>NW_026571036.1:20802377-21402377 GCF_026225935.1 Boleophthalmus pectinirostris | reverse complement strand
ATAGTACTGAAAATGGAACATTTTAATTGGTGTATGAACTCCGTAAAAGTTCACTATATAACTTTACTGGTGGAGGGTCTGTCACCTGCCTGTCACCATGGATACATTTTTGCCTTGTTTAGCATGTTCCACAGTATGGCATTAACCATATCTCCACGGAGACAGCAACAAGCCAAGTTACAGATCAGAACTGTGTAGAGACAACCCCGCTCACAATCAGAATATATGTTTTTGGTTTTTTTTTTTGGCAATTATAAAAACACCTGCAACTGAATAAATTCAAACTGGATATGTTTATTGCCATACTGTGGAACTTTTCAGGCAAAACAATCCCATTTTCAAGAAGACAAACAAGTGATTTACCCTCTGAAAAGTTACATACTGTACCTTTAAAATGGTGTCTATGTGGTTTATTCTAAACATAAAAATACAAAAGTATCATAGGCCTTGTGTATGCAGTCATTCAAAACCTTCAAATGTTTTAGTAGCCCAAACCAATCAACCAGTCCCTGCATTTGAATCAGACATTTCATCCTCAAAGGGCACAAATATACGTCATCTAAAGTGAAGTGAAACATTTTTGACATTTTTATTATTTTTTTGATTGTTTCCAGAGCCACTGTCAGGTCCGTCTTATATCGAAAGCTGTACTGATTTGATGTGACAGAAGAAATACTGCAAGAAGGAACTTTATTGAAAGTTTCTGAATTCTGACACATTCGTCAACAATAAATCATCCTCCGGGCTCAAATTTTGTTTATTTACTAAAGTAAGAGAGTTGGTAGTTGGATTACATATCTCAGACTGCAGGGGTAGGCAATACTGACAAACATCTACGTCTTTCTCTCACCATGGAGTATATCTCGATAACTATACAACCAACAGTTATATTTGAGGTTTGAGTATCAGACAAAATGTGAAAGGACTGTAAAATTACCCACACAAGTGCAGTAATATCACTTTAAATTCTTATTTTAAAGAATACAATAAGTAATAATAAATTATAAATGATAGAGATACCATTCAATATTTAGGTTTTGCATATCTTTGACACAGCATTGACGATTTTATCAATATTTCCATCTCTAATTCCTACTACCTCTTGTTGACAGTGGGGGTTGGGGTGAGTGACTTGCTCAAGGACATGAGAGGAGTATACAATCCAAATAGCAGGGCTCAGACACCAAGCGATAAAGAGCATTCCTGGAAGTCCGTTCTCTGTGTTCTTTACAAACTTTACAAACTCAAGGTATTGTGTTTTTTTCTTCTTTTTTCTCTCTCATAATCCTGACATCCTTTTGTCAATTACAGCATCTGCTCATCTCAGAAATTCTCTTCTACTGCACATAGTACAAGATGACTCTTTTCAAATCCTGAAAAAGACTCATTACCTCAACTCTGCTGCTCTGACCTGCTGACCCCTCCTTTCCAGTCAATCACACAAAATGCATTCCTGGAACAGTGAACATTTTCATTCATACTTTTATACTATATATATATATATACATACTTTTTTTTTCTTTAAAATGCCCATTTTATGCTATTTTCTGGTCTACGTACATACCCAGAGTTGAGTTTTGTTTCATTCACAGATGTTCTTCTCTCAAACAGAAAACACATGTCTCACCTTGTGATGTCATGTGGTTATACAGAAAGTGCTCTACTGTGTTTAAACTCCAGACACTATCACTAGAATCATTTGGATAATTTCAGTCCTGGAATTGTCAATTTCTACTGAACTAAGCGGTAAAATGTCGCTGTTAACATGAAAACTACTGCTTCATAACATCACAAGGTAGACCAGAGCATTTTGAGTTTTGGAGATGTAGACAGCCCAATAATGCAGGGTTACTTAAACATGTGTGAATGAAACAAAACACAATTTTGGGGAAGTTTTTGATGAGGTAACAACATTCTAATAGTCATAGTCAGTTTTGTGCAGTATGGGACCTTTAAGGCTAAAATGAGTCTGAAGCCTATTGCAAACATGCGCACTCCCTCGAAGCTCAGACAGCTTGTGGAGCATTATTCGTAGGGAGTTCGTTAAAATCGTATGCACACTCACTTCTATTTTCCTCACTAATACTTTGAAAGTACATGATCAAGTATCACAATGTATTCCTTTGAAATGCAAATGTATTCAGATTGCCACTAAATGAAAAAGAAACCCAAATTGCTTCTCACAGATCAAATAAAGAAACCTAACTCTTTATCTAACTGAACTTGAATACAATTACTTAGAATTAGTATTCTCAGGTATTTTCTGTACCCGAGGTGGTGCAGGTCTGTGCTGATGGATCACACTGTGCGTAAAGCTGTGGATGCAACACCTCTTTCTTTTGTTTCCCTTTTCTTTATTTAGTTCAGGTGCCTCTAGAACATGGAAGCATGGGGATAATATTTCTGTTTTTATTGCCCCAAGTGCAAAGAATGACTTTTCTTTTCTCAGTTAACTGTGAGTTGTTAGACACAGTGCTGATAAGTAAATATCTTCCTCCACCCACTGTATAGGCAGGACAGGCTGTGCAAATGTAAAATACAGAAGAGCTGCAGACTTTGTTGACATGTTTTCACTGCACCAAGCAAGAGATGAGCCAAGGACAGCACCCAGAGATCACCCAGGTGCCCAGTTTGCAATGGGAATATTGGAAATCAAAGCAAACACACACTGATTAGATACTATTAAAGAAACTGTACAGATATATAATGGCATACTGTAAAAGCAGAAGAAAATGAGAATGAATAAAAATTAGAATGAAAATGGAAAAAAAAAAGATGATTGCATCTAATTAGTGTTTTTTTTTCCCTCTGCAAAACAGAAAGTGCAGCATTTACATGCTAATGCTTGCTCGCTTTCCCATGATAGTAAATTCTGCTCTCTGAAAGTTGTGAAAAGCACTTATAAACTCATTATGGTAAATAATGAGGATGCTCAGTGTATGGGACGTGAGCAATAAATTGGACTGCTGCAAACAGTTTTAAAGTCCTATATTAAGCAAGTTGACTCTTGTGAGCTTTAAGCCAAGTTATAACGTTGTTACGTCATCAAAACATACCTGGGGTTGTGTTTTGTTTCACTGTTTCATTCACACATGGTTGTGTAACCTTTTATTATTAGTCTTTCTACATCTCCAAAGCTCTGTTCCACCTTCATCTGTCATGTGGTGGTAGTTTTCAACTTAACAGTTACTTATACCTTTAGTTCAGTAAAGATGGGCATGTCCAGGGCTGAAATCATCCAAATGATTCTAGTGAAGGTTATGAAGGTTAAAAACATAGTGGAGCACTTCCTTTATTACAACATGACATCACAAATTGGAACAGAGCGTTTTCAGTTTGAGAGAAGAACTCAGCCCAAATGCAGTGTTTGGGTGTTAAACATGTTTGAATGAAACAAAACTCAACTCCAGGTCTGTTTGTGAGGAGAACATAGATCAGAAAATAGTCTGATATTGGCCCTTTTAAAATGAACTAGTTGTGTTTTTCACTTGCCGAACACTTAATAGAAGTAGCTGTGTGGTAGTGGTCCACATACAGGACTATACTATGGGGAAATCATGTGTTTAAAAGCATGCATGTCTTTTCATGCTGGAAGCCCAGGAGGCACTCTACACCTGTGAGACATGTTTACAGCTAAAGTGGTAGCCTCATCTACTGTGTGGATGTACATTCAGTCATGAGGTGTTTTTTTTTTTTTTTTTTCATAGACACAAACAGACAGCTGAGTGCACTTGTTGCTGAATCATACATCAGGGTCAAGGCTCCAGTTACAACCAGGTCTTTGAATTTAACCACAGGCCCACATGACATTTGCTGTTTCTCTGATACATGGTAGCTAATAGGAAATACAGCGGGGATGTACACACACTTATATAAAAAGAAGCTATTAATGTTATCAAAGACTATATAAAGAAGTGGACTAAGGGAGTATAACGTCACCCATAGCGTTCGGTTCCACTTAAATTAAGTTCACAAGGCTAACAGTTATACAGGCGAATATGGAGCCAGTTCCACATTAGGATTTTTTTTATTTTTTTTTTATTAGCAAAATAAAATAGTGACTGGTTAATACAAACATTTTAAGACCAAAATGACAGAGCTCACTGCAGCAGTTACAGAGACAGGTGACAATTTTTCAAGAGTCAGTGGAGCCAGAAGCGTGCCCATGCTCACTTCGTATTTGGAACATGGCAGCTGCATTACAAAGAAATAAAAGCAAGAATAACATCATGGATTAAAAGAGGAACGTTTGCATGTTCTTCTCCATTTCTGTTTTCTTACCCAACCTCATTTCTTAGGTATCCTTCAGAAATGTAAACTTTAAGAACACCAAATGGTAGATGATTGACGCAAAGCACTCTCACCTCACAGCAAGAAAAACTTTGAATGGAAAAAAAAAATAAAAAATCTGCCTTTTTCTGCTACGTTTAGATTTGTACATGTTCTCAAATGTGATTCTCAGTTTGCCAATTCATATGTCAGTCTTTTTGTCAATTCTTCTGGATGCATTTAAATTGGAACCTTAAATAGAACCTTAGAATTAAACCATGAATCACACATCTAATCACAGTCGCAATGAGTCATCATGGAGCTAGTGGATACAATATCTGAAGCTCACAGGTCCCTCTTATAGACTATTATTTATCCTTTAGCTGTATCTGTTTGGCCTCAGCTGCTGTTTCTGGACTCATAAAGTGTGATTTCTTTCATAAGGTTATTGTCAAGAGCCACTAAAATGAGTATAGCCTATCTGACCAGAAGAGGTTTTTCATTACATGGAAAAAATTATCTTGCCTGAAATGTTTTTTTGTTTCATATGTGCAGGACATTTATTATTATTATTAATTTTCAGGAAAGATCTGTCCTCTTTGCTCTATTGGTGGTTTTCAGATTGTGATCATGTCATACTTTCATATGGGGAGCAAGAGACATTTTTCTATAATGATTACATCTGCCCCGTTTACATGAGAGTTTTAATTCCGATTAAAAATAATTTAATTCAGAACAAAATTTATTCCACTTTAAAAAGAACATGTAATGATTATTCGGAATTAAATTTAAATCCGAATTAAGTGGGTGGTTTATTCCGATTTTTAAGTTTAATTAATTTATTCCATGACCATGTAAACGTTTATTCTGCTAAAAAATAATTCCGGTTGTTCAGCGCATGTGCGTTGGATCACCCTTCTGACGTGATAGCGCACTGCAATATGCTTAAAAAAAGTTTGTATCATGTTTGTGTTCCCGTACTTTTGTTTCCCGTTGCCCATGGAATTGTGAAAGGTACCGAGGTTCCCTGTTAACACCGCGAGCCATCCTCATCCCAAGCTATCACCATGAACTCATAAAACTGCAGCATGTAGCCTAGAACTGTACACAACTCACCACATCAGCCTGGAGCAGAAGCTCAGACATCACGCTCTCCGAGCGAGTTGGTCAGACAGGTGGCGCTGGTTCCAGATGGAGGCGAGCAAGACCACTGGATCGTTGCTGCGAAAGTGAGAGTGTGCTGTGGTTGCTCCTGTTCTCCGTGCTCGAGCAGCTTGGCTTGTATCGAGGTGGTGCAAAACATCCAGACAGAAGCTCGACTCCGGTTTGTTTGGTTATATCTTGTTCTGAGCGTCCGTCCACTGTGCTCTTGGTTCTTCCCCAGGGAAAGCGCTTCTCAGGCAGAGGCACCTAACACCACTCCTCACTACAGCTCCTCTGGGGCCGACCTGAACAGGAGCTGCTCTCGCTGGTTCCGAAGACTGGGTTCCAGTTTATATGGGCGGGAGAACAGCGGTACACATCCCCACACGTAACGACAAACCGAGATTACAAAAAAGCCTGTAGCAGCTGATGTGTGTTTTCTTCCGGTCAACGTAAATACGTTTGTGTGCTTGTCCAATCAGAACCCTTCCCCATCGCGGAATTAAATAAAGCCGATTTAATGTGTTTTCCATGTAAACCTTAATTCGGAATTATTATTTCCATGTAAACTTGAAGGAGAATAATTTAATTCCAAATTAATTAATTCGGAATAATTAAATCGGAAAAAAAAAAAACATCATGTAAACGTGGCGATTGTACTTTGCCTGAAATATACAAAAGGTATTCACAAATGTTTGACCTGATCATTTCTATTATTTACTAGACCCAAGAACTCACTAAATTACAACCAAAACCAGCATTTTAAAGCTATTCATTTTGGCTGCCACTCATCTGTACTTAATAATATAAGAGACTGTTGTGATATCATTTGTAACATTTTTTATATATTTTTTTGTATTTAAACATAGAGGATGCAGAAGAAATGATGGAGCTGTCACTCTATACAAGCTCTGACTCTGTGGGACCATTATAGCTGATTTGGTAAATGTCGATGAAAGCAGGCTGGCTGACTCATACGCCACACGGGAGCAGGCCAGCTCACCCACCTTGTGATGTCATGTGGTAATACAAGAAGTTGTCTGCTGTGTTTTTAAACTCCAACTCCAAATAATATAATAATAATTTGTATAATTTCAGCACTGGGATTGCCACTATCTACTGAACTACTACTTCATGACATCACAAGTTGGAATAGAGTATTTTAAGCACTAAAGATGTAGACTAATCATGCAGGATTATTTCAAATGTGTGAATGAACAAAACACAGCTCCATGTATGTTTTGGGTGATCTTAAACCTCACAAGAGTCAATTTTGTGTAATATAGAACCTTTTAAACCAAAAAAAGAAAGAAAAAACACAAGTCATATCCTCTTGTTAGTGTGAAGTGTTCCAGTGATATAGTGCTCCTTGTTCTTTGTCTGTCGTCACTGGCTCACGCAGAAATATCAGGTGTACTGGAGGAGCTCATTTCCTCTCCACAGCTGCGACCACAACCCCCGAACAGATCTCGATAGGCCAATAAGTGGGCTAAAGTGGGCCTAAAGGGGGCGCTAATGAGACTAGCATTCCCTGCGCTTCTCTATCGGGCTAATTACGCTAACAGGTCATTAGCTGTGAGAATCACCTCCAGCCTGATGGACAAACAGACAGCCCAGACCCATCGATCAGTGTGAGATCATGACCCTAGAGGAGCGGGGCGAGGAGGGCTGGGAGGGCTGAGTGCTTCGGTGGTAATGTGTTTGGCTGGGTTCAGCTCACAGTGACATCCATTCAAATGAGAAGATCACAGGCCGTCTGACTTATCTTTGGTTTCTGCAGTGAAAGTGGATGTTTGTTTCATAAGACTGCACTTTTCAATCTGGATGTAATGTCTAATGGCATCTGTCTAGGGCTGGGGCTGAAAATGATATTAGGTATTATTTTTTGAGTATTCTGATAAAGATATTGAGAGCATATGTCAATCCAATGATAATATGCTTGAAGTGTATCCATGTGTTGCAGAGGGAGAGATATTTAGCATAGGTTCTATAGCAATTAACAATTTGAACAAAATATTTTACCTGTTGAATAGTTAAAAGTGCTCAAAATGGCGTAGTATCAGAGTGATGATGAATCAGCATATAGTTTCCATAGCGATGAACAGTTTAGAACAAAATAGTATATCTTTTGACTAGGGATGTAACAATAACCAAAATATTGTGATATCGTATCGTCATAGTTCTCACAATAATATCGTGGACCATCACAATATATCAAATTACAAGTCTCTTTGCTTAAATTAAGAGTTATGGTGCAGCAATAGCTAAAAATAAAAAAAAGACAGAGAGAACTACATAGACCATGATCCTTTGCCCCATTTCAGTGTAGACTACAAGAAGAAATAACAGTTCTAAGCACTTTTAAGTCTTAGTTCTTTGGATTAAGTCTTGTCAAGGCATTTTAAGAGGAAAAAGTAGCATTCACAGTTTTGTTTGCCTCCACGAAATATTGAAATAAATGTTGTACCATGAGATTTATATTGTGAAAATATCGTGCTGAGAGATTTGGATATTTTTACATTCATAATCGTGAGCTTTCCCACAATATCACAATAAATATTGTACCATGAGGTTCATATCGTGACGATATCGTATCATGAGACTTGGATATCATTAACACCCCTACTTTTGACTGGTGAAAGGTGCTCAAAATGGCAACTATAAACAGTAAAAGTAGTTGAAAATTCCCCACAAAACACATTTTTTCTCATTATAACAGTTTAACAGTTGACCAATATTCAAAATTGACAATATTATTCATAGATACAATCTAATACCCACCTATGAAGTACTGTAGAGAATGTAATTTGTTATGTTTTACTCAAATGCTCCACTGTTGAGACCTGTTGGAAGCATTTACCATAGATGATTTTGTTCAGGAATTGAACCCATGACCATTTTGCTAAGATTTTAACATCAAAGAGATGAACATTTCCTCAGATTTCTGTTTCCCACTGACCAGACATCAGCAACAATAAACCTTCATTCTTGCCTCATCATAACCACCCTTACAATATTCAGTCGAGTGTGTATTAAAGAAAAATGCACACTTTTGCTTTCCACTTCAGTCCTATATAAGAAACCCTGATAGTGTCCACTACATTTGCTCTAGCATTTCTGACCTGTCCCCATTGACCTGAGTCTGTTTTTATGCATACAAGTCCACTACAATCAGCAGACGTTTTGAAAATGTCCAAATTATCCTCCAGTGAAGCACAATTGTCCACTGCTGTCTGCATTATTCGGTTTGCAATTTATTCTTTTGAACAGTGTGGGTCCTTCAATATTCTCGACATAAAGCAATTCATTCTTTGAAATCACTTCAATAAAAAAAGGCATTCTTCACCTGAGTAGTCTCACATGTTTGGGAGAATTGAATGTCCCAGTTACAAAGTGTAGTACAATAGCAGATAATTAGTATCATAAATGAGAAAATTCAAGAAACTCATGAAAAGTACTTAAATCTTGATTACTAACATTGTGTAGTGACAGTTTTGGCTGGACATTTCAGGACATGGAGAAGAAGCCGTGTATCATTCATTCATTATTTTTTCAAAATAAAATAAAAAATAACTAAATATCTGGTCTGCTCCCGGTATGATTCTGGTCTCAGTTCTGGTTTGGTCCCGGTCTCAGTCCTGGTCTCAGTCCTGGTCTCAGTCTCAGTCTGGTCCCATTCTCAGTCCTGTTCTCAGTCCTGGTCTGGTCCTGGTCTCAGTCCCAGTCTGGTCCTGGTCTCAGTTCTGGTCTGGTCCTGGGTCTGGTCCCGGGTCTGGGTCCCGGGTCTGGGCCCGGTCTCAGTCCTGGTCTCAGTCCCGGTCTGGTCCCGGTCTCAGTCCTGGTCTCAGTCCTCGATCTGGTCCTGGTCTGGTTCCGGTCTCAGTCCTTTTCCAGGTCTGGTCCCAGTCTCATTCTCAGTCCCGGTCTCAGTCCTAGTCTCAGTCCTGATCACCCGACAGTCTACATGGGCGCACCTCCCAGCCTGTCCCAACACTCAGTCCTGGTTCAGTCCTGGTTCAGTCCTGGTTCAGTCTGGTTCGGTTTAGACCTGGTTTAAACCTGGTTTAGTCCTGGTTTAGTTCTCTTTTAGTCCTGGTTCATCCCGTACACAGCACTGCAGTTTAAGTCACAGAAACGGGAAAAGGCCGTTATTATTTTTTTCCATTATTCATTTAAACATAAAATCAAAAAAAGAATAAAAGAATCGTAATTGTTTTTTTCATTTTGGTTTTGGAGACAAATAATGAAGAAAATAGTAGTTTTTTCGTTTTCTTATTTTTGATTTTATTTTGAAAAACAAAATGAACAAATGATACACGGATTGAGAATCTAAAGTGGATTTGAAATGTCACTTCACGTCACTATTAGATAAAATGCTTAAATGATTTACTTTAAAAGTGCACTATAGCTTTTCCAGTCGGTCACCTGCTTTTTGTCAAGTAGGTGTCATTGCTTTGCCTGGAATGTTCCACAGTATGGCAATAAACGTGACTGTCTTGCATTTGTTAAATTACAAGTTTAGTTACTGCTTAAAGGTATACTTTGTAACTCCATGGAAATGTTAATGCTTTGTTTTAAATTGTCCACAGCATGGCATTAAACTAATATTGCAAGTCTCCGTGGAGATTCTTAAATTTATGGTCATACTGTGGAACATTCTAGGCACATCTCCACGGAGACAAGCAGGTGACTGACCCTCCACCGCCAAGTTACAGAGCGCACAATTAATGAACAATCTCTTAGGGGGGAAAAAATGGATGTAACTTGGCCTGATGGTGTTACCTGCTCATCGCCATGGAGATAAAGCTTACTCCACACTTTGGAACATTCGAATCTAGGCAAAGCAATAACACCTCATGGAGAAATCAACACTAAATTAGCTTTTTGGCTTTTTAAAAGTTTTGTGTGTGTTTTTTTTTTTTTTTTGTCCTTGTTTTTTGCTGTTAAGTAGGTGTCAACTAGTTTTTGCCAATTTAGTGTGAATAAATTTGCTTTTTTTTTTGTCTAAATCTGAGTGTGTTTTGCTCCCAATGGGCAAACTATTCACCATGTCAAACACTGTCAACTTCTGAGTAATTAGACTGCTACAGAGTTAGAGCCCTTTATTTTTATGCTTGTCTTGTCAGTACGGTCTATTTTAATGTGAACCCCAAACCACTGAGTGAAACAGCAGCCCACAAGTGTATTACGCACTTGTTTACGGGACCAAAACAAAAGAGCCCATCCTCGTCCCTTTATAATTACCCTGTTGACAGTTAAAGCGCCATGGTGAAATCTATAGTGTTTTGTGGAGATCCAGAACATAACGAGGTCCGGTTGGTGTTGAACTAAATCAAATCTTAGCTGCGTTTGAGAGCTCCCATTGGAAAGGCCTTGCTCAAAACTGCTGAGTGAATATGTACCCACTCTGATGAATGTGAACCACTGATGTCACCTTGCTCTGAATAAACATTGAAAAAAAAACAAAAACAGATGGAAATACGTGTAAGATAGGACGACTTAAACTAATTTATCTGTATCTACTTTGTTATATTGTCTGGCAGTGCAAGGTTGCTATGTTTGGTCATCCATAGAAGAGAATTAGGGCTAGGCATTGGGCAATATATTTCAGTAATGGAATATAAATAAACACAAACAAATAAAGAATTGTTTTCACCACGATCAATGATAGATCTGTTTGAATTATGACCAATCTGTTTTCAATGTTATTAAGGTTAAGTTAGATTTCATAATATGATTAGAGAAATGTGTTGTCTGCAGGGTTATCTGTCAAGAGCACAGTGTGATTGGAGTCTATTTAGATCACAGTAATATTGAAGTAGTGAGGAGGATTGCATTTGTTAATGGGAAAAAGATTCTCACAGTTTTATCACTTTTGATTGTCTTGCTAGAGGAGCCACTGTTTGTTTTGGGGCATAGGGCCTCATTTATTAGTGAGCCAGAGTGTTGGAGACGTGTGGAGACACTTTTTAAATATTCCATTCAGTCCTTGTATTTGCAGAGGTCACTGGTGCTAGGCTAGTGCATGTCAATGGCCATAGTTAGCCTGTCACTAAAAACAGTCTTACCCACTCCACAAAACACCCGGAGCAAATCTGCTATTACACCAGACTGTCGATGTGAATGTCTGTGTTGATAAAACAATGTATGAAATAAAACTAACTTTGCATCACATGAATCGTCGCAGGTTGAAGGACTATTTTCTCAGCAGCAGCGGGGTTTTACTTTGCCGGTAAGGTAGGTGCTATGTGATATCAGACCGCCGCTGCCAAGGTTTCTATCAGGAAGTACAACTTGCTGCTGCTGCTGCTCAGACATAAATGCTTCAAATGCAAGGTTGGCTTTACTTCTAAAATTATTCTATCAACACAGACATTCACATTGACAGTCTGGCATTATAATTGTTTTTCCTCAGGTGTTTTGTTGAGTGGGTAAGACTGTTTTTAGTGGCAGGCTAACTATGGCCATTGACATACACTAGCCTAGCACCAGCGACCTCTGCAAATACAAAGACTGGATGGAATGTTTAAAAAAAGTCAGTCAACACATCTCCAACACTCTGACTCACTAGGAAATGAGGTCCTATGTCCAAAATTTCGGACGGTGCGTTTAAGGGACACTCATACGACCTCTGCATTTTACTCGTCTTTCAATGTTTCTGTCAGAAGCAGTGGGCGTGGCAAGGACCCATCTCCAGCTCTTGAGCTATGGGCTTGGTCACAATAGTTGGAATATTATGTTTTGTGTTATGGGCCAAACCAGAGGACCCGGTGAAACCCACCCTGACACATGGAAACATGGAAACACATGCATTTGCACAGAAAGGCCTGGGAGTTGAGCCCGGATGTTTCTTAAATTAAGGTGAGTCACAGCCAAGGTTTTTTTTAGAAATAGATGATGATAAATTGTTGTTTTCCAATTTGAGTAAATTCCTCTGTTTGCAAACATAATCTCTTATTAAATATGCGATATTTGACTAAACTGATGGGAAACCTGCCATGGTTGCGAAAGGTTTTATTAAAATCTAATCTGCTGATTTAGAATTTAGATTTTTAATTTGAAAGAACATTTGGTGCCAAGGACAAAACAGTCACATAAATCACAGTCTAATCTTTCTGTAATAACATATTTAACTTTATCTTTTGACAGTTGTCTGTAATTCTTATATTTTGTGGGTAATTTTCTGCTTCTTGTAGTGTTTGTGTTTATGACGATGTCTGAAAGAGAGCTGCCCTCACTTCTGAAGAATATGCAATTTTTTTTTAGTTCGATTAGAGTCATTTTGGTTTCAATGCAGTCTAAATATAATACTTTTAGAGTTTAGAGACAGTATTTATGCTGTGGCGGCAGGCTGCTAAACACTTATTGTTTGTTGATGATTTTTGTCAGAAATGTTTACTTCACACGTCCAAGTAGATTATAGCTTTTTGTTCTTTTGTTCTTTTAAACTCCACATACCTTCACTTGATCGTTAAGATGATTTCAGAACAGAGCATGTGGAGCTTTGGAGATGTAGACAAACTAATAATAAAGGATTACTCAAACATCAATTTTGTGTAACAGGACCTTTAAATCCAGATTACTAATATTGTGTAAACAGATGTGACCTTGGACAATGACAGTTTTGTTCTCTATTTCAGGACATGGAGAAGCTAATGTGGATTTGATACAGAATTAAACACTTGATTGCTCATTAAGGAAGTCATCAGGCATCATCCGGGGGTTCCAGTGACGCAGCCGATTAGAGCATTGCGTTTCAATTTGCTCCCTTTTATTCATGGGTTTCAGATTCCTATATAAAACTTCCTGAGGACATTTTCCCTATAAAAAAAAGATATACTATTTTGTTTTAATCGCTATGGCCACTGTTCTGACTTTTACATTTTTTTATAATAACCACCCCCTAAGGGAAAAAAACTCAAAACATGGTGCACCCCTCAAGTTTCTAAGTATCTTGATAGAGCTTTGCTGATTTGGCTGCATACACTACTGCTTTATTTTCTTTTAGATGTGAGAAGATTAGTGACGTTTAGTGGTGAAATACCCATATTACACTTGCAGTTCAAACTTGGTTTCAGTCTGAAATCTTTTTTACAACAAATAAATATCCGTGTGTGATAATTCATAGTTGGAGAACACAAAAGTTTTATGAATCAATAAAATAGTTGCTCCATACTGAGTTCTGCGTGGGATAAAACTGCATGACTCAAAAATGTCAGGGATCTAATGTGTCTGAACAGTCCATGAGCAAGGTTACATTTAGTAGTCTTATTATATGCAGTAGTGGTGATGTCCTTTACAAATGTTGAAATTAGATTTTTAGATTTTAATATTTTTTTTACATATATGCTTTCATCCTTTCTTCCCATTTCATTCTTCTTATTATTGTGTATTGTCTTCAACAAAAAATATTCACTGACAATGACACTGACATTGTAAAACTAGTAACAGTTTTATGTGTTTGATATTCTTATGCTTATCTGTTTGTGATTTTCTTTGATTCTGAATTGAAGCTGTATCACTTGTCTACAAGGTGCAAACAGATCATAATAATATACTATTTCATATACTGCTTTAGAATCAGCACTCAGAACATTAGCTCTGCGAAGATGAACAATTTTCGTCTCATTTTCTTCTCTTCTGTGGAGATACAACACATGATAGCTTTCATTACCAATAAATCACATTATCCTGAGAGAGAAGTGACAGTGAGATGGTGTACAGTTATATCAGATGTAAGTCTCTTTCAGTTTGAGGTGCAGAGGTGTTATTAAACGCTGCAGCGCTGGACACTGGAGAGGGCATAAACATGTCAACAGTCAAAGCCCTGAGCGAGCACTTTTTTGGGGTCAAATGATCATAGAGTCATAATCTTTCTCTAAGCTTCATTCCAACATAGTTTGGTGTTTATTTCATCTTTTCATTTTAGCCACTGCTTAACTGGTTCAGGTTTGTGGGATCTGTGTTCAATGAAAATATTTATATTAAAGAAGACAGTGATTCAGTGGTTTTAATGCACACCCACTGCCCACCAATCACATTTCAGAACAGGTTTTGTTTTAAACAGATCAGTGCAGTATTGTGTCACATTTTGCATGTTAGTGACATTGGCATCTGCAGTGACAGGGAAAAAATGTCCACCGGACAGCAAATAGGAACAAGGGGTCTTTCAGCTTTCAAGAAGAGAGAAGTCAGATTGCAGAGGGCGCTGTTGTCCAATGCAAATAGAAGAATGATGCCAAACCTGTGTAAATGAGTAAACAACATCATGTGACACTTCTGAGGAACAATGTAGAAGGCAGCTGGAACATATCATGGTATGACATAATACCTCGACATGTTAAGGGGAAAATTTATTTTCTACCTCCAACCAGTTTTGCGACCTTTGACCTGTAAATGCGTAAAAATATGGTGTACCTCTGTAAGTCTGCCTCAGGGCATTTGTGGCTACAGTGTTGTGTTTTTTTCAGAAGCTTAACAATGTTACAAAGCACAATCACTGAAAAGACCAATGCTGTATATTTAAAGCCAATATTAACTCCAGTTGTGGATAGAGTGTGATTCTTTTTCTTTTATCCATTCATCGACTAAGCCTTTTTTTTGTTTAAAATCATAAATAAATGGGCAGCTTCAATAGGTGCACCATTGTTAGTGCCACCTGTATTCTGTGGAATATTCAAAGCAAAGCAACCACCAGAAAACTTACATATGCACACATGTTATGTCAGGTGATCTTTCACACTATGTTCTTGTCAAAAATCTTAATAACTACTTCAGCTACTCTTAAGCTACTCTGTCAATATTTCCCCATTGATGCGGTACTAGTGTACTGCAAGAGGTCATTATGCCATCCAGCATCAATATTCAGTTGGTCTCCAGTGGAGTGGTCTGAGAGAAAATCTAATTAAAATGAAGTGCATTCACTTAGCAGAGACAGGCATAGGGACAATAAGTATCATTTAATGTTTCTCTGCCCTTAAAGAGTAGAGCGTCAATGGCACATTGTACAGCATGTTCACTGTCAATGAATGTGTTTGGTTCCAACTAACAGGAAAGTGCACTTTTGTCTTTTCATGCATGGATAAATGAGAGGACTGTTTCCCAAGGTCATTTGATTTAAAATATATGATACATATATTGTTTTGTACCCACGACTTTGATGGATTGTCCTCCTGTGATTACTAATAATGAATAATATTGAAGTATCAAACAGGGAGAACTAGAAAGCTGGAAATCTGATAAATGGCACAGTGTTACTGCTTTCATTTTGATGCATTGCCCACCTGTAAATATGGTCATTAATAATAGGGAAGTAACTCATCGTGAGAACTAGGAAGCTCATAGGGTTTGTCTGGGTGACAGTTGGTCTATTTGCAATTCAGTCTCCACTTATACCTAGAGTTACTGTTGTGGCTGTTGTGTCTTTGAGCAGGACACTTCCTTCACTGCATGACCATAACTGAGGAGTGAAAGCATGATAAGATTTGCTCTGATTTGTTTAATATATTTTGTTTACTGTGTTAGAAATGCACTGTTAATCATTGAAAGCACAGTATAATTCCAAGAGAGCAGAGATTTCATTTGCCAGTGCCATGTTTTACAAATGTTGTAATCCTAACCTACTGGTCTGGAGCCAGAGCTACAAATTCAACTAAAACTGTTATTTGTGAATGGTCAGATGGCATACAGAATGTTAGGGCAGGAGGCATGATGAAGCTGAATGTTATAGGAGAAACAATTCAGTTGGAGATTAAATTTCTGTTAGTGGAGACCAAATTCATTATTGTTTTCAGCATGATTCTTAGAACGCTGAATTAGAATGTCTCTGTAATCCCCAGGTATGATCCATTGTAAAATTAGAAAAAAAAATCATAGTAAAAACAGCCTTGGGGAAAAGTGAAGTCTTGAGTAGAATTAAATTCAAGGAGAGATATCCATAGAAGTGTTCAACTCTAACACAGAAAAATACAGTAGTGATGGACAAAACCAAGAATAAATCAAGACTAAAGCCACAAACTGGACCAACGCAGTACCAGACCTAACCCAGACTTAAGCAGGTGTGTCCAGGACAGATGACAACACTTCTGATGTTCACATATACCAAACCCAATTAAATTAAATTAAATGCAAAATGTGTTATAGCATATTAAGAGTGAACTGGATGATATTATATTGTTGTTTATTTGCAAAAAAAAATCTATTCTGTCAACAGGACAAAAGTTTTAGAGTCCAGTTTGTGTCTTAGTCTTGATTCAGTTTTGGTTTTTATCCACCACTACTGTGTTTTCTCTATGTTAGCAGCATCTATGGACATATCTCTCCTTGAATTTGGTTCTGCTCAACCCTTCACTTTTCTCCAAGGCTGTTTTTGTTGCTGTAATGTTTTTGCCAAGAGTCAGTGTCCAAGGACGAGGATGAGGCAGTATTTTGTTTGCACTGACTGTCTATTTATGTGCATTAATTGTAGGATTGTACATCTGTTTGGGTATTAGTTTTATTGTGCCATATGCTGGGCTGTATCTGCAGATAAAACAACAAAGTAAAACTGAATTGGCAGCAAATATTGAGATAACTTCATGAAGTGGCAGGAACACACAGCAACACCATCGGTTCGTATTGTAATCTAATAAAGTGACAACAGATCACTTGCGTCAAATCATTAATTTAAGCACAAGATTACCAAGCAATCCAATCACTGATGAAGAAGGCAACAAATGGAAAAGTCAGACTTCATTAAAATATGAAACAAACTGAAAATGAACTCGTGCTCATGCTGTTAGATATGCTTTATCTCCCTGACATCTTATTAATATTGCAGATGCCTTCCTCAATGACCTCCCTTATTGTTTGCATAAAAGTGTGTGGTCTTTGGGAAACACTAAACTATCTCATCTCCCCACTATCTATGTTAGGACCGCCTGTGCAGTTTGATATTCTTGCTTTTTTTTTATCTGTTTCATATCCGGTCTTGCACGTACAACTCGAACCTGTTGCATTCCACACGTAGAGTAGGAGATGTCAATCAATTTAGACTCAACAATAAACAACAAAACTCTAAAGTAAAAGCTAAATCTCAGAAAACCCTTATGCATTTAAGCCAGACCTTTAATCAGGCTTTCAAACATGGCACACGCAACTTTACGCACACACCTGTTCACCCCGGTTCAGTAGAGCCCTACCTGTCCGCACTGAGCGCCGTGAGGGTGAACACAGACACGCCGACCGAGGTGAGCTGGATGGCGGGGATGAGCTTGCACGCCGCCTCGCCAAACACCCACTCCTCGGAGAAGTAGCGGAAAGCGTCCACGGGCACGCACGTGACGAGCAGCAGCAGGTCTCCCGCGGCCAGGCTCGAGATGAAGATGTTGGGCACGCTCCTCATGGCGCTGTTGGTGATGAAGATGTTCACGAGGGTGATGTTTCCCACGAGACCTACGGTGATGATGATGATGTACACGGAGGTCATGACGCAGCGCACCACGAAATGGACCGTCTCTGATCCGTCAGAGTCCGACCACCAGCCCGGCGCCTCCGTGGTGGCGTTGGGGTTCAGGAAGTCCTCAAGAACTATCGGGTGGTCAGCGTTCAGTAAAAGCTCGTTATCCATGGCAAACAAGAAAAAAAGTGACACAAAAGAGGGAAAAGAGTTTAATCCAAGTTGTGCGCAAAGTTAAGGGGAAGAGGAAAAGACGCGCGCTGGAGATGAGAGTGATGCCCAGGTCTGAGGCTGGAGGAGACTGGAGCGCATGGAGAAGGAGCCGCGCAAAGAGCTCTTTGGCGCGTGGACCCACTCCATCTCTCTCTCTCTCTCTCTCTCTCTCTCTCTCTCTCTCTCTCTCTCTCTCTCTCTCTCTCTCTCTCTCTCTCTCTCTCTCTCTCTCTCTCTCTCGCCCCCTGCGCCAAGGAGAACAAACCACACACAGATGTGAAGGTGAGTTTATCAATAAGAAAACGTTGAAAAAAAAGTTGTGAAGTTGTAATAGAAAAGGAATGCTGTCAAATTTTCAGTGTTACCCTATCCACCATCAAATGAATGAGTGTAGTTTTTAATCTGTATCTTTTCTAAGCACAAATTGACGTGGAAAGCAAGGTTCACACCCCTTCCCCCTTGAACTTCCAAATTAAATTCATCTGTACAAATGGTTTACAAGGCACGTTTGTTTTTGTCTTGTCTTTTTCTGAAGGTTTTGCTTGATTGAAGGAACCAAACACTAAAGATGCACACAACAGTTCCTTCCCTCAGAGTAAGAATGCATGTTGTTCAAAGCATCTTAGAGCCATAGAATCCACTGCAATTGAATAAATACAAGACAACTTTAATGCCACTCTGTGAAACATTATATGGGCAAAGCAATATCATCTCTATGCAGGTGGCGGAGTTGCTTATAGTGCATCGTTAACAGGTTTCCAAAAGGTATAGAGGAAATCAAGAGTAAATCCATAATCTTAATTGCATGTCAATGTGTGAATAATTGGACGCAGATGTTGACAGTAACAGATGCAGTAGCGCAAACATGAGAAGATATAATTAAAACATGAGATTGAGATTAAGGACTCTACATACAAGCACTGCTGCTGGATGTGTTCTTCTTATAAAATGCGCAAGAAAAAGACTACTCAATTTTAGTAGCACTGTATTTGTCTTTTATTTGAAAATATATATATAGTTCTACAACTGAAAGCTGAATTTTGTTCAAAACACATATTCTCTGAGCTCTGAAGATGGAGATATGACTGAGGATTGGGACTTGTAATGTAGGCCAGTGATGCTTAACCACAGGACCACCCACCTATGGCCCGTGAAATCAGAAGAATATAACACTTTTATTATTAAATTGGGCCCCAGGTTACTTTTTACAGAAAATGTCAGGCCCAAAGGTAAAAAAGATGTAGAACCCCTGCTGTAGGCTACTCTGTAACTCCAATTTAAGTGTAGCTATTAGCAATTTCATGGCAAGGACACAATTACAAACGCATACTGTATTTTTAAAATTACAGAAAAAGTACCATTACCTGGAAGATCCACTCAAGTTTGTGAGTATTTAGTATTTTAATTAGCTTCTTTCCATCCCTCTTCATATATCATTGCTCTTTAAATGTCAAAGCATGTTGGCTGTGTTCTCATTTTCAATCCACAAGTGTGAGGAAGAATTCTAATTATCAGTCAGGCATGTAAAGTGCTTCCATAGGCATTCATTTCAAACACATTATACATTTGTATTGCTCTGCTCCTGTCTGTCCCTGTAAATAAGGATTTTACATTTTGCATATATTTTTTCAGGTTAGCAACAAATTTAGAGACCCACCTGTAATTTTAAGGGTCATTTAGACACAAACACTACAGTATCCTGCAAAAACTAAAATCTAGCCAAGTGAAGATGACTTGAATTAACAAAGTTTGACCATGATTTGAGTAAATTTCAGTCAGCAAGTAAAATTATCTGCCAGTGGAACAAGATTTTTTGTACTTAAAATATGCAAATACATCTTGCTGAACTTAAGATAAGAAAAACTACAACTTTTTGCATTTAAAATGAGAAACAAAATCTGAAATTGCTTGAATTAAGAAAAATACACTTATTCCACTGGTAGAAAATTGTTCTTGCCGAGTAGAATCAATTCAAATAAAGTAAAATGTTCATCATCAAATAATTTTAACTTATCTAGATATTGATTTTTTCAGTGTACTGAGCACGTGTTAATTCCATTGAACATTTCTCAAGGGCACATGAAGAATCTGCTACACAATATTAGCTCCTGGCGTAATTGGTTTTGTATTAGAATGCAATCAAAATCAATAATCAGGCACAGGTTGTGTTTAAACTGGGACAAAGTCAGACGAAACCAGGAAACTCTTTGCTGTCAGACCACAGTGTAATAATCAGCTATAAATACTACACATACTACATATGAATAGTATTAAAAGATAATAGAAATATCCATAAAATGTGCATGCAATAAACCATAAACCACCTGCATTTCCACTTCTTTCCTTTCAGCGTGTCTAGTTGAATCAGCTCTTGTATGCATCCTGTTTGCAAACTCCTGGTGTGATGGGGGTCAAAATGCCACAGGTAGCACTAGAAAGCCATGTATTCAAAAGCAATAAATGTCCATATGAATCAGGGGAACCCCACAGACCAATAAGTAAAATGTGCTCTACTCTTATCTTTCTTCTGCACCTGCATCATTTCTGCCTAAAACTATTTGTTGCCATATTTCAATATTCAGCCATGCTCCCATAATGCTCTCACACAGTTTTCTAATACTACATGTTCAGGAAGTTATCAAGGCAGGGAGAAAATCTGAACAAAACTGAAATAGCAGAAAAAAATAATTTTGTCAAAATAGGAAACTTATGGGTTTGTGTGGTTTACTTTGCATAAGGCAAATATATTCTGAATTATTATATTCGTAGATATATATGTATGGATAATCTGTGCATTTTCTGTTATCAATGAAAGAGTTTGTGAAGTCTTTCTCAGGCCTGATGCTAACAGACTGTTATCCACAAAGTTCCCCAACTTAAGATTGCTATATCTAAATTAAATGTGTTTATGTTCATTCAGAGCTTTCAGAAGTATACAGGTCAAATGAATTTACAAAGCCAACTTGCTTATTCATGCTGAGAAGGCTACATGATGAAAAAATTGCAAAGACTAGAAATGAAAAGAATGTATACAACCTCTGCTGAATTTGAACCATGCAGTACTGTTGTGTGCTTTTTATGAAGGACAGGAGCCTTTAACGGGAGCTTTTTATTGCTAAGCTCAATTAACCATAGTTCCCATATGAAATGTACTGCTACATGTTATACATGTGTGGGGTTGCTGTGATAATTTGATCAAAATTTGCCCCAAATTGTTGATGTTGTAGGTCCAAACTGTGCTACATTAACATGACTGTATTGTCAGACTGCTATTGCAGGAAATGCTAAAAGCTATGTTATTTGACTAATGGAGACTGCGACTGTGGAGATGAAAAGATCTATTGATTTTTTAATTTTTTTTAGTTTTCTTTGTTATTATTTTTGAATAGATCCAAAAGAACATAATGTATACTTAAGGCAAACTGACAAGACTTCTGAAGATATTCAATAGATGTTTTAATGTATAGTCAACAACAGACGTATAATTGTATGCCTTGAAATGTAACTAGTGCATTATAACCTGGGCATTTTAAGTGGGGGAAAGAATGACTTATTGATTATAAACAGCTGACTTTTAATCTTTTGTGTCAGGCGTCAGAAAGATAAAATCACATAACTCATGAAAAGTCATGAACTGTTTTCGTGAAGCTGCAGAATTTCTTGTTGGTGCTCCCTTTTTCATCACAGGTCAACATCAGTAACACTATTTTGGAACATACAACAAAAGTATGTACGAGACCAACCCTTTTATCTAAGGGCATTGTTTTAAGTTATAGCACTTTTACACTCATAAACATCCTGTATCTGGTGTTGTTTTTAGCTTCATTCATGTTGGTTTCAGTAGTCCTCAGTAAAAGCTCTTGACCTAAGCCTCAGAAAATACTACTTACTACTACTACTACTTAAAATTTTCCCAGGGTTGTTGCATCACAGGTAGAAACCCTGCATAGCTTTTGAAGTCCAAAAATCATCAGCATGTTGGGGAATGTTTCTTATTATAGCTAAGATTGTTTTTTCCCATGGTAATTCCCTCTTCTGCCAGAAGATGGAGCCCTGCACCAGATTCCGTTAATTCTTTTCACTGCTGGATTTTCTACATTTGTGTTGGCTAAATGAAAGATCTTGTCAAGCCCTAAGAGGCAACTGCTCCTGTGATTTTGGGCTTTACAAAAATAAATTGAATAGAATTGAATTACAATACAGGGAGTGCCCAAGCTGAAAAATAATGTCTGGTTCTATACATGGTCATTATACTAAGCACAAGAGGCACTTAAGATCATGTTTAAAGGCCAGAGATAATACAAATAATGCGTAATACTTGGACCTCCTCTGGACCAATGCATTTCTTTCAGAATTTAAAATCAAAATCAGAGTATTGCCACCTATGGTACTTTATAAATATCTCCATTTTAAGTGAATATTAAGGGAATTAAACCCTCAACCCTTTGTACTAAATGGGTGACAGTGTCATTTTGGTACAATATAGTTTGGATTGACATGTGTTTCTCTCAGACTTCAAATTGAAAATTTGCATGCAAACATATAAAATAGACTTTGACCAAATATAAATAAAAATGCAAATGAAATAATATGGACAGAACAACAGTGTAAAATTAGCAGTGAAAATAGATCGCTGAAGTAGAAAAATATAAAGTGTTAATGAGTCCAACAGCAGAGGGGGAAAGTCACAGTGCACTTACAATAAATACAAATACATACAATATGGACAGAACTGTATGTACAGAACTATACGCTGCGTATCTTTTCTGGTGAAGGGTCTCTGCCTGAAATGTTCCACAGTATGACATTAAACATCTTTACCTTATATTTATTGAATTACAGGTGGTTTTATAGCTCATAAATACCTAGAAAAACAGGTATTCAGATTGTGAGCAAGGTTGCCTCTGCCTGGTTTGGTCTCTATGAAGATAGAAAAGTTTAATGCCATACTGTGAAATTCCAGACAAAGCAATAACATCTCCACAGAGAAACATATTTGACAGACCCTACACCAGAAAAGTTACAAAATGCACCTTTAAATTACAGGTGGTTTTATAAGTCATAAATATCTAGAAAAACAGGCATTCAGACTGTCGGCGGTGTTGCGTTTCCATAGACTGGCCCTGGAAAATTGGTCTGGTTTGGTCTTGATGAAGATAGAAATTTACACAATGCACCTTCAAAGTGACCTTCAAGATGTTATTGCTTTGCTTGGGATGTTCAGCAGTATGGCATTAAACAACTATATCTTGCATTTATCAAATTATAGAACATTTTATGTCTTAAAATTACCACAAAAACATGCACTATTACGATGAGCAGGCTCACTTCTCTACAAATCTGACTTGTAACTTGGCCTAGTGATGTGGCTGCTTGTCTTCATAAAGATAGTCAAATTAAATGTCAAACTGTAGAACATTCCAGGAAAGAACTGTAACATCTACAAGAGTCAAGCAGGAGTTGAGGAGGTGACAGACCCTCTACCAGAAAAGTTCCACAATGCACCTTTAAAGTGACAGGTGTTAAAAAGTTTTCCAGCAGCATAGGGGAAAAATGGTCAACAGCTGTGGTCAAGCTGCCTTTAGCCTGCAGTGCCCCGGTCCTGTCCCTCTGATTGTTCCTCTCTTGTTTGTTTTGAAAGCAGAGAGCGGAAGAGCACCACTCTCACCACATGTGACTTCTGGGAGCTGTGCGTCCTCCACGTTCTGAACCAAGTTGGATTTTAGGAGAGTGAGCTGAAAAAAGACTATGAATAATACGCCGCCAGGATTACGGTTGGTGTGTGGACTTCTTTTTATCTACATTATATTATTTTTTAGTATAAAGTTGAATTAGATCTGTGATGTTGCTTTTGTGTTTATGCTGACCACTTAGGGCAATGCCAGCTTCACCAATGCTTCTTTAGAAATACTAACTGTGCTGGGTGTGTTCACTAATATAATCAATAACTGAGTGGTAGCTTTCCAACTATATTTTCCTAATTCAGCAATGCTCAGTTCAATGTTACATCCAACAAAAGGTGACAATTTAGAAATTATTTATTTGTGTATTTTTTTATTGTAGATTGCTGTCAACATACAGCTGCTTCCCTCAAATTCTGTTTCAGACATGAAAGCTAAACTCACATTTGAATTTCATGGGGACAAAATGTAACTAGGGTGAATGTTCTTGACATCTTACATGCTTTACTGCGTGCTTTACTGATTTTAACTAAGCTCAGTAAGTCAAACTAGGATGATATTTGCAGACTGATAATAACTAAGACTGTGAATGCTCTACCAGCCATGGTGGATCATCTAACAATGATGCAGAAGAGAATTACTAAATTAATTACTTTTGGTAGTAACATAATTTGGTACTCAAGAAATTATCAGAAAATGTATTTTGAAATTGTGAGTAAAATAGATGTAATTCCGTGGTGAGTAATTTTGGCTAGTTCCTTACACATGTATTGGCATTGTATTTCCTGCTTGTTTGTGGAGCAGTCAAGGTGTTTTCTGCTGACAAAGTCCTATAGGGATTATAATGCACACACCACATGCCCTGCTGCCCATTGTCCAACACTGTTGTGTCTTTTTCAATTGACGGACAAATAAAGGCAAGTGAAATATGCATTGTCACAAGCTTTTAGAGGGTCAGAGCCGACCACGTTAGAACTGAGCTAACACCAAATAGAAATGAAGCTCGGGGCCCAGCAACAGCTGCAATGTCTCTCAACTACATCAAAAACTTCTACGAAGGATGTGTGAGTACAAGCACCACCTCAGAATGAGGGTTATACCTTTATAGGACCATTGTTGTTGTTATGATTTCTGCCATTTCTAATTCTTGTAACAAATAACAAATAAAAGACAGATTTTAATGGTGCAGAAAAAGAAGACTTAATATAATTATTTTGTATTGATCATAAAGCAGCACAACTGAAAAGGTGAAATGATCTGATTGTGTTGTAGAGAGATGAGAATGCCAGGACACTTTTGTTTGGTCTCTTGTGGGTCTCTTTGTCTGAGCTTGTTTCATGATAATTCATCCATCTGTCGATGGCAGCTGCTGTCATCACAAAATGTTTGTTTTCACGTTTGGAAAAAATGCATAAATGTAGTTTCATTCACAATAGTAATATGGTGTGGACAGATTTAAAACAGAACTTCATATTTCTTAGAAGTTGTTTATCGAACATAGCTACTTTGAAATGTTCACCTTTTGTAAGTTTTGATGAAAATAAGTAGTTTCACACCTCAGTGAGAAATGTGAAATAAACTTGAATAATTGCTGTAAATATATGTGTATTCATCACAGTGGATTTAATGGCACTTCAAAGATAAACCTGCCCAACTGTTTGTGTCCAGCTGCGGCCTCCGACGGTGATAGGACAGTTCCACACTCTGTTCTTCGGGTCAGTGCGGATGTTCTTCCTTGGAGTTCTGGGATTTGCAGTTTATGGGAATGAGGCTCTGCACTTTAGCTGTGACCCAGACCGAAGAGAACTCAATCTGTTCTGCTACAACCAGTTCAGACCAATAACCCCACAGGTACAGTGCCCTGTCTATCATCACCATGGTAACCATCTGACACCCACAAAAACAACATACAAAGTCAGTGATTAAAGCCTGAGTCAGCCTAAAAGTCACATTGCTATTGTGAAAGGTATGGTTTAGAGGTTAGAAGCAGTGTACAAATACTTGTAACATACACCCCCTGCTGTTGCCCTGGTAGGTGTTCTGGGCTCTGCAGATGGTGACCGTGCTGGTTCCAGGAGCAGTGTTCCATCTGTACGCTGCCTGTAAGAACATCGACCAGGAGGAGATCCTGGAGAGGCCACTCTACACCGTCTTCTACATTATCTCTGTGCTTTTGCGCATCATCCTGGAGGTTATCGCCTTCTGGCTCCAGAGCCACCTCTTCGGATTTCAGGTGTGTTCCTCCATCTGGCAAAAGACACTTTCAGGTCACAGTCCTACTGTTTTAATGTGAGCACTGATTTATCAGTCTGGAAGGATTCACACTTGTAAGGAGGGCAGACTCATGATGAAGGCCAATATTTAGTTCAAATATTTCTGGTTCCACAGATGTGTAGCTGCACATTTTTCAGGGTTAATGTTACAGTATTTTTGCCCAAAGCAAATATTGAAAGAAATACTTTTTTTATTTCAGCAAAATCAAACCTCAGCTCTTGGGGTTAGGGTTTGGTTCAGATATCTGCAAGTCCAAATAAATCCAAATAATTTATGGGAGTGTTTTAGTAAAAGCACCTCATGGTACAGTGTGTTGCTGCGGTGGACCCCACAGCTCCATCTAACCTCTCCTCTCCTACAGGTGCATCCTCTGTTCATGTGCGATGCCAGTGCTCTGGAGAAGGCCTTTAACGTGACCAAATGTATGGTTCCTGAACACTTTGAAAAGACCATCTTCCTCAGTGCCATGTACACGTTTACCGTCATCACCATCATTCTGTGTGTGGCAGAAATATTTGAGATTCTGTGTCGGCGCCTCGGATATCTCAACAACCAATGACACGCGTACACTGTGAGGAACTGAGTCATTGTGCCACTGTGCTGCCATTTTAAATGGTGTGTATGTGGGAGCCTAAGGGGTGGTCCTTTGTGACAGAGGTGCGCCCTGAATGTTCCAGCTGGTGCAGTATTTCGTATATGTACTAGTACTGCATGTATCGGTGGGTAGTACTGACTGTCGGAGGAAGTGTAACCTGTTTATAATGAGTCGGAGGAACAGGTGAGAGGACAGGTACAGTTTTGTTTCAGAACAGACATGAATCTTCCTGTACGGTACTACACAGTGTGTGATCATGTATGCGACAGGTGACAGTGTCAGACAGACACTGTTGCTGTGTTTGTTGGTCAGAAGAACGTGGGTGGTTGAATGTCATACCACTCAAACAGTCCAAATGTCTTACATTTCGGTCATGATTTGACTGCTCAATATTTCCTTGTATGACAGCTGCTCTGCACATGAGTATTATCATGGTGCACTAGCTGAAATAGCAGCTCTACACAGACAATGCGCTGATTCTACACTCTTATTGTGAGCCAAAATGGCTGACGTCACACTAGTTAACGTCGGCACACTTTAGGGTTTGCTTTGTTTCAGATTATTGCCAGTCAAGTATTCAAGCCAGTTCAACAAACAAGATCAATATTCAATGAAGATACTCAATAAATACATACATATTGACTGACGAACTGGAAACCGTGTCCTTACATCTCTTTAACTCTCTCTTGTTTGTGATCTGACCAGCTGTATTACTGTATTATGCATTTTTGATTACCTCTGATGTATTCTCTTGAATCAGACATCCATCCATCTTGAGTTAGTCTGTTGATCTCAGGTAAAGTGCAGGACTGGACTGATTGGACCCACAGCAGAGGGACTCTTCTGGCTGTTTTAACTCCTCAGATCTGGTTAAGATATTTAAGTTCTGGTGCTAGTACTATGATTTGTAGATACTTTATGGACTTGAAACATGGCAAATGCCATGAAAAGTGCAATGTGTTATGACGATTGTATCATTAATGACTTTCTCACCCGTATACCTACAGGGCTGCCAAGGCCAGTTTATGCCTGTGTACTGAGTTTCATTCATGGAGCTGTCTGCCTTAGTATCCTTACCTTCACTTTGCACTCAGCTGTACCAGACTGCATTATTTCTTGTCCAATGTCCTGATAAAGAGCAGATTTGAATTCAGGAGTTTAACTGTGTAAGACTTGAATTATTTTGTGAGAAGTGATTGCATATGTAGCATAACAACCACTTTGTAAATACATTTAGAATGTGGTCATTACTGACATGGATTTATGTATATCTATTTGTAGTACTAAACATACTTTATACAATGTGTAATGTGTACTATTAAAATAAAGTTTTCTTATTCACCAGCAGCAGAGACACACTTCTCTGTTGTTTGTGTTTTCACAAGACACACATTTTACCAGCAGTGTCTTTGTGAACTGTTCTGTCAGATAAGAGTCATGAACAATAATTAAATAATCCAAATGTTTGGATTAATCAAATAATTTTCAAAGGAAAAATAAAAAATGTGGGAAATACACCTTATTGATGAAGGTGTGGATTAATATTGACTATAAATCAAGAATTATGTGGAAAAAATGTCTTTGTGTCTTTTCTGGTCTGACACACACACATGCACACAAACACACACACAATATTCCCTTTTCACTGGGCTACAGATCACATCACAGTGGGATGGAGGTAAGTGAAAGGTTACAGATTTTGTGTTGTGTGTAATTGGGGTGATTCACACTGTCACCATAAGATCAGTTTAAATCATTTTAGATTTTTCATATTTCTTAAAACAATCAATACTTTTTCCAGCTTTACAGTGGAAGGAAGGAACAAAGGAGGGCCAAGCCCACACTGATACAGAGTAAACATGCACACCCACCAAGGGACTTGAACCCATATTGTTTGTGTTTTGAAATGATAAACACTATGAACCTGTCTGACTAGAGCTGGACCCCATTTGTCACTAGTTTGGAAGTCACTGAAGCCTCACATCATTGCAGTAAACAAGGGCCCACTTTCCTGACACACCTCATAAATCACCCAACATTTATTTATTCTCTCTTTTTTATTTATTTTTTTTTAATAAAGGGAAGAAGGAGAAAACATGGAGTTTGGAGATTTGGTCATTATTTGTCTCTGGGCTATCTAATAAACAAAGGGAGGAAGGCAAAAAAAAAAAAAAAAATTACATTATCAGTAATGGCTTTGTTGTTAATACATCAACAAAAACGAAAAGCATGTTTGTCAGACAAATACCTTCTGGGAAGCCAACTTAACTGTCAGCTTAAATAATGGGGACAGGACAGGACACAAACACAATTCCCACAAGATGAAACGTGCCGCGAGAAGACATAAAAAGACTACTTTTGGAATTATTTATTTGAATAAACCTCTCACGCGTCATGTGTGTACAAAGTGATGGCAATCTCGAGTTTTATGGGTGTAACTTGTGTGAGACTCACCTCGTCATTTTGGAAAACATTTAGATCAATTTGACCACAAGACAAGAGGAAATTCCCATGCACCAAAGGAGCGGCACCTGATCACATGGTGACATCACCGTCCCGTGAAGGCGGCGACTCCTATTGGTCACTGACGCGGAAGTACAAGCAGCACTACATGCTAACAACAACAAGCAGTCTGTCCGGACTTTCTTTATGAATTTCTGATCTTTTGGGACTTCTCAAACGCCATGGCTTTACCGGCCCCTCTGAAAGCCGTGCAGCACCACCTCCGGACCGCCCAGGAGCACGAGAAACGGGACCCGGTCGTGTCTTATTACTGTGAGTGTGGTTCTGACGCTAGCTAACGATAGCAGTATATAGAAATGCATTGAAGAAACTGCGCTTTGTTCAGCTGTCAGTTCGTTTAATCTTTGTCAATCGTAATATAGTTTTCACATGATGATGATTTTTGTCATATCGTTGGTGTAAATGAAACAGACGAGCTGCAATTAGCGTGGTTTACACGTGTCTTGCCTTAGCTGCTGCTGCTCAAAACTTATAAATAACGTCATCTTCACGTGAGTATGCGCCCTGAAACTAAACAATACTGTCTGCCAATACTCTATAACTACGAGAACTACCTGTCTTTTGTTTCAATATTAGGGTTACTTAGAGACTGCCAGGTGCATGGACATTCTCTCAAATAATAATCCAATCATTAACTTTTATAATACTGTGTAGCTATTTCATTGTGTTGTTCATTCATATAAAATGTACGAAGCAAGACGTGAATAACTTTGAATTTTGAGTTTCCTTTGCTTATACTAGAAGTTGTTAATGATTTAGGGGACTGGACAAAACACTGTATGGTATTTCTGGTCTGTCTTGAATGTATTGAGCGAGTCATAGGTTTAAGTGGCATGTATGTCTCAGCTGTAAAGAATGGACACCACCCTGATCAGAGTGCACTAAATACACAAGGAGGCTAAGGGCAGCAGAGCGGGACAAATCAAATCTGTTGAAGATATACGAATTAATCTAACAAAGATATTACTTGACTGTCAACAGATTTTTTCCAGAGCTTGCCATAGGTTTAAAAACTGGCATTGCTTTATATTTTGATTCACATTTAATATTTAGTACTAATTGTAATGGTTGATTAATTTTGCTGTGTCATGTTGCATTGCCATTAAACTTTATCTGTCTCTTTCATACACATACGCAAGAGGAGTGACACTCATTAGTCCAATGACAACAGACATTGGATCAGGTGGTGCCACGATAATTACTATACTGATTTATCGTTCAGTATACGAAAGCTGCAACAATATATTTTGGGGCTCAATATTTATGGTGTGTGTACAATTTCTTTGTAAAAGTGAAGGAATCTGGGAGGTTTTTGTTGTAAAATGACAACATTTGAGCTATACAATGTTAAATAATTGACTTCTGTGGCTAATTAATGGTTCATTTTGCTATTTATCTGTTGCAACTCATGCTTTTTAATAATGCTGTCTATTTAAAAATGTGTTTATTGGGATTATCCTGCTTTGTTGTTATTGCATCCATGGCATAAAGTAGTTTCAATATTATCCTTTATCACAGTATCTCTGTAGCAATATATCATGCTTCAAAGTTAGTTATTATGACAGGTCTAACTACCATAAATTAAAGCCTCAGGTCTATGCATATTGCTGCACCCTTGAGCAAGACACCCCTCTACTGTGCCTACATATGTTTCTGATGATCGCAACTAAGGTCTGTTGCCTTGGTTTTCTGTCAGTCACACGCTGGACAGCTGTGGTAAGCCTGTCATGATAAAAAATGTTGAGGTTTTTTATACATATAGCTGAGGAAAATATAAACATTGACAATACTGACTACACACCACTGCCACATGAAAAATATCAAAGTAGGATACTCCCAGTAAACCTTTTCTAAATGTTCAGTATTGTTAAAAACATGAACTGCTATATATAAATAGCAGAATGAAACACAATAGTATGAGTCATGCTACATACTAGTTGCTTATTCAACCCACTACAGTTCTAAGAGTAAGGCCTATTTAAGTATCTAATCACGGTGAATAAATATAATGCAATTTAACTCCAAAAAAAGCTCACATATGCATAAATAATCAATGGTAAAAGCAGGGATTGAACTGGGGTTGTCAAAAGTATCAAAAAGCGGATGCTAGTCTAGTCTATACTAAAACTATTATCAAAACCAGATACTCATTACTCATCTGAACAAATATTCATACTGAAAAAAAAAACCAAAACAAAAAAAACCACCTAAACATGGCATAATTTCCTGAATAGTTTTAGGATTGTTGTTTAGGATTTAGAATTGATTGATATTTATCTGAACTGCATGGTAGCAGTGAGAAAGTACTTGTGCTGTGTGGAAAATTACTTTCTATTCTAGTCAAAAAAAAAAAAAGAGTTTTTATTATCATTGTTTTTAAATTAGGGCTGGTCTTCAATTGATAAGGCAATCTATCTTGATGGACTTCTTGGCAATATGTGTATCAATACAGGGATGTAGTTTATCACAATCATTTAAACTATGTTAATTCATTGTTAGGCTTGCAATGATTAATTATGACTTGTCAGCTATAAAAGATAATCATCTGTTGTCATCTATTTATCATCATAATCGTTATCTGGACTATAAAGACTCTAAAACACTGATGAAAAGACCTTTTATAACAAAGACAGTGGCATTATTAGATCAAAATTTCAGATATTTATCAATTATTCAATTAATTCACAAATATTATGTGGTTAGAAGCCTTCACCAGCCATCACCATGTTATAACCTTTATTTAGTTGATATTGTTTTTCAGGGGAGTTCTGGTCCCAGAGTGGAGCCTACTTTACATGTTTTCAGTGATGGGGCCGCCCCACACTATGACACTATGTCATTGTTGCCATCATTATTAACTCTGGACTTGTACACTGGCTGGTGGGTCATTAAGGTGAATGCTGCTGATCTGCAAAATGAACTATTCAGTTGTGTTCTGAAATAAAGGAATCAATTATGAATCAATTTAGCGACATGCGTGCGTCACTTTTCCGTAGCATGGCCTCTGTATCAGGGTACATATTAAATATTGTGAGGTTCTTGACAATGCCCAGCTCTAATTAAAATAGAGTTTGAAATGTTAGTGTCATGACAACACTAGACTGAACTACCATTGCATTAGTGCCATTATATTCAGTTCTGAGAGGTGCAGATGTTTTCAGACATGTTGAGGACGTGCTAAAAGACCATGTTTCTTATGGTGAGATCTTAGACCCTGTGAGAGCCTCTTCTCAGTGCATTCATCTTTGTCTCCTCCGCACAGTGCATTATTGGCCTGTTCTTTTACTCAGGTGCTCTGTTTGCACATACGCTGCTTTGAATAGTGTTTTGGCCATTAGACCATGGCAGCATAAACATATTACTCATACATCTCTGTATGAAGACTTACAGTGAGTGCATTTTATACAAACTGCATTAGATGTAAGCAGAAAGCAAAAAAATAGACAAGTTGGACAACTGTGACATACAGGCCGCTACACACTACAGGAGAATTTGCCTGATTTTGGCTATGATTTGCTTCTCCCCAGGGAGGCATGACCCGACTTTTTGCCTTCATGTGTGATTTTGAATCTGCTGCGCTCCTCATGTTTGGTGTAAGTGTGACTTTGAGCTGCTCTGTCAGATCATAACCACCAAACACCAGCAACGCTACGGCAACAGCTAATAAAACAGACTGTCAGGGGCAGACGAAGTGACAGACACAGAGATGCAAACTACAAACTTGGGTTATAGCAAAAATAATGAGAAGACTTTATTACTCACCTCTCGTAACATGGTAAATTTAAAGTGCAGCTTCTCATCCACATTATTCATAGAAATTGTCCTCCGCAAATAATGACCCTCAGTCCACAAAGCCGCACTGTTAATCCAGTTTGAGGCGTTCTTTGAAAGTAAAAATGTGAGAGTAGCTCCTCATTTCTGTCTGTTTACATCCACACAGCACTCGGATTGAGATGAAGCTGCATTAAGATTAGCGATAGTGACTCTACTTCCTGTGTAATTTATTGCCAATCTTTTATGCTTTAAAGATCATGTATCTGAAGTATTGCACCACATTTTACTTGAATCTAAACTAGAAGTACAGTCCTCTGATCTTTTGAACACTTAAGAGTCTCAAAGTGAGTGGTTTTACTGTAGACATGAAACAGCTGACGTGAGTGCACTCACAACTTTATACCCTGTGGGACGCAGCTATATCCCGCTGCAGTCTTTGCGATCAGAGATTTAAAATCTCATAAGATTTTCTCATGTCTATGGTGTACGTTTTGTTGCACATTTAAAAATCGCTTAAGACTGAAAAATCTGCGGTTTTTGCGTGTGTTTTGTGTGTGGCGACGAGTGAGTGCAGGTCAAAAACATGTCTGAAGACGATTTTATCCTTGCATGTCTGAGTATTATGTCATCCATGTGACAATTCTCCATAAATACACAAAAACATCATACAAAACTTTACACAGCAACTTTATCTTTGTCAGTGTCGTGATGTGATGTGCAGCAGTTTCATTAGCGAGATGCACGCTGATTGTGTTATGATGGAGGGGAGTGACTTAGCAAAGGGAGACTTCGAGCGTCAAAAACAAAAGTGAAACAAAAGTTAAACGTTGTTTTTACTGAATATAGCAATTTTAATACAATAAAATGTAACACGATGATCTAAGTTTGTTATGTGTTAGCAGTTAATACTCCAAAGAATTAAAATACCCCCTTTTAAAACGATCAGCTTGAAATCACAATTTGAATGGCCGCAATTAGCAAATCACGCATTTTAAAATTCATGCAGTTCCTGTGTTAGGTTTGCAATTCATGTTTCAGTCTTCCTTCAAAAGTTAATGCCCTTGGATCCATATCACACTGCTTGTCAGAAAAATCGTTAGACATTTTTCCGAAACCGTTCCTGCTGCCATGAAGGCCCACTATCTCCACCCCCTTATCTCTTTGAACTGAACACAGTATAATTGGATAATGTCTGGACAGCGTTTGGTGCCATGTCCTGATCAGCGCTGCCCTCCTGATTCTTTGTGATGAATGGACATGATTGGAGTGTCTTTAATCACACATACCTGGAGTTGTGTTTTGGTACACAAACCTGCATAGGAGGTTTTTTTTTTCTCAAGCGGAAAACACAAGAGATGTCATGTGGTAATACAGAAAGTGCTCCACTGTGTTTTTAAACTCCATACACCTTCGCTAGAATCATTGATCAGTGTTTCCAGCAGAAAATTGTCAGGCAAGGTGGTGACTGGGCGGTTGTGGCAGAGATATGGTGCCGGCGAAAAGCGAATGTGAGGACCGGTGCGCAACAGCTGTTATTGAAGCCATCTATATTTATTTAAGAAATTATTAATTTGATGAATGTATGTATTATTAAAATGCACTTTTCTTTATTATTAAAATTTTGTATTTGAGGTCATCTTGATCTCCTCTCCCTTCCTCCCGCAATCAGGTTTATCTAGCCACGTGTAGCAGCAGGGCGGGGGAAGCAGTGCCAGCACCTATTTTGTGACCACTAAAATTCTCTTGAAAGTCAACCACGGAGAATATAACGTTTTTTGTTCTTTAAAAATAAATTGATAAAGGCGACTACTGGATCTCCGTGAGTGCTTTTTTTTTTTATTAAGTGAGTTACAAACCTCCTCAAGCAAAAGGGCACAGGAACAGGAGTTTTATGAGGATTCACGTGGTTTGGAAGGAAGTATTCAAAGTATTCTGATTCTCTGTTGTCCAAGAGAACTAAAAAACAGGACAACAGGGAATCAGAACCCAGGAGAAAGGGGGTAACTATTCTGTACATGGCTGGTGTTTCTGAAAAACTACAGAGGATTTTCAGATAACATAAGATCCCGGTCTATTTCAAACCTACGAACACTCTAAGACAGAGTGGTCCACCCAAACACCGAGCCACAAACAAAGCAATGCGGTCTACTCCATTCAGTGCAGTGAAGACTGCAGTGAACGCTACATTGGAGAAACTAAACAGCTACTTCACAAGAGGATGTACCAACACAGACGAGAGAGCAGCAGTGGACCTCAGTCTGCCGTACATCTCCACTTAAAAGCCACGGGCCGGGCCACTCATTTGAGGACAGCGAGGTACAGATTTTAGCTAGAGAGAAAAATGGATTTGAGAGGGGAGTGAAAGAAGCCATTTTTTTAGAAAGAGAATTCTTCTCTAAACAGAAATGGAGGCCTCAGACACCATCTATCTCCTATTTACAAATCCATCCTCAAACCTATATCAAAACAAACAAGAGAACAATAGGTGTAGCCAGGTCAGGTCCAGAGGTGTGGAAGCTCCATTATGGCCATGAATTGTTATGCTAATTAGACCCCACACCCTGTACAGGTCAATAGGCCAGACTAACTAACAGAAACTGTAAACAAGTAGGTGTGTTATTTTCAGTTAGTTAGCTCCTCCCTGCAGATATAAGGAAGTGTCCACCAGCATTCTGACCAGAACTGAAGAAGCAGCTTGGATGAAACATCTTCAGCCAAACAAACTTTTGTCCAGTCGACAAACTGAATTTTGTCCTCTGGAGATATAAGCTAAAAATAAAGGGTTATTCAAACATGTGTGAATGAAAGAAAACACAACTTTGGATGTTTTTTGATGAGGCAACTACACTCTAAATTGCTCAAAAGCTCAAAAAAGTCAGTTTTGTGTAATATAGTACCTTTTAAGAGTCAGACCTGTTGATAATGGAGCAAAGTGGAGCATTTTTTCTAATGCTGAGTGTTTTTTGTTTGTGTTTTGAGTTTTAAAATATGACAAAATAGAAAATGTGTAGAACTATGCCAAAGCCTCTGTCTTTTCCCTAGTTTGTACAGTGTCTGCGTCCTATTATGACAGTTCTGTTTATGTTAGCACAAGTTTAGCTGGCTGTATCTGTGTTTACTCTTTAAAGCTGCGTTCATCCTCACAGTGTGGATGTCTCCAGTCTCCGGCTCATTGCTGATCCCTGATTGCCGCAGAAGGATGAGGCTCAGGCGCTCGGCATGCTGGGAGGTGGATTACAGTGCAGGCAGGAAAGGATGGCTCTGTTTGGGGAAGGATGCAACAAAGAGATGAGTTGTGTGTGAGGTTTGTGAAGAAGCAGCTGATGAGATGGTTCATATAATACTTCCAGATATGTTTGATTCGTGGTAAAAAAAAAAAAAAAATCTGTTTAAGTTATGTGGACAATACTGACAAACAAATAAAAATCTACATATGTTTTTGTAATCTCCACATGGACTGTAAAGAGAAGAAGTGGAGTAAGGGAGTGTGACGCCCGGCTCTAGTCAAATTAAGCTTACGAGACTAGCAGTTACAGCAGTGAATTTGGAGCCAAGTTTGGAATAGGAATTTATTTACGGATCAAATTGCAAAATAAACATTCACTGCTGCAGTTACAGAAGAGGAGTAAGAATTGTTGAATGTAAGCAGCCCCTATGTCCATTTATAAATACAGTCTATGAATCTCCAAGGCAGTATTCACCTTTATACTTTTGTATGTAAAATCCCTCAGTCATCCAGGTAGAATTCATGGCAAAGGAGAAATTCAGTTTGTCAGCTGGACAAAAGTTTTTTGATCAAATATGCTTTGCAGCTCATTCAAGCTGCTTCTTCACTTCTGGTCAGATGTGGTGGACGCTGCCTTATATCTGCCTGAAGGGAGGAGCTAACTACACTGAAACTACTCTGAAACTAACACACCTTTTGTTTACAGTTTCTATTTGTCAGCTAGGTGTGTTGAACTGCATTAAGTGGGGACTCATATCCGCATAATCATTCAGGCCCCTGATGGGTGCTTTCACACCTCTGGGCCTGACCTGACTTTTGTCCAATTGACAAACTGAAATTCTCCTTTGCCTTTATAACCAATAATTCAATTATACACTCAATTCTACACACTTTCTTGTTTAATTTTAACTTAATTTTTTAAACAAATTTAATTAATAAAATTTTTTTGTCTTTGCTACTTTTATAGTTAATATGTGGTGGTCAGTCTATGTATACTCTGTTTTTGTCTTCAAACAAACCTTACCATCTGATTTTTTTTTTCTTCATATCCCACTTTTAGAACAGTGATTTATGACTGGTATTTATTCTTGTCTTGTAGTCTTTAAATGCTGTATATTTGTGTTGTTTAGTTGTCAGAGGTCACTTTGCCACAGGGTCTAAGTTTCTGTGACATTGCACTAGGATTCTGTTTATCACAGCTTGGCTCTTCTTGTCACAGTGGATAAACTTTGAGAGAGGTCTAGTGTTTTAGGCACACAGTAAACATGCTCTGGGAGAACATTTGTTTTGTTATTATAGGAATGGCCTGGATGGGTGATACTGTATATTGGCCCCATTGATTGGTATTGATTGATAATATTGGAGGGGCTTCTACTATTGACATCGCTCTGAAATTGTTTAACCAAAAGTTTTGATATTTTCTGAATATAAGTTTATGGGCCATGCTATGGGCAAAACATTGTGATATTGGTATCGACAAATACCAGATACAGTATTGGCTCAAAAGAAAAAAAAAAAATTCGGACTATCTCTATTTTTCACTCACCTGGAGGTTGGTGTGTAGATTTCTTGCTTGTGTGCTGTTGCTTTTTGCCATTGTTTAATATGATACACAAAAAAGAACAAATGTTATTTTTAAGTGTGTCTTCTGAATACTAATTCTGAATTCCTTAACCTCATGTTTGGGGAATTGTTTTTGGATTTATAATTTTTTTATGAAAACATTAGGAAATAGAATTTGTGCTTTGGATGAGAGCATGGGGACTACAGCAGATTAGAGTTTCATCTCACCTCTTGTCTCTCTCATGTGATGGACAGAGCATCTCAGACCATTCAGACTTAAGTAGGAGGAGATTGGAGAAGTTCAAAATTTCAGTGGCTAGTTGAAAGCAATGTATGTTTGCTTCCTAGAATATAATCGTAAAACTTCTGTTTCAAAAAATCATAAATAATAAGGAGAAAAAGTTTTGCTTAATTTAGGTTTACTGTAATTTGGTTTGTTCTCATAAGGTACTGCTGCAGGATTCACCATTTCATTCTTTGAATTCTTTGTGTTTGTGGTGCACGGGACTACATTTTTGAAAGTAATTTGAAGGCAGTTTCATATTCATTACCTAGCATGTGTGTAGCAGGTTGAGCAGTGAGTAGTGGTGAGGTGAGAGAGGCTGTGTGGCTACAGTGCTTTGTGGTTCATTGATGGAGACAGAGCAGACCACTGGAGGTCAGCACCAACATGTGTAGAGTCCAAGGCCCGAACCCTCTCCCCCCTCCCTCCTACCTCTCGGTCCCGGACTGTCTGAGTGTTCTTGTGTTCTCAGTGAGACTGGAACAAGGCTAAGTGAAAAGGCGGATGTGAAAGGGAGGATGTGAACAGATTAAGTGGTGAAAATAATACATAATATTTGTGATAATAATGTCAGTAAACACGTAAGTGATTTACACATTTTATTATCTTGGAGGGAGGACTTTAAAAAATGGCATTTTTATGTAGATTAAATTATGTGCAGTTATAGTTGAGTAAAACTAAACAAAGTCTGTTAGGAAAATGAATGTTTGACATTATGACTTAAACCTTATGTCTTGTATTCCTCCTTTATGTTACATCATGTATTCATTTGCATATCAGACAGACAAGTGGGATAGAGCCATCGGAAGTTTAAACTAACATTTGAATTCTGATGCAGTGGTTCATGATGAGGGCAAACTTCATCCTTGGAATCTGATGTTGTGTTTGTTTTGGTACCGTTTCATATAGTATCTATCTTCACCGAGACAGTACTGGCTTCACCATTAGTTTAGTGAGTTTGCATTGTGCGGTATTTGTAACTGTTCCAGCAGATGGTGGTGTCCATGTTGAATCTGCTATGAACAGCTTGAGGCACTGCAGGGACCAGATGTGACTGTGAAAAGTTTAGTATCAGTAAAATGCCGCTCACTGACCCAGCCCTAGAGTCAAGTACTGCAAATGTTGCAGTTACAAATGTTGTTAGTTTTACGGAAGTGAATAATTCATCCTATTTACTAAGCTTATTTACTAAAGTGTGCTTCAAATATTCTAACTGTAGTTGTCTGAGTTATGGAACAGACTGATCTGTAGTATTCTGAAGAATGAATAGTTCTGATGTTATCAAGAAGTGGAAGGCAATCTGACTCATGCCAGATTGTAGCACTCTGATTTTGAATCAAGCTGGAATAGGTCTCGCTGAAAGCAATTGGAGAAAAGCCGAATGTCACAACTAATATTTGATTCTGATTGGTGGAACCGTAACAACACCTGAACAAGCTGAAAAATCAAACTTTTGTAACATCCAGTTGAGAGAAAAGCCAAAATAGGCTGAGGTACGTCACCATGTTTGTTTTGGTTCCCTTGAGCACTTTGCCTTTGTCATCGGCACAAACCTCAATGCTCCTCTGTCACTGGTCCATCATCTGTTGGGCAAATTCTAACCTTAAAGCAGGAATATCTCGTGAGGATTGGGTTCTCATGAGTTAAAAATACTTGTATAAATAATAAATAATAATATGATAATACTACGATCATCATACTGGGACCACTGAAGGGGAAAGCAAGTTAAACCAAAAAAATTACAACATGATTTATGTTCACCCGTGAAGAAAGATCAATATTTTGGTGCTGAGTATTAGCTCTAATCTAGAAAAGATGTTTACAAATGAAAAAGGTGAGGTCATGAAAAAGTCAAAAGTGTCTGACAGATTGACTGGCCTCATAACTAAAGATTTAACCATAGAAGGAAATGAGACAATCCCATTAAATGTTTGGAGGCTTGTGTAAAGCATCAGCAGCCAACTTTAATCCATCTTAATGCTATATGTCTATTTACAAAATGAAAAACACTGTATTGACATTTAGATTCAATTGCATCAAGTCTAGCGGATGGAACTGTACATTTGCTGTAGATGGTAATGTTTTTCTTTTGACCAAACCAAAGTATCTTAATGATAAAAAGCCCACAGTTTATTCTCAAAGGTTGATGCAGGTGAAAGTATCTCATTGTTGGAAGGTCTTTGAGTAAACACACAGAACAGTTGTCGTAGCACTTCTGTAATGATCCAATCAGATTAAAATGGCGTCTGAACTGAAGCCAAACGCTGTCGTCCAAAGGTTTTCAAAGTGAGTGATGAGGCCTCATTACAAGCCACAAATCACAGTGTGAGTTCAACTTGCCATCCATCCACACGCTCGGGGCGGGAGGGGACTCTCTTTCAACCTGCGAGGGGCGCGTTCTTAAAGAAATATTTTTGTGTAGTTGACAAAGCAATTCAAGTCTCTTTGTGCTCAAATAAATGCCTAATATGGTATCCTTTTATTTCTCTACAATAGGTAAAATATTCCAGCTAAGGTTTAGTCCTGACAAAGCATAGCTGGAGGTCTGGATATGGGTCCTCAGACACTCACTGCTCCTGACAGGTTGCCCAGGCCACACTGAAGGATTGGTCAAATGCAGAGGACAAATTTCCATAAAATGACAATAAAGTGTACCTAAACTTTCTATGATGATGATATTGCAGTGGATTTGGTCTTATAATCTGTTTTGAAATCCCAAAGTCACTTTAGTATACATTGCAATATTTGAATTGTGTTTTAAGTTAGTGCTGTGAATGTATCTTCTATACGCCTGAGCTTGTCTTTATATCCCATTGTGGCGGTTAGAGATCTGTATTAAATGGAGTGCACCATTGTGAACAAGTGCCTTCTGTGATAATGAGCCTCATTCTTGACTTTTTGTTGCTGCGGAGAACAAAATAAATCAGGAGCAGAGGAAACCCTTATCGCTGGTGAACTTTTGTGTTCATAGCTGTGACGCTACATCCTCCGCTCTGTCAAAGGCCACTGTTCAGGCACTGCTACTGCACAAGTGAGTTTAGTGGTCCAGTGACACAATGGAGGGCTTTGTCACTCACACTCACTGGACTAAAATACTACATCACTGTAAGATCACTGGCCCAAATGAAATTCCACAAGTTATTACCAAGATGTCATAAGGCTTAAATTGTGATTGTGAAGTTAAACTTTGTCTATGGCTGTTTGGAATTTGACCCAATTGTAACCAGCCTTCATTGTTTTAAGTCTAATTGTAATTGTAGTGCATAAAAGATTGGGGTCAGTAAACATCTCCTGGTGGCCAACTGTGAAGTTGCACCATACTGCACTCTGATCTCAAAGCAGCAACAGTTCAATGCTGTGTTGAGTTTGCACATTCTCCCGATGCTACAGTGGACTTACTCCATTTTCCCCATCTCCATCAGACAGAAACATAGACTTAGACAACTTAGACAAACTTTATTGATCCGCAAGGGATGTAATTTGGACACAGTAGCTCACACAATATATTATAATAAGAGCAAACATTTACTGTATATGATTTGTAGGGATGTAATGATATCCAAAAAATATGCATCTCACAGTCTAAAATTTATTGCAATATTTTGTGGAGGCTAACAAAATTGTGAATATGCTATATATCCCTTTTTAAAATGCCTTTACAGTCATTTGCTACTGTCATAAACCAAAGAATCCAAAGATTAAAAGTGCTTACAACAGTTATTTTGTCTTGTCAAGTCGGCTCGGAGAGAAAGGATCATGGTCTATCTAGTTCCCTATTGCTCCATCATAATGATTAATTTAATCAACTTTTAATGGGACTTGTAATTTGATATATTGTGAGACTCTAGACAATAAGATATCACAATATTTCAGTTATTCTTATATCCTTAATGATTAGTACACTCCATCTTGGTGTTCTTAAACGATCACAGCTTAAACTCTGGAGATGGACCTTGGATGCTACTGTCATCACCAACTGCTCCAGATAGGCAGCAGCACTGATTGAAATGTAGTTAACAACTTCCCTTATGGGGACAATAACCCCTTCAATCATATCTCTATACTAGGTCTGTACCCTAGCGCTCTTTTTCCTTCTCCTTGGGTTTATTTTTAGCCCTGGCTGAGTAAAATGTTCACTGTGTTGTGGTCTGTTGCTTCAGTAGCTGATCATTTCTCAATATCTGCCTCCACCGCTGTAATGAGAGAAATTTGTGGAAAGATTGAGCGGTTCAACTTTGTGGACTTGGCAGTGACTTGGTTCAAATCTGTGTTGGGAGAAAAAAAGAGACATTGTTGAGAATGGAGGTGACTCAGTCCCTAAACATGAGCTGGAAACACACAAACTCACTGCCATTTTGAAATGACTAATCTTCTACATGACAATGGAAGTTCTAATTTAATCATCTTCAGCTTGGTTCACGACACAGTTTTGCATAACTGTATTTTATTAAGATTGATTATAATAGTAACAAAAAATGTCAAGTCACTTCCTTTTGGGTATTGGGGATGGATAATGCTGAGATTGAAGCAAACATTTCTTCATGAATTTATGATTTTTATAATTAAATAAACATAACATAGGAAAACTGTTGCCACTGTCTTGAAAAATTGACTATTCTGGATCAACATCAAGTTGGATATCTCTGAACAAGCTAAAAATTACATGTTTATTTATTGAGTTGATTTTAAAATAGTGTAGCACTATGTGATAGGCCTAAGTCTGTGCAATATGGCTACAGTGAGCTGATGAACCAGACCAGATCTGTGCCTGGCTCTGAAGACTTTGCTCTCCGAACCAGCCACAGTCTGGAGCATTGAGGAAAAAAACAGTAACCTGACAGCAATCTGTCCTACCGTACACCGCCTCCTGATCTGCTGTACCACTTGAGCACACATATTTTCCCTCTAATATTGCATAACACAGGTACAGCTGAACCTTGGGGGCATAATTAAATTTACCCAGTAAACAGTCCTGCACTGGAAAGATTCTGAAGTCAACTCTGAGTCCAACTTTCTGCCTCTGTGCCCTGCTTTCACTTTGGTGCACATTGGCTCATTCTCCTCTAGGCCTGCTGCGTCTTGCTGTAAATGGCAAAATATGGTGAATATTTTGACATTTACTTTGCATTAAAAACATTTTTCAGTGTTCTGCTACGTGTTTTAAAAATGCTCAATTGTTTTTAAGGTAATAGTGAGATTTAAGGTTATCAAAGATATGCTGAAAGTATTTTCTTGCCTGGCAGCATTTGAAAGTTCATATAAAGCAGATTAAAAGTTGTGCAACCTGAGCAACTAGGGGGTCCAAACTATATACCAGGGGCAAATGCTACCCTCAGACCAATTCAAGCCTCCTTGAACCCAATTGATCATAGGCAGTACATTTTTACAGCACACTGAAGTATTTCTGCCACTATAACGTTGCAAGTGATACCTAAAAGCAATGTTATTATATTATGGTGTCTATGTCCAAATTATGTTAAAAGCACCCATCTGAGTGATCCACTGCTCTGTGGTTTTGAACATGTTGCCTTGGTGAAGTTTGGACAACCCTAATTGAAATTGTCAATTCACATCATACTCACTAGGTCCACTTCTTTTTATATTTATATATTTATGGGTCCTTGTGCTGTTTGCTGAGTGACTTTGTGTTGTGTTGCAGGTCGTCTGTACGCCATGCAGACAGGGATGAAGCTGGACAGTAAGACTCCGGAGTGCAGACAGTTTCTGGTGAAGCTCATGGACCAGCTGGAGACAGTGAGTCACAGTTCTGTCCCTCTGTCACATTCACCGCCTCTGTGTTTTAGAGGCTGGTGCTCCAGTACCCTCGATGCCAGAAAGCACTTGAGGAGTAGTAATTCAAGATGCTACTTTGATGTTGACATGTTTTGCAGTTCATGCAACCAGGAAAGACAAAATACTTTAAAAACATTAAGCTTTTATGGGCGAAAATATTGCTTGTAAATCAAAAACAGGAGCAGATATTTGATTGCATGCCAAATTTTCAATTGATTATCCTTTCGTCAACTTTGCGCAGGGAGGTTCTTTGCAATCAGCTTTCACTTGTATTAGGCACTCTTCAAATTGCACAGCAAAATAAATGTTGAAAGTATTTTTGTCATTTTCTTATATAACATTTTTTGAGAGGTCAGGCATAACCTATCCCCATCAGCTGTAAAAGTAGAGTTTTCTGAAAATTTACAGGTCATTCTCATTGTTTCAAAATACTAGATTTCAATAAACAGGACACTGATCTCTAACTCACACTAGAATTTTAGCTGGTTGATGTCTTTTTTTTGTCACTAGAATCTTTCTTTTTTGGTGCTCTAAAAACTAAAATAAAACAAAAAAATCAACACCCCAACCACTTACTTTATATGTTAATTAAAAAGGTGCCTATTTCCCTTTCAAATCTTTGCAGATTTGAGCTCTCTAGTATTCTTGAGTTTGTCTAGAGGTGACCAATGTTGATTTGAAAATATGAGAATAATCATTTTAAAAAAACATAGCTCTTGGTATCTTGGCAGTGCTGCTGCCTGTAGCCTGCATGCACCTGAATGGTTCTTTTCTTCCTCGACACACAGTGGAGCTCTAACATTAGCCTGTGCTCTGCAGTGACCAGGCTGTGAGGGACTTGACATTTACCTGGATCACAGTTGGGGTCTGGTCCTGAGTCTACAGGAGGTTTTTCTTTGCTCTGAGGTTTCCTCTTGGAATCCTGACCTCAACTGAAGGGGTCAGAGCAGCCATGGACATCTCTCCATGAGTTTAAACAAGACCACAACCAGAGGCCAGAGAAACGTTTCTACTACTGTATATTACATGGTTCAAAGTGGTTTTAACTGTTTGTTTTACTGTGCTTCAGGTGAGAAATTGTACTTTATTTTAAACAAAGAGTAGGTCTGTTGTGACTGTAAACAGCGTCATAGTGTAAATGAAAGTTTCTCTTTCATCTTGTGAGAATAACACCTGGCTCATACTTTTAGTGCTTGCACATTTTAGACTAGAGTGAGACAAATGTGTTAATGCATTCAGGCAAAGGTGTTAATGCTTTGAGATGGGAAGAGGGTCGTGTCAGGTCATTGTTGTCAATAAGAAGATGCTCTCAACTGATCTCCATATCTCAAATATCAAATAAATACATATTTAAAGCATGCCGGGACAAAACTTTGAACCTAAAGTTGTCAGCTTTGATTCTTTTCCAGCATCACTTTTCCACAATTTCCTGTCCGGCACTGTCTTGTGATGTAATTTGAAGTGCTAAGAGTCGTATAGATTCTCGGACATGACCTCCTGGTGTCCACTGGCCCCTGTGGCCCCTCCCACTGGGAGGTTGTTCCATGTCCATGGAGGCAGACTTCATTTGTCACTCAGAGCCAATTAGTGGCTCTGGCTGTGGACTCAGAGGACACGACGCAAGGCCTGTCCCTCTGGGCTTGTTTTACTGAGACTCCCGGGACGTTCATTAAAGTCCACTCAGGATGTGTCTCTCTACAGGACACACATCCGCTGCTTTGAACCAGGCGCCGTGCCTTTTCTGTACAGAGACAGTTAATGGCTCCTTAAAGGGTAGGTGATGGCTTCATGGAAGACCCTTTTCTTTACTGTTTGAACATGAACTTAAGGTGTGAATCTGAGTATGCCTCCAAAGAAATGTGAATATAAAAATCCCATATCTGCAAATACATACAAAATTGTATCATTTCTTATGCAGCAGGACTTTACCATGGGCGCAGTATGAAATAATCCTGTGCCGCTTGCTTGAGATGCAAGATGTAATGTGCCACAGTATGGCTTTAACTGGACCTCCGAGTTCATACCTTATCTCCATGGTGAAAAGCAAGTGGCACCACAAGACCAAATTACAGGTCAGGTCTTTGAAGAGGCAACACTACACACACCTGCAATTGAATAAATGCAAGATGGATAAGTTCATGGCATTTTGAGAAACATTCCAGGCAAAGCCATCTCCATGGCGACAAGAAGGTGGTGGACTCTCGCCCTGAAAGTTACATAATGCACCCTAAACTTTGTCTTCTTGCTGCCGTGGAAAAAGCTCCTGATTTCTACCCTGTCCATTAATGTTGCATCGGCGCATCACTTGAATCCAATCAGGCTCTCCGCACATGAGTGAAGAAGTTAGAAAAACCCAGTCAGTGAAACTTTGTGTTGTGTCAAGAACGGATCTTGTGTTTCAGAAGATTGTTCCACTTGTTAATGCCTCCCAGCAGTCCGCTCTCACAGGACCTGCTCAGGCCCCGTTCCCCATTGGCCAAAGTCGGTGTGTCCGCTCCATGTTGGACTCATTATAACTTCACCGTCATTGCGGATCTCTCTGGATACGACCTTTACGGGGACGCTATGGAAAATCACATGCTTTTAATCACTTTCATATGGGACAGACCAGGAAAGAAACAACAAAGGATTGCTAAAAACATGAGTGGCATTGGTACACAGGGTGGACATTCAAGAATCCAACACATTTCAGGACATATTTGTAAAGATCTCTTTTGTTCTTTGGGGTACAGTAGCTCAGTTGAGTAGAGTGTTCACTGATCTGAAGTTTGGTGGTTCAAATCCTGCTCTCAACATAATCTACTCAGTTTGGTGTGTGTGTGTGTATTACTGGATGAGTGGTTCCTTGATGTTAAGTGCTTTGAGTGCCTTGAAGGTGTAAAAGCGCTATAGAAAAATGTGACCATTTACCAGATAGCATTCTATTTATTCTAATTATTGCCGTCTTTGATAATTGTTTAACTCAAATTGAAATTTTGTTATGATTGCAATATATTATCTTCCTCAGTGACCAAAACAAGTCTTATCTTAAGTTGGTAAAGCTGCATGTTGCTAGAAAACTATGCTAAAAGCCCCATGGATTTAAAACCATTCTTTTTCATAATCAGTTGATTTCTTTCACTCATTCAGCTCAGAGTGTTCCTTGTAAGGCTGTAGAGGAAACTCTGGGATAGAAATTGCAATCTACCCAACACTTAGTCCTGTTTTCTTCTTTGAAACATTCTGTGAAAAGATTGGTCTTAGAAAATGTCTTCCACCTGCTTCTTTCAATTGCAGGTGGGTTTCTAACAATGATCTATTTCACATCGGCTGTTTCTTCTCCCAAGTTCCTTTTTTATCCTGTCAGTATTTTGCAAACAATCAGGTGCAGTTGTATTGTGAGTTTTTGTGAGTCACACAGTTTACAATGTGTCTTTTCAATTCACATTGATTTTTTATTTATTTATTTTTATTTATTTATTTATTTTTCAGAAAATAGTACAATGATCCCAATTTGTCTTTTCAGTTCCAACTTAAGAAAAAACTGTTTTCTAGGATATTCTGTTTCGAAGTTCAGGACCCAAAGTATGTAAAGTGAGAAGCAACAGACTAATTTACTCCATATCAGATTCACCTATAGATGGTATTTCCGTGATGGCTAATTGTATCCATTGGCTAAGGTATGTGTGAGATGAACTGTCAGGTATAGAGTTAAAAGGTAAGTGCTTAAGGTTAAGATTAGACCAAATGGCAACTTAAAGCTAAGCACACTGTTACTGGAGACCTACTGCTGGTTCTTATGGGGCTTAATGTCTCTCCGTGTTCGTCACCCCAATTCACACTAAATACATATGGACATCTACTGTCTTTTAGACTCCCATCAAGAAAATTATCCAGTGGAATATGGTCCAGGCCAGGATAATGACTCTGATCATAGAACAGGTGGCCTGACCTCCTTGTCAAAGCTTGACCTCATCAGATCTCAGAAGCTAAGCAGAGCCGGGCCCAGTTGGTACTTAGTCCCAGCGGTCTCTCACCTATCAGTTTTCACAGTGGGACACCAGTGGCAAAAAACAAAACCCTTTTGTTGTGTCCTTTGGCAAAACACTTCATCCACATTTCCTTGTATGAACGTGGTGTGTGGGTGAGTGTTGGTGGTGGTTGGAGGGGCTGCTGCTGCAAATCGCAGCTTCGCTTTGTCAGTCTGCCCCAGCGCAGCTGTGGTTACAATATTATCTTAGTAGTAAGTGAATTATGCACAGATTTGTTAAGTGATCTTCAAGTGTCTAAGTGCTATATAAGACAAATGCTTTATTATTAAAGGTTCATTAAAGGAGACACATTGTGCTTTTTTAAGTGTTACCTTTTTGAATCCAAAGTTAGCCAAAGTAAGATTTTTTTTTCAAATGCAGTACATTACAGGAGTACTAAAACATGTATGAATCAAACTGCAACTCCAAGTCAGCTAATGATGAAGGAACATCATTATAAGATGGTTAAAAGCTCATAAAAGTTGATGCAGAAGGAACAAACATAATAACAACAGAAGTAACATTTCAGAAGAACCAACCAACAATCAGTTATATGGCAGGACACTATGCAAAGATTAATAAATAATAAATAAATAAAACATTTTGACCCAACCCCAGTTGGGTCAAAAGGTTTCTTCACAGGTTTCTTTTCTTTTTATTATTTTTATTGCAGCAGCATTGACAAAACACAGTTTTGTTCATATTTTATCACTGACCTTTACATGTATTTCATCCATACTAATTCAGTGCAAAAATTCCTCTATTCCCACTAGGCTTGTTCATCCTCTTCCCGACATGCTTATTTAAAATTGGCAAACAGTGTGTCCATTCAGTGTCCACCTGATCTGACTGTTTCTTTAGAGCATTTAGCAGAAACCCTACACGGGCTCTGGCCAGAGTCACGGAAAGATCCAGCGCCCGAGGTTAAGTTAAGAACGTACAATGACATTTTATGCAATGGGCGCCACACAGGTGAAGAAAAAGTGTTGAATTATTATCTTCTGACCCCAAGCGAAAGTTTTTCTAATCTAGAAAAAACTAAATGTCAGCTGGCTTTTTAATGCCTTTTCGCCCACTGTAAGAGAGAGAGTGTCAGACTTTTCAGGCCGAGAACACAGCCAGCTAAATCATACACCCATCTGCCATAATGCTAACTTTTAACCTCATGAATTGCTCATACTTTTCTTTAACTTTATCAACTCGAACTTAATCAAGAAAATGTTTTTTTTTTTAACTTATTCATAATACTGAAGCCAGATTTTGTTACCTCATCTTATAGGCAAGCCCAGTGGTGCCTGTTTTAATTGATCCATGGTAGGTCACCGTGTGTTCTGACTTGACTGAAAGGAACTGTACCTGATTTTTTACAGTCTTAAACTAGTTCAGTTTCTTACAATATTATTTTAAACAGATAATAGCTCTCCAACATTATTCCACAATTTCTGAATGCTTTTCTAGCATCTTAATTATTCAACACGATCATTTATAAATGCTTTTCACAACTTTCAGAGATCAGAGAGAAGTTTTACCATCACAATATATAGTATAGTATATAGTAATGATGTAGTGCTGCACACAGCACTACATCATTGTCTCTAAGAGCTTCTTTTATAATATATCTGTAATGTCTGGGGCTAAACAATATTTTGATCTTACTTCATAGATAAAAATCAGGCACACACACATTTTTTAAGGCAGCATACTTCACATAGTAACAGTTTGACATTTTGGGCATCGATTATATTTATTTTAGCACACGTTGTACTTGTCATGTTTTTAAGAACTTGTATTTTTGAGTTTTTGTTTGTGCCTGTCAACCCTGACAGAATATTTATTTCTCATTTCCTACCATTTCCTGCTGCAGTACTGTTTAAATGGTAATGACCTATGTAAAATAAAAGCTCCAAAAGTTAAATTGGCTTACATTACAGTTTCAGCAACGAAGATGGCATGGACGGTTTTGAATTTATATGTATTGCCATCATTCAGAAATATATGTTTTTATTATTATAATTTTTTTTTTTTTTTTTTTTTGCAGATGAAAAAGGAGTTGAAAAATGAAGACTCCATAACACAGGAGGTGGTGGGGAATGCTCACATCGAAAACTACGCCTTAAAAATGTTTCTCTATGCGGACAATGAAGACCGAGCTGGGCGCTTTCACAAGTAAGGAACTGAGATATTATGAATTCAGGATTTGTACAAATAAGATAAACCCAGTTATGTTATTGGAAATTCATATATGTTTCAGATTTTGCATAATTCATGCAACAATTTGAAAGATTTAGATATTCAGGTACCGTATTTTCTGAACTATTAGGCACGCTCTTAAGCCTCTAACCCCATCAAGAAACGGCCGTGCACCCCAAGCCAGAGCACCCTATACATGAATCCACTCGGGTGTCCCAGCACAAATTCAGTAAACCACCAAACTGCACCACCCGCTGCGCACGAAAACACGCACGGACCAGACAGCGCCCACGCAGCGAAATACACCAGCAGCCACACTCATCACTCCACGTGAACGAGGAACGGAACGGAGGAACGAACCAAAAAAACAAGTGCAATGTGCCACTCTGAGCCGCAATTGAACAACTGAGTCACTGCGAACACACCGACAATCCAGTGGTCCCACACAGCATCCTCCCTATGTGCCACAATTGAACAAAACCGAGAGTCACCGTGAACGCATCAAAGTCCAATTGAGCCATTTAACTGTTGTGTTTCGTTTAAAGTCCGGTGCAGTTTATTTGTGAAAACAGTTCGAAAATAGACCATTTAATGACAGTGCGTCTTATAATCCAGAGCGCCTAATATCCCGGAAAATATGGTAACTAGATGAAAAAATTAAGTATGTTCTAAATTTCATGCTCCTCAAATTGGCACTTACAATTTTTACTTCAGATGACACAAAATAATTGTTGCCTCTTCAGAACTCAAAGAGACTATTATAGGCAAGATTCAGATAGTTTTATTTTCAGAATAAGTACCTGGTCAAATGAGTATCTAGTTTCTCTCCATGCTGGTTTTAGTATTGAGTTATGTTAGAATAAATTGTCAATTTCTATTGTGAGATGAGTAATATAAGCATACAAATGGCCTGTCGGTGTCATCTGAGTCCTTTTTTTCTTAGCGACAATGTGCAACTCATGTGACAAATGTTGACTGTAGTTCCTGTCCATTTTTGTGAAGGTTTACAGTGACTCACAAATGACACTTCACATCCTTTCACATTCTCTGAAGTGTCTAATGGGCACTTGATAGAAGGCAGTACAAAGAAGTATGATGTAGTTAGTTACCTTGCCTATCTCTTTTTAAGACTCCAGTAAACAAGCTACAAATAAGCAACTTTCAGGGTTTTTTGTCTTTTGAGTTCAGATTGGCATATCATCCCCTGAATGAGGATTAATCAAGATACAGTGAAAAGTGTTGAAAACCCTGAGCAGTGGGTCTCAACATAATCTCACAAAAGTCTATAGCTCTATCTATAGTGTTTGCATGTGCCTGCTTTTTATCCCTGAAAAAAGTATTCTCTACTCCCTCATTATACCTGAATACCTGCACTTTAATTTGGTCAGAATTTTGATCACGCCATTTAGGCTTCAAAGTGAACCGTATTTGTGAGAGACATACTCTTGTGGCATTGTTTCATCCTCTAATTCTTGATAAATAAATGCAGAAAAACAGTACCACAAATAATAAACCATGTTTTTTGCCCTATAATATAATGCAACTCAATCTGAAAGTATTTCAGTATTCAGAACACAATACTGGACCATGTATTGGAACACAAAACACATTTTAATACAGGTATTCAGTATTATATTAATATATTTTCAAATTATTTCTATTACTGCACATAATATATTCATGTAAAGTAGTAGAAGTGCAGTAGTGCTTTGACCTGCTGATGACTGGTCCTGGTAGCAGTAAAAACAGGAAGGCCCGTTTCCACATGTATGTTAAACCTGGAGTGTTGAGTCTGTCAATGGGCCCAGGTGACATAAGCGGACCCTTTTTGTTTGTTTTTTAGAGTAAACATGGCGTCATCCACCTCTGGTTACAAGCAAGGTGTTCTGAAGGCAGCTGGGAGGAGGGCCCAGAGTCTGAAAGAAAACAAACACCAGCGTATAATGAGGAACAGGGGTCAGAGCTCAGCGCACACACCTTGTTAAAACAGATTTACAAACTGAGGCTGGGATGGTTTGGAGGAGGGGGAGGGCCATGCAGGGCCACAAGCTATGGGGAAAGTGTATGGATGTTTATTTCATCTTTTTTACTTCTGTGGAATAATTGAGAGATATGCCTTCATGATGTGTTTTGGGTTCTCACCTCACAGTTCTGGTTCAAAGCTCATTTAACTTTTCTGGTTGTGCTTGTCTCGATAGAGATGTTAGTTCTTTGCCTGGGATGTTCCATAGTCTGCATCTTGCGTTTATTCAGTATACGGGTGTTTTTATTACTCAGAAATATCATGCAAAGTAATAACATCTCCACTGAGACAAGCAGGTAGCAGACCAGAAAAGTTACACAGTGCACCTTTTCATGTTTTTTTTCTCTCTGTCCTCTCTATTGGATGGAAGTACTCAGGGTCTCCAGCTCCACCATGAACCTACAGTGTACACACAATCCTACCAGAATTGTCCAAGAGTGTCCTTATATTTGGGGCTGAAACTAAGTAAAAAGAAAAAAAAAAAAAGTAAAAAATGTAGCTTTTGTTGTTGTTTAGTAAAAAATGAAAAAAAAAATTGAACCCATTTTGCCATTTTGGATGTTGTATTAATTAAAAATATATTTTAAAAAATAGATATTATATAAGGGTTTGATTATTTCAATGATCTATTATCTGATTAGAAGGGATGACTACAATCTTGTATCACAAGATTTCGTGAGACAAAATACTTTCAGTCATAGTTGCATTTAAATTATAGTGTAAAAACACAACAGGATTAAAAAAGATTCATAATTTGTTTCACCATTTGTTATGCATCGTCTATCACCAATTAGAGAAGGAAAAACTATGCACACACTACAAGAGCATTGTTTTCTATTTTTTCTCACTGATTATGTGCAGTTTAAAATGTAAAATGTGTGATCAAATATTGCCATGTATTCCTTTGATTTTAGAAAAGTAACAGTATTCTGAATACTACCAAATGAAAGAGTAACTGTACTGAAATACAGTTACTCAAAAGTGTATATTCTGAATACATATTTTCAGTACATGTATTCAGTTACTTCCCAACACTGCTGAGTAGCTGTTGTAGCCATACTCAAAGGTCACACCAAACTACAGAACTATCCTCTGCTCTTTGTACAACCCACGCTGTCATACACATGCACTGATCACCTCACTGTTACACGAAGACTGTTTATTAAAAAGGGGGTTCCTGCTCCAGCCTGGACTTCCCGGTACCTAGTTAAGGTTGTAATGGGGCAGTGGGAATATGAAGAACATGAATGGGACCGTTGTGGCTGTTGGGCCTCAGTGAGTTACAGGAAGTGTCTGATTCCAGTGCAGTTTCCCATAAACATCCTCAGAGTACATGCGGAGGATTGAGGACCACAGCACAGGTCTGTCCAGGAGCCCACAGAGGGACAGCAGGGATTAGGAAAACCATTGTGGCTTGGCTTCACTTGTTGGACTGAATTACTGACCATCATCTGAATGTAATTTTCTTCACTTAATGGTCAACTCTGGATGTCAGGGTTTAATCGTAATAGTGACCATAACAGATCGGTTGCCGTCTTTATTGACCAAAACATTTTTAGCTGACTAATTACTTGGGGTATTTTAAATTATTTTATATGTACAACAGCTGAGTAGAGAAGGCATATAGTGAGTAATATTGATTTGGGAGCGAAGTGTAAGTTAAATCTGCCATTTTAAAGATAAATCCATGTTTACTAGTTTACACAAAATAAACTAATGCCATAATTTTTGGAAAGAAACTAGCATGAATAACGGTGATTACATTTTTTTTAAAAAGATAATCTAAATTAGAAACTCTTTTGACTACCTGTAGGTGTTAATAGTAAAAAGACCACTAGGATAGCTCTTTCATGAATACCTAGATTGTTGTCATCTATATCTATATCTGAATCAGATTGGTCACAATAAAAAATGTTTTATACCAAACTAAACTATACTAAAACTAATATAGAAACCAACATGTGTCAGTACTGAAAAAACACTACTGACATTGAAACTGAAAATATATTGTTAGTTCCACAGTAGCCAAGAAGTCAAAACAGACCCATATGTCCCAAAATACCTCTAACTTACTCTCTTTCTCTTTTTAATTTGCATTGCATTTATGTTGTCTCATTGTAACCACCTGCACTGTGACCCATCTTAAGCCCACTTCTGTCTTTACATGTCCCGTGTGAAAAGTCCCTGTTACTGTTACAAATCACAGATGTAAAAAAGCCTGATTTTGTTTGCAGAGATGACTCACGGAGAAAACACAAACTGATGCGTCGTTTTGGCTGTTAATTACACATCTCTGCTCCTGTCTGTAATTAGCAGCATTTCCTCCATGGCTGGCTTTAGCTGGGGGGCTGCGGCTGCTCCTGTCCCAGCCTCGTTAAGCTTTAAGACTGATGAATATTCACCACAAGCTCCCAGAGCTAATGAGCCAAAACCAAGCCCTTTATTACAGTGGGCTGAAGGGAGGGAAACCTGCAACTTTGTTATGTGTATTTATCTGCTAGAAGTTTGCCAGAAAATAAATGACCATTTTTCAGTCGATATATTTAAATGGTTGTCGTTACTTCTCATTATAGTCAATGTTCTCTGTTGTTTAGTTGCAGATTGAGCAAATATGCGCTGAAGTATGGAGCCATAATTAGAAACCAACAGTAATCATTCTTTGGGTGAAGTAACAATGCCCGTTAAAAGAGGAGACATTTTCAGCAATAAAAGTGTTCTTACCTCTATGCATAGTTACTCTATTCTGGCCAAAAATCATTTTCACACATAAGTCCATTAAGTCCTTATTCAGTGAGAGAAAACACCTTTGCTCGCGTTCATAGTGAGTAAAACTGTGCTGAACTTTTAAATTTGAATTATGTTCCTTCTTTCTACTCCTACTGAGTAGTAACTGTGATGTGCATGCAGTTTTTCAGAATTTTACTTACAAAGTAATTTTACTTGTGAGTCAGTAAATTTGTTTGGCATTGTACATGTACTTGTGATACCGAAAAAGTTTCTGTTCTGAGTGAAATCTATCTGTCCCTGAGCTGGAATTAGAAGGTGTGGCCCCAGTTCTTATGTGAACATGCATCAAATAGGGACCGGTACTAAAAATAACCACCATGGAAAAAGGTCCCATAGTGTGAAAACATCTATTGTACTAGGAGGATCCTATATATTTTGTTGTTAATCAGTTAGTCAACTAAAACAGGGAATTGCATGATGTTGGAAAAAAAATGTCTAAAAGTTGTTTAGACAGGGACTCCCAGACTTCCCTCACCCTGGACACTTCCTCCAGCTCCTCCAGGGGGACCCCAAAGTGTTCTCAGGCCAGCCCAGAGACATAGTCCCTCCAACATGTCCTGGGTCTTCCCCTGGGCCTTCTTCCAGTGGGACGAGCCCCCAACACCTCTCAAAGGATGTGTCCAAGCATTCAGAACAGATGCTCTACTCCCAGCTCCTCTCATGTAACTGCAGCCACCCTTCAGAGGAAACTCATTTTGACTGATTGTACCCACAGTCTTGTCCTTTCTGTCATTACCCAAAGTTCATGGACATAGGTGAGAGCAGGAATGTATTGGCAGGAAAATTGAGAGCTTTGCCTTTTGACTCAGCTCTGTCTTTACCACAACAATCCATTACAGCTACCAACTAATAACTGATGGAAGGCCTGTTTTGACAAGCCCTCTTTTCGCAGTTCTGCTGTTGCTGCTGCTGTTACTCTTACTGTTAAAGCTCAGTTCACACCAAGAGCTTTCTAGTCTGTGCTGTGTCCCGCTCCATTGCATCGTCTTTTTGAAAATCTCACATTTGAGGCTGACGTACAGTGAAGGCCTCGTGTACACTGCGTGACTTCTGCCTGTAACAAACACCTGTAATTTACCAGTGCTAATCAACTGTGAGCACCACTAATTGGCAGATGTACACTCACTGATGATTACAAATGAGCCTCTTCCAATGAGAAAATCATGTGTTTGGGAAACTATAGTGTGTTGAATATGAGCAAATGTAATCGTACTATTATGTCCTTGTTGGTAATTTATTTTAAATATAAACTTTCTATTGGATTATTTTTATCCCATGTGTAAAGTACTCCATTACGGTTTTCACTCTGTTTCTCGTTTGAGTTTTTAGTGGTATCAAAACCTTTCTTGACCCAGTCCTTGTGTATGTTTTTGCAGGAATATGATAAAGTCCTTCTACACGGCCAGTCTGCTGATTGATGTCCTAGCTGTGTTTGGGGAGCTGTCAGAAGAGGTGGGTAAAAATAAAATAAGGCAATCAAACTAAATGCAAAAAGTAAAATGTTACAAATACTTATCACAGTTTAACATGAAAATTTTTCCATAAAGAATTAAATGTTCAGTAAATGTGCCATTGTCATAAACTGTGAAGAGTCAAAGTCTTCTATTAGGCATGAAATTAAACTTTTGAAGCCTTACCCTTTATATTTCTTAAAGTATTATAATGTCAGTAATCTATGTAATATGTATAATTCCTCCAGGCTTTTGTCATGAATATAAACTGTTAAGTGGAGACCAAAATCATCGATGACAATGAGGAGAGAACCAGTTTGTATCACAATAAAAGAGCAGTTGCATCAAACTTACTAAGATGCTTATGGAGGCAGTGTATTCAAAAATTAGAGGTTGTATGGTTCTTTAAACATAGAAGAACTTGGTGGATTACAACGTGCTGATGCATATCAAAGTTTTCTGAAACAGGAAATGAAATAAAACAACTCCAAATATGTTCTTTCATAATACGACATTATAATATCAAACTGGAAAAATTTAACATAATAATAGAGATGTGAAATTAATTATATTATTTTTCATTGTCTATGACATACATGTAGTTTTTTCTTTTAGATTAAATGGCATACATAATGCATGCGTAACACTATAGACAATAATAGACATACTAGTATAATAAATATACTTAAAAGGCCCTTATTTTACACTATTTTCAGATCTATGTTGTAATGTTTCCTCATCAAAACATACCCGGAGTTGTGTTTTGTTTTATTCACACATGTTTAAGACACTAACCCTGCATATTTATGCTGTGCTCTTCTCTCAAACAAAAGAAAAAGAAAACACTCTGGTCCACCTTGTGATGTCATGTTTACATTCAATAAGCTCTCCACTGTGTTTTTAAACTCCATAAATCTTCACAATCATCACAAAGTGGAATAGAGCATTTTGAGCTTTGGAGATGAACACAGACTCAAAATAATGGGTTACGTACATACAAATTTGTGTGAATGAAACAAAACATAACTGGGTATTTTTTGACGAGGTAATGAGGTAACATTCTAACATGGCTAAAAGCTCACAATAGTAAATTATATAAGACCTTTAAACTTAAAAGTGATTTTCTGCCAGCACCATCCTGCATGTTTAATTTTAGCCTATATACACACTTTACATCCTCCTCAATGAGCTGCTGCCGGTGTCTGTAGTTCTTCCCTTTGACATGTGACAGACAGCAGATCCATGTCAGACTTGTTCCTAATCGTCAGGACCATTACCCCATCAACGCCACATTTGTGTGAGAGCGAATGTTTAGTGTCTCAAAGCCTGATTGAGGCAGCTGACAGGGGACAGCTCCAGTTACAAGTGCTAAAAAGAGGTTTTCAGCATGTTTACTGGGACAGAGGGGGACAGAGAGGGGACCTGCCACTGAGGTTTGTCCCTGTGGAGTACAAGCATTCCCTTCAATGTAAAGAGTGCACGGGTGAGAGGTCCAGAGATTGTACTTACTGTTAAAGGTATAGACCCAAACTACTTCAGACCTGTGCCAAGGTGGTACTTAGGACATGAGAATTAGAGTTTCAAGTTACTCCAAAATAGTTCACCTCTCAAGTCTTGTCCTTTGTGGTTGGTTTGATCTCCATGGAGATAGAAAGGTTTAATATCATACTGTGAAACATTCCAAATGAAGCAATAATATCTCCACAGAGAAACGCACTTGATGGACCCTCCATCAGCAAAGTTACACGGTGCCCCTTTAAGTTGTGTCCAATCGATGCAGAAAAACTTTTGTTGAAGCAGCTGTTCATTCTGCAGGTTTAATTTCTTTCATGCGTGTTTGAGTTAATGGGGTATTCTCTGGCGCTGAGTATCTGGGGTCTTAAGTGCTCCATTTTAAAACCCCACCTTACATTCTCAAAAATAATGTATGCCAGATAATGTTTGAGATGATTTTTTTTATGGTTGTGTTTATTCCACCAAAAAACACATGTGTACTTACTTTGAGTGAGCTTCCATCTCTCTAAATCTGACTCTCATTTGGCCTGAAGGAAGCCTCCAGCTGCTTGTCTCCATGAAAATGTTGTTCCCTTGGCTATAATATTCCACAGTATGGCATAAAATGTATCTATGTCCACGGAGAGTGTTCTGAATAGTTTTAACTTTCTATTTCCATAGAATTTTGCCCCTCCAAAAAGTTCCACACTGTACCCTGCAGGATGTGAAAGCAAAGTGTGTGATCAGATCTTCTCGGTTCTAGTTTCTTGAACTTCTGCTAATGTGTCCCCAAGTTAGCTGTATGAATTTTATTATAACACAACTTGATTACATTTTAGAGGTGTAAAAAACTTTCTTCAATATGCTGTAACATTTCATTATTTTAGAGGAAACTCATAATAGAAGTGAAAGCTAAATGTATTTCCTTTTTCTGAATGTGTCAGACTTGTATCATGAGATCTTCCATTCAAACCCATGGCACTGCCTTTCATTCTACAGATGTGTGTAGACAGTGTAGACAACAATAACTGCTGTGTACAGGACTCGACCCTCTGTTCCTGCCTCACAGTTCAGTCACTGAACTCTCAAACCTTCCAAAACATTCAATCAAACCTGACAAAGGCTGACCTAGAGTTCTGTTTTTGTTTTTCTTCTTTATATTACTTTCAATTAAACTGCATTCCTAAGCACACTAAGCACTTATTGTAAAGTAAAACACAAGCTTCTTTATCTAAACATGTCCTATTTGGATAGTTTTAAAATGCAGATCCTGCTATAATAATGTATGTTCAAGGATTTAGACACTAATAGAAATGATCAGCTTCATCATTTGTCAATTTACCTTTTGGATATCTCTTATGAAACAATGTAATCAGTAGGGTAAACTGGTTCTCACCCGGGAGAATGACATTGCATTCTACAACATGAAAACAAATAACTGATTCCCAGTTTGTCTTCAGCATTTGCCCCATCCTTTCTGTTACTGGGGTCCGCCCCACCTCTAGATCTGGAGCTAGGCTTGGTCAGTACTACTTAAGCTACAGTGACCAGATTGGGGTTATCAAAAAGGAGGACACCGGGTTTGGGAGTGAAGAAATTTGTGATGTTTGTACTTTGTAACTGGCAATTTCTCTTGGTGTTTGAATTTAATATTACAAATGTGTGATATTATGTGCATCAGGGGGTCCGGGGTCCTCACTAGGAGAATTTTGGACAATTTACTGTATTTTATTGCGTTTTAGAGGTCGACTAAGCCATAGCTCAATAATATAAGACAATGTAGCCTATAGTTATTTTTTCTTGGATTATTCTCCTGACAGTGTTTGTGTTCCCTGTCCCTGTTCTGACAGGGCCCTGCTCCTGACCCTTCTCACAGGGGGCTTCAGTCTGTGATTCAGAGCACAATGAACACTAGAGACTTTAGCCTTTATTAGGACTGTGTCATGATCATCCAGTCTTTCAAATGTAGCTAATATACTTTTGTAAAATGCTTAAATGTAGGTGCATTTACTGATCAAATGAGCTATCTGTGCCCTCGCTGTGAGAGCGCACGGGAGTGAGGAGGGGAAAGACGGACTTTAGACTCACAGTGCTGAGAAGTGAAGGTGATTGTATCCATGGAAATACAATAAGATCTTATTGTAGATCTATGATTGTATCTGATCAGATGAGCAAAGATTGTTGCCAAATCTAAGAGAAGTGTCCCACTTAAAGCTGTCAACTGATTCAAAATCCTGGATGTTTTGGGTCCCGAAAGGAGGACATATCTAGGAAATAAAGGACATCTGGTCACCTTAACTTTAGCTGGATTACCTATTCTAGCTCAAAGAGGACATTCTCACCTCCAGAGGGATGAATCCAAGAATCTTTTTTGTGGAGGACTTGAGTAGTAACCATGCCCCATTGTGCTCCGCTACAACAGAAATGAAACAACCAATTTAGCAGCAAATTCAAAACCTTCAGCAGGAAATACTATTTAGAATCGATTAGTTCTTACTTCCAGTAGCGTGTGCCCAGTTTGTTGTTCAATGTTTCCCTAAAACACATCCACTCTCACTCGTGTTGGTGTCAGATCGATTTGTCTTGTTGTGTAATCTCTCCACAGTATCCCTCGCCCCTGTGTTGTGTTACAATGGTGTCATTATAGCAGTATTTTCCACTCTAATATCACAGCGGTGTTGTTTTCCCAGATTAGCGTAGCCACCTTTAGCCACTCGGCTCCACAAACATTCAGCTCTGTGCAAGGCAGGACAGGTCCATTGTTATAGGTTACACTGTAGGGACTTATCTGTTGAGAGCAGGGCTTTCTCAATTCAGGCTTATCTGAACCAGCTCTTGTGTTCATCTCTCTGCTGCCCACATTCGGCCACACACTCCAATCAAATGTTCTCCGCCTACAACTAATATTCATTTAAACCTTGTATACAAAAATACCATAATAATACTGATAATAATGAACTCTATTTGTCTAGTAATTCTCCAAAATAGTTACAAAGTGGTCTTTCAAGTAGAATTTAAGTTAGTTTCAGTTCTTGTGTGCTTTTGTACAAACAGACACTGAGACTATGGTGACTCAGACAATCCCTAAACGAAGAATTTGAATAATTCTATCGTATGCTTATTTCTGGGGTAAATTGTCTCTAATTCCACAATTTAAGGTTAAGTTGTAAGTTAGTGCTCTCATCAATATATAGAAAAATATAAGATCAGACATACTGGTCACTCACATTGGTAAGGCATACAGCTAGAAGCACATTATAACATCAGTGAAATTGCGCTGGCAGTTTAAGCCAATAATCAGCTAGATTGTGGTCAAATTATCAAAAGCCTTTCTTATTTCTTATTTCAAAAGCCTATTTTTTTCCAGCATCACTTTATCAAAGTCTATGTGATTGATATCGGCCAATCAAAAATTCTGATTGGTCTAAAAAAATCCTGATCAGAGCACCTCTAGTGAAATGTATTGTCCCCATAGAGTTTGACCCATTCCTCAGCGCCACTGGGGGAACCCATAGGAGCAGTTACTTTAATGTTGGTGAAATTGCAGTTTCATTGAATCAAACTACGGGGGAGAAAGTTAGTCTGTATGGGGTGCCAGTGTCTTCTGATAATGTGTAATGTAGTTTTAATACAGCATGAATATCTGGAAGAACTCAGTGGAAACAGTTAAGTTATTGTGCACTTTGAAAACATCAGTAGAGTGGTTGCCCACACTGACAGTTTGTTCCAAGAGCATCAAATCATATTTTAAAAACAGGAGACAGATGTGATAACAATAATTAGCACCGGAAGCCTTTTAAGCCAATCATTTCAACACCAACATGCAGTATTAATGGTAATATAATTAAAGCTTTCCCTCCTTTCTCCTCTCGCCTGTACCAGAACATCCAGCACAGGAAGTACGCGCGCTGGAAGGCCACATACATCCACAACTGCCTGAAGAACGGGGAGACGCCGCAGTCCGGACCCATTGGCATGGAGGATGACGAGGAAGCAGGTGGGTGCTGCTGATAGGGTACAACACACACTAAACACAAATAACCACGTGAGTCAGAGCCATGAGTCAAAACCGAACAAAACGCTGCACTCTTTAGAGAACAGAGGCAAACTCAAGTGGATGGACAGGTTTGGCGGGGAGTGGCCTGTAATTATAAGGATTTAGGGGGAGAGTATTCTGTCAAGGGCTAGGAATTAGTGTCCCTCATGATTTGATATGATACTCGATACATGGTTCACGATACAGTATTATCAAGATATGGAGATACCAGTATATTGCATATGTTTTTTAAGAATTATATTTTAAGTCTCAATATCTTCTTTAAAATGTGAAATCTCAATATTCATCTGAAACAACTTAATTAAAGAAATTGTCTGCAGTTTACCGCTTTAAAAAGATGTGGTTCCCAGTGGGCACTAACATCATCACGAACAGTCAGTGTTAGCCCTTTATACTAAACTTTGACAATACAATATCACAATATTATAGTTATTGTTATTGCCTACCTGCTAAGGGCACTGAGTCACTATTTCAACTCCAGGAAAATGCCTACTGTAAAGTTTTAGTGCTGTTTCATTTGAATACTTTATCAGAGCTTCAGTTTTGTAAATGTTAGGTCATAATTCTAAAGTAGAATTCACTCTGAGGTTTATTTACAGTGGAGCAGTGTTTTGGCAGCTAGGCCTTCATCAGGCAAGGGTCATAATTCTAAAATTCATTTGAAACTTTAATAAGCTTGATACTGATATCAGTGATGAAATCAGTGACGCACAATGACAATTTGTGATCCTAGAATGGAATTTCAGTACAAAATAATATTATCTTCAATATATTCAGTTTCATGTGGTCTTGTTCTAGTTCTGATATGAATTATGATAATAAAGAAATACTCAAGAGAGGCTTGATACTGTCCTATTTATGTGATATGTTTTTGGGATCAATATCTAGTAACACAAATCATATCTATCAACCCTAGTGGAGTCACTGAGGTCTGCGATCTCTCATACAGAAGTTGTGCAGCATAAACTGTCTTATCTGAAGGATGGACTGATATACAAAGAAGCTGATTTGTAAAAAGCCAATTGGGCAAAAAGCCAATTTTCAAAACACTTTCAGTTAAATGTAGTTGATGTGGTCACAAATCAGAGAGGATGTAACAAAGCTGACTCCTAAATGACGACAGCTGTGACTGGCCAGTGTCCAGACAGAATTGGCAGAAATAGTTGAGGTTAAAACTATGATGGAAACATGAATGGATCTCAGCTTGTTCAAATGAGCAGCTCTTGTGGGGTGTTCCCATTTTGCAGTGCTCAAAATCAGAAGTGGTCCAAGAAGAACAATAGTGAACCAGAATAGGTAATATATGTGGAGAGTGGGGGGAGTTGGCTCCTGTGTGTGGTCCCATCCAACAGAAATACACACAGAATACACGTTGTTGTATATTGTTTCATAGTTGAAATGCATAATGACTCTTTAATGTCCTGCATAATTGTTTTGTCATCTAGCAAGCCTGCGCTAATGTACTGTGTGCCAAAGTTTGCGTGTGAGATCAATCTGATTAGAATTTAATTGTTGTGTTCCCTTATATTTTAAATCCTGCCTGTATTAGCTCTCCAGTTCCTGACCTTTGCTTCCCTCCCTGCCAGCTTTCACTATAAAACATAACCTTTAGCCAGAGCAGGGCTTGGGAAAACACCAGTGAAGTCCATGGAGGGTGGTCACATTCAGAAGGAGCAGAAATGGCTCTTAAAGTTCAGTGTGTTCAGAGGACCAGATGGTGATAAACGGTAAGCCTTCTGTTTGGAGGTCCACCAGGCTGTTGGGTCCACAATTTCACATTTGTTATGACCAGGAATATTTCCAAATAGTGCTATTTTGGCTCAAGTGGCCACATGTTGAAATAATATGGCTTCCCCTAGGCCTGTCATGATAATTACTATATTGACTTATCGCTCAATATATGGATCCTGAAATGATATATTTTTAGGCTCAATATTTGTCGTCTGTACATTTTCTTTGCAATAATGGACAGATTTTTGTTATTTTAGTTGTAATGTCATAAGGTTTGAGCTGTACAGGGTTAAATAAGTGACTTCTATGGCTAATTATCAGTTCATTTTGGCCTTTTAATGATGCTGTGTATTTAAGGCAAGGCAAGGCAAGGCAAGTTTATTTGTATAGCACAATTCGTACACAAAGTAATTCAAAGTGCTTTACAGAATAAGAAATACATAAAAATCATAATAAAAACAAATCAAAACATAAATAATCATGAAGCTTAAAATTAAAAAAGAGAGACATAAATTGGAGAGAAGAGTGCGGAATGAAAACCTTTCAGTTATATGCACAGTTAAACAGAAATGTTTTGAGCCTGGATTTAAACAGCGTCACAGAAGAGTCTGTCTCACATGTTCAGGAAGACTGTTCCAGGTTTTAGCTGCATGAATCTGAAACGCTGACTCCCCTTGTTTAGTTCTGACTCTGGGCACCAGCAGGAGGCCGGTCCCTGAGGTCCTCAGAGTGCGAGATGGTTCATATGACACTAACATGTCACAGATGTACTTTGGTGCTCGGCCATGGAGAGACTTGTACACAAGCAGAGCTGCTTTAAAGTCTATTCTCTGAGGCACAGGAAGCCAGTGCAGAGACCTGAGCACAGGACTTATGTGCTCGTACTTCCTAGTTCGAGTAAGGACCCGAGCTGCAGTGTTCTGGATGTTCTGCAGCGTCTCACAGCTCGTTTGGAGAGACCAGTGAGCAGACCATTACAGTAGTCTAACCTACTGGAGACAAACGCATGGATACGTTTTTCCAAGTCTGCTTTAGACAGTAAACCTTTGATTTTTGCTATGTTTTTTAGATGGTAAAAGGCTGCAGATGTTATTGATTTGATGTGGCTGTTAAAGTTCAAGTCTGAGTCCATTATTACCCCTAGATTTCTTGCCTGATTTGAAGGTTTTAGAGAGAGAGACTGGAGGTGACTGCTGACACTGTTCCTTTGTTTCTGTGGACCAAACACTATGACTTCAGTCTTGTCAGAGTTTAGCTGGAGAAAGTTGTTTTGTATCCACACACTGATCTGTTGGATGCAATGACCAAGTGAGTCCACTGGTCCATAGTCTCCTGCTGCCAGAGAGACGTAGATCTGAGTGTCATCTGCATAATTGTGGTACGACACGTTATTGCTGCTTATTAATATAATTATTATTTAAATACAGTAATGATTTACTTGGATTATCCAGTTTTATTGTTCTTTTGACAGAGGCATAAAGTAGTTTCAGTATCATCATTTATCGTTATATATTTCTGTAGCAATATATTGTGCTTCAAAATTAGTTATCGTGACATGAATAGCTTCCACAACTAGGCCTTGGCAATTAAAAATATGATAGGGGTCTAATTCTATGACGATACGTGACTTTGAAAGATGTCATGATTCAGTGCTTTTCGATTTAATGCAGGTTTATGCTGACTTTTCTCCACCCTCTTTGTCTGTTGTTGAGCCTCTGTCATGCATGAGTGACTGACGGGTGGATTTAACCAATCACAGTGATGTGTGAACTCTCAGATCAGATGACTTTAGTTACCCTTAAGGAGGATAAAAAGATGCTCACTGAAATGATTGTGATAAAACTGTGATCGCAGCTTTAAAAAAGAAAGTGGTACTTTCAGTAAATAGCCCACACCCATCTCCAAAGTTTCTAGTTTCCAGCATTCATCATTCTGCTGCAAGCAATCAGTGTCAGATCATGATTATATTGAACTTTAAGATTCCCACTTTTGGCCTGGAGTTTTATGAAAGTCCTATGTGTTTTATATATATATTTTTTTAAAATATATTTTTAAGACTTTGAAAATAGTTCAGGAAAACCCACACTAATTGATGCTAATTCTTAGACATCCAGGAATAAAGATTTTATCAACAAGTTAAACTAAACCAACTGGACTTAGTTTTTGAAACCACATTTCAAATATAAAACAGCAGTCTCTAAATTGTTTACAAAAGATGCTTTCTACAGTTTAAATAACAGTTAATGGAGTTACATTACACATACATTGACACATAATTTTGCACAGCCTCTTACGCATACCTAAATTATTTTATACTGAAGTAAATATATACAAATTCTCAAATGCTCCATACTTTTTGGATATATTTGCAGTATTGTAAGACCTCAAAATTTGAAATCAGATTATGACCTACACAGCCCCAATGTTGTCGACTTTGACCATCTGGACTCATTTTAGGATTTCAGCTTCAGGTTTGCTGATTGCGTCAGAGTCCTCAAGGGAGTGCCCTGAGGAATGATTTCTGACAACTTCACATTCGGACATGCGCTTGGGTCCCAACGGGGGAAATCTACACGTATTTTTCATGTCGAGGAACTGTTGTCGAACGAATGTTTTAATGGAGAAAGGCCAGCTGGAGGGGTTCGCCCACACAATACTCTGAATTGTGGGCGTGTGCGTGTTTGACCCAGACTTTAACATGACATCAGTCCAAAATCAACACAGAGACGCTTCACTCTTCACTGTTACATTAGCACAGTTTTATAATGGGATAGAGACAACTGCATTCAATTAGCAAGATATGTGTGTCCCAAGTATGTACACACTTCTATGTTTGGAAAATACAAAAATGGCATTAAACTTGCATATTTCCATGGAGACAAACGGGTAACACTACCAGGCCTTTACAGGTCAACTCTGTAGAGAGCAACCCTGCTTATACAGTACATATTTTTCAAGGTATTTAGGAGCTATAAAGACTCTTGTGATTGAGGCTATATTTACACATAGCCAGGTATGCTGAGAAACAAATATTTTCTCCCTCCATTTTCCAAAACATCATCGTGCACATAGCATCGTTTTCAAAAAAGTTTTCATTTACATCAACCCTTATAAATAGGCCCTCAAGCACCATCATATCTACGCCAAGCCTCTGGGCGGCACCTGTATTAGATTCAGACCTGTAGCATTTATTTAATTACAGTTGTATTACTCAAAAAACAAAAAAACTTGCATTACTGAGCATTGTTGCCTCTCCACACATATGTTAAAGAAGTGGCAAAATTGAAATGAAAACAAAAATGTGACTGCTACTCTGAATGCTTCCATGATCACATCATAGCAAAAAGTAAACATTGGTCGCACTTTTGGAGTGTCAGGTGCCTAAAACTCTGTTTATCTCACTTTACCCGCAAAAACGAAACCACTGTTTTCCAGAATCTTGACTCTAGCCCGTAGTTTATAGAAAATTTCATTTTCACAGGCATATTCACTGTTTCCGTGTAAAAGATGGGTACAAACGAAGGGAACTGTCTCTGTTTTAAAAATACGTGTAAACAGGGCCTAATAAATGTATAGATTATGTTAATGCTACACAGTGGGACATTCCAGGCAAACCAATAACATCTTCATGGACACAAGCAGGGGGCATATACTCCACCTGAAAAGTTACCCATACACATTTATATTTGCAGCCCATCAGTATTGATTAACTTTACAAGATAAACTCTTGTGAAAAAGAGCCGTCCTTAATCTTACTATCGTTGTGTCTTTGAGCTAGATACTTTTCCTACTCCACTCTAGTGCACCAGACTCAAGAGATATAAATTAATTTCAAAACACATTGGTAACCCTTCCAGTTTTTCTGTCCCTTGGTCCATTTTCGTCTCTCTCACACTTTCACTCTTTCTCCCCACGGCTTTGTTAAGGCTGCCCCTCCCAGAATGCACTTGGGGCTCCTAGTCTGTTAGTGATGATGATGATGATGATGGCCTATTCCCACCGAAGCACAGAGCCCCCCAGTGTACAGTGAAGTCATCTCCACCACGTGCTTTTTGGAGGTTTCTGTGGCTAAAAGAATGTCTGCATTTCAACAGCTGCGTAGAGGGGCACATGGGAGCTCAGTGTCTGTCATTAGATTGTTCAGTTTCATGTTTGAACAAAAGTGACAGTGTGTTTTCTTCAGATTTTATCATTTTAGGTTGATTTCCTTTTCATCACAATCTCAATGGGATTCTTATATTGAAATGTGTTGAGATGTGCTGTTAAAAGTAATAGGTTTGCCCAGGTCCCACTGCAACAATCTGAGCATTTTCAATCTCTGGTGCATCTTGGAACAGATCAGATTTCTGCCCACCCTCGTGAGCCATGGCAGTTCAGTCTTATGTTCATTTAAGTTAATAATGGAACTGTTTTACTCTGCAGCAGCAAGACTTTTCCTAAGAGAAATGGTATTTAAAGCAATTTATGAACATTATTTTTCAGTGTTCTAGATGAGAAACAATACAAGAAAAGGCACAGCTAATGAGTATTGTAGTATCAGCTTTGAAAACCAGGTCTTGTCTAAAGGGCCCATATCACACTATCAGATCTGTTTTATAATGTTGTTTCCTCATCAAAAACAAACTGGGAGTTGTGTTTTGTTTCATTCGCACATGTTTAACACACAATTCCTCATGTTTAAGCTGACTTCTCTCAGATCGAAAACTCTCTGTTCCACTCTAATGTCATGTGTTAATACAGGAAGTGATACACTGTATTTTTAAACTCCACAAACCTTCACTTGAATCATTTTGGTGATTTAATACCTAGAATTTTCAATCTCAACTGAACTAAAGGTAAAAGGCAGCTGTAATTTACATTTTCATGACATCACATGGTGGAACAGGCATTTCGAGCTTTGGAGATATAGACTAATAATAAAAGGTTACTCAAACATGTGATTGAAGCAAAACACAACTCCAGGTATGTTTTGAGCTGGTAACAACATTATAACATGATTTAAACCTCACAAGAGTCAATTTTGTGTAATATAGGACCTTTAAGTACTGGTACTGGGAAAAAGAAATAGTACGCAGCCCTAGTGATGTAAACTGGGAACCACATTTCTATCAACCACAGGGAAGTTGTAGCTACAAAAGTGAATGAATATTGATTAATATTACAATGAAGTAAGAACAGTTAGTAATGATTTTTTCATACTTCTGCATTGTGAAAGTGGTTGAGTATGAATGAAACCTATTGCTTTGGTCACTACTAGAAATACAATAGGCACATTTAGTAGTTGTTTGATTCAAGCCATGTTCCTGCTTTGTTAATGGAACAGTTTTGTAAATTGTGAACAACCCGCAACTTCACTTCTTCACTTGTTCTACACACAGCTAATCAAAGCCAAGCAGCTAAACAATGGACTTTTTGTACTTGCACCACAGTATCATGTAAGACTGGGTGCCATTGCTCTCCCCAGAGCTCCATTAACCTACATAGACCTCTCACTTCTTAAACTCCTGCTGTTTCTTGAAGCTTGGGTCATTTCAAAATCAGCATGGTGTTAGCAGGCAGCATGGACATTCGTGGACACTGAAGATATGTATAGCGCAGAAGATTTGACCTAGTTATCGTGAAATGAGCTGTAAACTGTATAAGTTTCTATCACAACCATTTCCTCCATGCTTTTAGTGTGTTAGAAGGAGTGAAATGGGAGAATGTTAATGATATGTACGATATTGTGTCATTGTGATGGTTAGATGGGTCAGAAAATGTAAATAGGGCACAATTTAAAGTAGACATATTATACATTCTTGTGTCTACCCGTTTCTCTTGACTTTCTGAGCGCTCAGAGACAACTGCATGAACAGGATTAATAAAATAAGCATGAATGAAGCAAAACACAACTGAATAAGGCTGAACAATCTATCGTTTTGGACCAAAAATTGCGATTTTGGGAGCATCAAAGCTGCATTTTTGTTTTTTGTTTTTTCAGTCCATGTTTTTTCAGTCCTGAAGCAGAATTTATGGATTTATGGATCTGCATCGAGGTCTGCAAAGTAATTCACCGCCACAATGCGAGGAGGCAAGGATTTACCTGGCATTCGTGTAAAGTTTAACATGAACCATCTACAACGCAGTAGAAGCACAGAACAGACTCATCATCAGCAGAACACCCCTGTCACAGAAAGAACATATATTCCATTGAGTCGTGTCCTTTAGTCTGACAAAAGCTGACACAGGGCACAAGGAGCGAGCAGTTTGTTTGTTTTTTCAGCGCATATAGTTTATGCAAATTAGCCATGTGGTTTTAAGTTTAATTTCTGTATAATGTAAACAAATGTGCGCAAAGCTGCATTAAATGCATTATTACTCAATGTATATAGAAAGAAAGGAAAGCAGAGAACAGGAAATGGAGTACAAGAAATGTATGTAGAGCGATGGTAGAGAGGACCAATCACAGCCCTTATTGTCTGTGTCACTTCCCCCGCTGTCTGCATCATTTTGACGCATAGTTAGAAAATTTCTGAGGTGCATGTCAATCAATGCAGACGGTCTGCATAGGGAATTCACGTCGAAACAGACTTTCTGCATCGTGAGGCAGACTATTTGATGTTGGACCTTAAACTGGGCTTTACGGTCTAGTGTGAAATCATCGATGCAGGACTCTGGTATGATGTAATTTCTGTGATGTTTGCAAATGTTCATGTGCACTGAAACTTGATTTGAAAAAAAATCATGGATGAAATCTATATCACAGTATCTGCCAGAAAAATCGCAACAAGCTCTACAACTGAACATACTTTTGATGAAGGAGAAGATTTTAGAACATGGTTAAAAGTCAGTTTTAGAATCATATCTATTCTTTTTTTTTTTGTTTTTTTTTGTTTTTCAATCTCTCATTTACCTTTAGTTTGTCTTTATAACCCCGTTCTCACATCATACTCCTTTACACCTGATGGGAGTTTGACTGGCCTCTTTCAGATTAAAGGTAATTAATGCATTTCCTCATGCTCTTCCTCTGTGGGCCCTAGGGGTCTGATCCCTGCAGCTTTGGCCTTGACCTGGATCCACCCTCATAAAATCACCTGTTAATTCCATTCAGATTCAATTTTTTACTTAGACAAATGTTTACTTTATTATCAGCTTTTCTGGGAATAAAATTATTGCAAAATTGCCCGTTAAACTGGAATACTTTAACCTGGTTCACAGCAGGTACATGTAGTACTCTGAATTGAGTTTTATTTGGAACGGCTCTTGTTGAGAATGGTCTGGAGAAGGTGGAGCATCCAGATAAATATTTTCACCATGATTGGTGACTGGTCAAAGCATCACAACAGAGGAAAAAAAACAAGAAATCAAACCTCTGTTACATTTGAGAGACATTTTTGCTGTCCAAAAATGTAGCACATTAAAAAAAAAAGTCTGTATTTCTGCTAAAATAGGCCAGAAGTATGGCTTCTGCATCGCCCTGCATCGGGGGGGCTAGATGGATTTGTGAACTAAAAAATTGTGGGAGAATCCATCTTGCCGGCCAGGTTAAGAATATCTAATTTTCAAACCGTGAAAAGAGAAATTAGGTGTCAAACGGTAGTACTTGCAAGTTTTATTTTCTTCCTATCTTTCAAAATCCTTCACAATTTGCTAGTATTCACATGCTTGAATTAATGGGTATATGGGTAATGTTTCTTTCTAATAAATTCTTAACTAGTCACTCAATCTTAATCAAGTCCATTTAAACTGCCTCTAAATACTTCCTGTTTATAAAATCTTAGTTGATTAAGGTGTTGGTTTGGCATCAAGAACTAGGGCCAATGTCGAGGCTTTTCTTATTTGGTTGTATTTTGGTTTAATTTTCCACTTTTCCACCTCTAATTATATTTCCTCTATTGCATAATCTTAAAACTGTCCAACACCACACCACAAGCATTATGTCCTTCAGCTTCATTAAGGTTCACATTTCACGCTCCCATGTCAAATCTGTCAAAATCCTACAACACTATTATCCACTGACGTCAAAGCTTGTTCTTCTAGGGCTAAGTGTTTGTGTTTGGCAGTAAATGACACTAAATTGGATCAACACAGAAGTTGTTGGATGAATAGAAGTTTGGTTAGGTTTCGAGACTTCTATTTCCTGTTGAAATTCTGCAAATGTCAACAATAAACTGCTGACGCTTGAGGTAAAAGTTCTCTACGGGGATAAAAACATGGTGTGTGAGTGTTTCAGTTTATTTATTTAAGAAAATGAGGGTATAATGCATTCAGTTAGCCATAATTTGTCGTATTTACATTTGTCTAATTTCCACCTGCAGAGCTTTGGCAGGCTGACGTAACAAAGTACAGTAAAAAACTGTATTTACATGGACTATGTGCAGCTGGACAAGAGGTGCACAAGGACAAGAACGGTGATTACAGTATCATTACTATCAGGTTGTACCAGTACACACATTAAAAGCAGAAAGTAGTAACAACAACAGAGCTCCCCCTGCAGCTCCCCGATGAGAATACACTTTCAGGGAACAGACTCGAAAGCGTCTTTTTTCTTTTCTTTTCTTTTCTTTCTTTTTTTTTTAGTATTTCTTTATTAAGGCAGCATAATCACAAAAATATGCAAAGGGACCAAGGTTTCCCAGAACTCTCTTCGGGTCGTGTCCGCCATATTGCAAGGATGGTTTTATGCATGGAGACAGACAGCAGACACTTCAAACACCACAAAAATCCACATCTAACCATCACGGGGACTTGAGCTTGGATTATACTTTCCGCGTGCAGATTCTGCACAGAAATGAGATGCACAGAGACAAGCAGAGGAAACGTGGGCAGTATTTATAGTTTGTGTGGCCCATTTGGTTGCAGACAGTTGAATTTGAAAGTAACTACTAGGAAATCCTGCTCATATCCACGTAGACTGTGTACAGTAGTTACAAGTTTTCCCAAGACACCATCACTGAACATCAGGTCCCTAGTGGATCTTGTTAAGCATAAATCAGTTTTACAAAGATTATTGTGGTAAATATGTTACTTAGTTCTGCTTTAACAGTAACAACATAAAAATCCTCATAGTTGTATTTAGTTTAGTTTCATTTATTTGTTGTTTTTTTTAACATTTTGTTTACATTACATGCGTACATAGAAGCATACATAACCCAAAAGGAGTAAGCTGAAGCAGTTGTTTATTATCACTTACTCCCATATAGTTTCTTATGTAAAGCACTGAAACTTTTCTTTTACAATGCAAAAGATATTCATTCTTGTAGCGGAAATTGCTCCAAATGATGATTCAATATTCATGGTGGCTTTACTGTCACCACTGACTCGGGCAGAGCTGTGTGACTGACAGAAGCCAGTGCCTGCTCATTTTGTAGTCATTGTCCAACGTGCCCTTTGGCAAAGCACCACACTCCGCTAATCGCTCCAGAACCACTCCAAGTCCATTTGTAAAGTGAGTCATCTTTCCTCTCACTGCTGACCACAAGAACTGGGTCTGTGTCCAGCGTTTGACAGAAGTTAGCTACTAAACGGAGAATTAACAAGAGAACTCCCAAATGAGGATTTTATTTGTCATGATTTGATGTGACAGGCTACTATAGTTACTTCCAACATTGTCCTTTTTCATAATTTTGGGAAAAGACATGACCATTTGATATTGCATTTCTTAGCTTATAGTCAGACGTATTTGGCAAACCTTTCTGAAGCCAGAACACTGGGTATTCTCTCAAGATTTTTTTGCTGCTTCGTTGCCAAGTTAAGGGAGCCTGAACCCAATTTTTTTTTGTGTATTTGAGCAAAATCAGCCTTGCACAGAGTACAGATATTGTATCAGCAGCACGTGAGGTCAGATAAGTCTGCTGTGTACTGTCTGCATCTCAGTTATCCGAGAATCAGGAAGTAAGCAGTTACCATGCTTGTTATTTCCGTGACACCGTAACTGCACTCGGAAAGATGTGAGAAGTGCTTATAAACTCATTGCAGTGAATAATTGGAATGCTCGGAAGGCAGTAAGTGAACAGTGATTTAGACTACTGCAAACCATTTGAACTAGCTGTTTTTTTATGTTATTAAGATGGTAAAAAATCTGGTACAGCGACTTTAATTATATACAAACTTTGGGCTCATCCTGACCTATGACCCTAGTGATGTGGCCACCATGGCAAAAGATGTGCCTAGTGTGCTCTCCATTTGTCCACTGTCTTGTGAACAGATGTGGGTTTGTACCTTTCAACAAATATTTCCACTTTTAATATTTTTAATTTGTCATTTGAGATGATTTCTCTGCCTCTCAAAACCTCAAACACATGTCTGTAGAACAAAGGTATTTTTCAAAAAGCCTTTGTTTGGGGAGAGGATTATTCTTAATCTCTCGAGGTGGAATTCGGGAGCTTTTTCAAAATCTTTTATCTGTGCTACAAACGTTCCCAAAACTGGATCGGACACAACTGGGGACCTTCAAAAACACGACTTTGAGCCTGATACTAATTAGTTTAAAGGAAAGGTCGCTTCTTAAACTTTTCCATTTAGTTTGGTCTCTTTACAAAGTCCCAGACCTCTTTCATATTCTGTGTCCGTCTGGATCTGTCTTGTTCTTTTTTATCAGACCACAAATTCACTTTTTTTTTTTTTTTTTTTTTTTTTTTTTTAGAAATTAGAAAGATGTCCATTTACCTGCTGTATCTCCTGGCTCAGTTTCAAAATAAAATACTTCCACTCAGGATCAGACTTAGAGATTCACAAAGCTCAAGGCAACGAAATCAAGTTGATATATTAGAAGTGAACATGTAGTTTGCATTTATTCTTTTAGGTGCTGATTAGGTCTACTGCTCAAAATACCCCTTAAAAAGCATGCATTATTTTCAGAGCACGTTTACTCTCAACAGATCTGACCTGAAACTGACCTGTTTGTCTGTGTGAAGCTAGATCATTTTAATGTCAGATTGTGGAATTTTCAAGGCAAAGCAAATAAGCATTATCTCCATGGAAATGTGGCGGGCCCAAACCAGAAAAGTTAAATAGTGCATATTAAAATGTTATGACAGAATACATTTTATATGAAATAGTGTGACTGAAACCCTAAAATTAAAATGATCCTGATTACTTTGAACCATTATCATACCTTTTTAACATTTGCTTTTACAATATCCTGTCTTCAAGTATGTGGATCCATTTGTTCTCTGTGCTCCTGTCCTTACCTCGACCAATGAAAACTTAATAAATCAAACCTATGCAATGGAAAAGAGTCTTAAATCTCCCACCACTGTATAAATATTCTCTATTATTAGATTACTGCAGACAGAGCAGCCTTTACAGTAAAATGTATTAGCTCCTTTATTACATTACCGACAGCAGGAGTGTGGAGTAGTATCTTATAGCGCCACATTTGTTTACATAAGAGTGGAGCTCTCAGTCTGTCAGTGTGAATAAACTGACTCTCACTTGTTAATGAAGGCCTAAATATTTCCAAACATTAGAAGAGTGTCTGATTTCATCGTCAAGTCCTCCTGCACTTTGTGGTAATGACAGTTTGCTTTGTACAGTGGGGGAAGGTAACAAAGTACAAGTAGTTAAGTACTGTACTGTACTTAAAATTGCATTGCGTAACATTTCTGGTGGAGGGTCCGTCAAATGCTTTTCTTCATGTAGATGTTATTGATTTTCCTGGATTTGTATGACATTAAACACATTTATCTTGTATTTATTCATTATGGGTGTTTCTACTGCTCAAAAATACTATACATCTCTCTGTGAGGGGGTGCCTCTCCACAGATCTGACCTATAAAGTAGCCTTCCTTGAGACAGATATGTTTAATCTCTACTGTGGAACATATAAAGCAATAACATCTCCATGAAGGCAACCAGGTGGGCCTAGCTCAGTTTTACTATTTTCTTTACATTTGAGAACATGTATCTGCACTTTCTACTCCTCTGCATTTTTAACTGGACTTGATATAGTTTTAGGGGTTATTTTTTACCATGTCTGTAGTTATATCCTGACTAAAGGTTCTGAGTTTAAACTTCAGCTTTCAGCAAACAAAAATAAATTAAAAAATTCATAATAAAACTTAAGAATTGATTCATATTGCAGCAGTTGACCAAAAAATGTGTATTATATTGTAATCAATATCACTACTCAACACTCAACCAATTAACAACACTTTATCAAAATCAGTTTGAAATACTTTTAACATTTTACTGTTTAAAAACTTTTAAACTTTACTTTTAAGGTGCACTATGTAACTTTTTGGATGGGATATGTCACCTTCTTGTTTCTATGGATATGGCATTGCTCTGCTTGGAATGTTCCACAGTATGACATTAAAAAAATCTAAGTTATTACAGATGATTTTACTTTTAGAAATGCCTAGAAATACAGGCATTCTGATGGAGTGCGGTCACCTCTCCACAGATCTGACCTGTACCTTGGTCTGGTTTGGTCTCCATGATGATAGAAAGGTTTAATACCATAGAGTGAAACATTCAAGACAAAGCAATAACATCTCCATAGAGAAAAGCATTTGATGGACCCTCCACCAGAAACGTTACACAGTGCACCTTTATGTAACAAAATTGAGTACTTCATCTACCACTGGTTTTGTAACATGCTGTTGGATTCAGTCTGTCAATGGACAAAAGTGGGTCTAATCTGACAGAAAATCTCTGTTTGAATGTGTTGTGTTTATGTGAGGTGTGGTGCTGAAATCTGCCCTGTCTCCAGTGAAAGGATCGGGTTTTAGAATGGCAAAACAAAACGCCTGCTTCAACTGCTCCAAACTGTACAGGCTTATTCAAAAAGTCTGTTATAAATGAGGCACATATTTCAATTAGAAATGGACAAACTCGATGAATGAATCCGTCAACCAGGATAACTTTATTTATCCCCAAGGATGAGCTGAAGTACACTGAACTGTTAAAATACAATTACAGACTCAATCAGAGGTCCCAGTGCAGTTTAACAAGTTGTGTGATATGAAAATACTGTGGAAGTAGAGCAAAAAACACAAGGCTACAGCAGTATTATGAACAATAAGTGACTGTGACTATGATGGACAAAAAAAAGAGTGGATAACCTGACTTGACTGAATTAAAGAGGTGGAACTTACAAGTCGTGACTTGGACTCAAGTCAGGCTTGAGGCACTAGTTTGAGGACTTGAGGCTTGACTTGATAAAATAGATGAAGGCTTGAGACTGAACTTGCCTGTCTTTGACTTGGGAGTTGACTGAGACTTGGAAGCTAAAGACTTGAGACTTGCAAAACAACAACTTCCACCTTTTGCACCACTGCTATTACAGTTTACTGACCTGTACAAGTGATGATTCACATTATGTTACAATATTGCACGTTATTATTATAGTTAGATGCAGTGTTTATTGTATCAAGCAACAAATGTATTATTACTCTGTACCTGATTTGAAAAGCAGTTCATTTTAAACAGTTTGCCAGAGTCCAAATTTATTTCTCATTCATCTTATGCATCCCATGTAATCTAATTATTGACTGCACTGAGTTTATAAGCTCTTTTCACAGTTCTCAGAGTTACAAGTACCATGCTAATGTGCATTTTCTGATTATCTAACAATAATGCACTTTATAATTAGATGGTTAGAGTAAATAAATACAAAATGAAAATGAAAAAAGCTATGCCTAACTAAATAAGACTCTAGGATGATTTTCCTATCCTACTGCTTTATGAATAGCTCACAATAAATCCGCTGTGTAGTATTTCTTATGTTGTCCTCTTTCTCTCTGATCAGATGAAGAAGGAGCCACAGGATTCTCAGGCTTCTCGCAGTATGGCTCGTTCAGAGGCGGAGCTCCTTCACAGAACTACGAGGACCAGGGCTTTGGAGCAGGCCCGGGCGCTGGTCCAGGCATAGGCTTCAGTGCAGATCCACCCCCCTCTGGCCCCCCCTCTGGTCCTCCCTCCGGACCCCCCAGCATCAACTACAACAACATCCATGTCCCACCAGGAGCACACGCACCTGCCAACACTCCTGCTGAGCTGCCCCCACCCTCAGGTACATTATACACGTACTACAAAGACTAAACCAGGACTTTGCTCTGAATCCTCTTTCAACTATTGCATGTTACATAAATTGACAATACATTTAGCTTTTTGGGTAGTTTTTAGATGGTTTCCTAACAAAACAAAACAACCATTTACAGTTTATCATGTACCAACCTCTGCTTTGTGGCTTTTATATACATCCATATTTGATTAATAATAATAGAAAACCGTGAAAGTGGTTTATGTAACTTTTTGGTTGGAGGTTCTGCCACTTGCTAGTCTCTATGTTATTGCTTTGCTAGGAATGTTAAACAGTTTGGCACTAAACTTTCCAACTTTCATTTGGTAAATAACAGATATTTATATTGCTAAAAAAAACTAAAAAACATGAATTCTTACTGAGAGCAGGGGTTGTTTCTCCACAGATTTGACCTGTAACTTTTCCTGTTGGCGGATACACTGAATGCCAAACTGTGGAACATTCTAAGCAAAGAAATAAATCACCATGGGGTTTAGTGTGCACCTCAAACAGCCTTAAAAAAGAACTATTACTAAAAGTGTCACTGAATCCAATTACTACTTTCATTCTACTACATTCATTTCAGCACCAGGTCAGACACCAACACAACTTCTCTTATCTCTGCTTTTGTTGGCTATAACACAAGGACAATAATACACATCTAAATAGTCATTATATCTTTCTATTAACCGCTCTGTCCCTTTATCTCCCTGTCGTAATCCCATCCTTAATTTCCCCTGATAACTCTCTAATACGTGACGCTCTCTCTCCATCTCTGGCACTAGGCTGTCCCCATAGGATTGTCTGATGCTCTAAAACTAACAGTGCACTGTGTGTGGCGGTCTGACTGTAAAACCTCCAACAAATGTTTAGAAAGTTCTCCAGAGGTTTAGCGCGGTGACTTCAGACAGAGCTCCAAAGACTGTGTCTGTTCTTATGGTGTCATACCAGATTCTTTAAACGTATGGAAGATGTTTATATTAAGCTACAGGCAATAGTGAGGAGGAGGAGTCTGGCTAAGTCAAGTCTGCATTGGGGTTAAATTAGGTTAAAGGCCATAAAATATGCAGCCAATAGATACATGGACAAGAATACATAAAAGACATTTGGGTTGGTTTTATTGTGATATACATTTGAGTTTCCAACAGCAACTGAGGAGAGGCTGGCAGCTACCAATGCTTAAAGGTGCATTGTGTAACTTTTTTGATGGTGAATCCTGCTTTTCTTCTTGGAGATGTTATTTCTTTGTCTGATATGTTTCACAGTAGGATATTAAACCCTTTTGTCATCATGGAGACCAAACCAGACCATGTTTCTAAGTATTTCTGAGTTATAAAACCACTTGTAATTGAATAAGCGTAAGGTTGAACTGTTCAGTGTCATACTGTGGAACATTTCAAGCAGAGCAATGACATATCCATAGAAACAAGCAGGTGATGGACGTCCAGCCTAAAAGTTACACAGTACACCTTTAAAGGTGCTTCACTTTTGTACATAAACATCTGTGCGTTTTAAGCATAGTAACTGTCTCTGCATGTATACTTCCAAATGTTTCTTATGTCAAGGCTGTGTTCTGTTAAATAATCACCAGAGGGCGCTGAGGAGACTGACCAGATTACGAACAGACCAACACAGAGGTCGGACAGAAGCCTATGCGTAGCTGTACGCATCTAGAACGCAGAACATAAATGAGCCATAAAGCAGCTTGGGGCAGGGGCCAAAAACTCATCATCATCATCATTATGAAGGAATAAAAAGTGATGAGTGGAAACAAAACATCTGGCTGTAACTTACGCAGCCCAAAACAAGTCCAAATACTATTAAAAAAAAAAAAAAAAAAAACTTTCCATCCTCAGCTTCCTCTTTTTAACACCTAACTTTGTGGTCTTTCTACATCCTTAAAGGGGCACTCTCTAACTTTTTTTTGATGCTGTCTGTCTGTCTCCATGGAGATATTTTGCTTTGTCTGGAATGTTACACAGTATGGCATTACACATATCTATATCTTGCATTTATTCTGCAACAATTATTGCTCAGAAATACTTTGAAAACATGCATTATTACTATGAGTGGGGTTGCCTTTCCATGGCTCTGATTTGTGGCTAGGCCTTCTGACATCATCTGCTTGTCTCCATGGAGATGGATAAGTTTAATGCTATACTATGGAACAGAATGCAACACAATAACATCTTCATGGGGACAAGGGGATGCATTATATATTCTTTTAAACCAACTATTTCAATCTGGAAACCGTCTGTTGTAATTATCCATAAGTTAATTATAAATAAGACCTTCTCTCATAATGAGCTGTCAGTTTGAGTACTGATTGCTATCTTCAGTACATGAATCAAACTAACAGAAAAGCAGTTGCAATACTCATCTATTTCATTTAACAGAGCCTCCAAAACCAGTGCCTACACCCAGAACGATGCCTGCTCTCGACCCTGCTCTGCTAAACGCCCAGCCACAAGGTAAATCTATCTCCACTTGGTTAAAATCCTATTACCTTTTATTACTTCACAGCCCTACATAAAGGCTGCTACAGTGCTCAGAGTAATGATCAATTTGGACAGCCTCTGTTCCTCTGGGCACAACTCTGGCCTCTAAAAACAAAAGTCTCTCTTGATTTTTTCTTAAGCCTGTTGTGGTTTGAATGAAGTGAGACCCAACGTGCCCAAACCACAATACAATAACCAGAAATAGAAAGTGGACAAAAGCAATAAAGGCAAAGCATGTACAAGCTAATGAGGTTTTAATGTAGTGGGCAAATGTTAGCAAAATGTGGTACATATGTGGTATGTGATTATTGAATGGCGTGTTCCCAAAACTGATGCAAATGGCTGGTGGTTCAATCCCCACAATGGCAGTGCACATTTACTTTGTGTCATTGGGCAAGACATCACCCACCTTGCCTGTTCTGTAAATGCAAGGTAAGTATTATTATTAATGTTAATATTGTATGTGATAATAGAATACCACAGGATCACATCAAAAATGCATCTTCAACAAGGTGGGCTCATTTTTCAGTATCATCATGTTTTGCACAATTAAAATTGTCAACTACAAAGCCAGAGATGACTTACTTACTCCACATTCACACTATATTTACACCAGGAATGTGCTTGTGAATCCATCTTATTTTATTAGGACATTTATAGCTATGAAAAAAGTGTGTGGGTTACAGTCTGTACAGAGAAGCCTTCTGATTTAAACTCTTAACGATCCACAGGATGTCAACATATGTTTGATATAAAGTTGGAGTTTGCACTTTGGATGGCTGTGAAGGCTGTTAATTGGCTTCTAAATCAGTTTGAGATGTCTTCAGTAATATTTCCCCTGTGCTAACCTCCATGGAAACAGTTTTACAATGTGCAAAACTTAAAGGGGCACTGTGTAAGTTTTTGGGTAGGGGGTCTACAACCTGCTTATCTTGGAAATTGTTTTGCTTTACCTGAATGTACCCAGGTTTGGTATTAAATTTACCAATCTTGGTTATGTTGTGTGTTTTGTTTATTATCAAAAGTGACAAATGACTGCATATTTCAACAGCATCACCTGCTTGTGTCCATGGATATCAGTTGAATGCCATACTGTGGAACAATCCTGACAAATCTCCATTCTGAGATGTGGTGTACCTTTCACCCAAAAAAGTGGCATAGTACAACTTTAATCTTGGTTTTTAGCTTTCAGGTTTTCCAGTGGCCACCCACTGAGATCCGATTTGGTGTGGCCGTTATCTTCTTTGTATGATGTTAAAATATTTTAGCAGTTTTTGCACGTTGTAAATTTTAAGGCTGAATGGTGGTGGTTGGTTTAACAGTCTTTGAACTGGAGGTTTCATTTTGGTTTTGTGTCATAATACAAAAATTTCTAATTCGATTTTCGGTAAAGGTAAATACTCAATGCTGAAAAGCCTATATTTTTGTTCCTGCAATATAATTACATTTTCAATACATAAATATTATAATTATGTTACTTTATTTTCATGTGATAGTAGTATTAGTAGTTATAGATCAAGACTATTCTAAAACTATTCAAGAAAGGTCAAATGTTGCCCTGTTCTTGTTGTTTCTTTTTTTAATTTATATTTCGAAATAGAATATAACTTTTTGACATCTCCACTATTGTAAAAAGGTCAAGGAATGAATCAGTTTCTCTACATCTCTTAGTAGCATCTTTCTAATTCATCTCAACACTACAGATCAAACGTGAGCCCATCCAGAACAAGAACAGAAAGCTCCCGAAGTGTGCACATCTCAGTGGGTGACACACTTTGACATAACCTTTTCAAAAATCAGTGTAAGATTAGACTTTATATATGCACCCACAGCAGCCACACTCACAGTCCTTTATGTGAAATGCCACTTTTATATTCTCTATCTGACAGACCACAGCACGGGGCCTGTCTCCGAAATTGACCTCACTACAGCTTTAAATATGTGTAGAAAAGCAAATGAATGGATGCAGTTGTTGGAACATTACGGGGCAAAGCTGTGGCATCTTTATGAGACAAATATGTGGCAGACCCTCCACCAGAAAAGTTACACATTGCACCTTTAAGTAAATTTTACAGTGGACACTTTTTGCTGTTACTTTATTACATTTAAGAGCCAGTATCTGTATTTTCTACTCCATTTAATTTTTAAGGACTCAAAAGTAAAATACTTTTTATTATTTTGTAAGACATGCTGAAAAGTTTATTTAACATGTTCTTTGACTGAGTAAACAAAAATATTATCAATAAAAAAGCAAGGGGGAAAAAATCAATACATATGGAGCTTTATTAGATCTCAAAATCTGTGTGAGATACTTGTACTTTTTACTCTTTAAGTTCATTTTTTCATGTGATTTTTTTTTTTTTTTTTTTTGCTCTGGTATCTGCACCTTTGAGTAACTGAGTGCAACTGAGTACTTCTTCCTCCACTGCTATTTATATGATGTTCAAGCTATTATTATTATTATCCACTTTCTATGTTGCACCGTTGGGCCAAAGCAAATTCCTGGGAAAACATCTGATTCTGATTTGACACTCGGATCAGTTTTATGTCAGTCTTTATTCTTGCTGTTGTGTTTGTCCAAATTCTATAGAACTTTTCTTGCAACTTTTTACTACCATCATAGCAATAGGGCTGTATAACAAAACACTTCTTTTCCTTCGTATTGATCAATTACTTTTGATTCAATTTTATTTTGCCTTATCAGAAACAAAATTAAAACAATTTCAAGACCCAAGAACCAAGCTGATCTTGGAGTCAAGTAGACAGGTTGAACGTCTGTTAAAATGATAATTATTGCACTGCCCTGATCACAACCAATCACAAAGCATATATACATTAAAGGTTGATAGTCAGGTATTTTATAGAATGACTGAAACAACCAGACAAAGTATGAAATGAACCACTACAAAATGTGAAATCAGAATCATAAGTTTTACTAGGAATTTGCTTTGGCCTTACAGTACAACATAAGCAATGTTGTTGTAAAGGCATTTAGGCAAAGTAAAGAATGTTGATTGTATCCGTCTGAATTCTACAGAACTTGAGAAAGACTTGACATAATACTTTCAAGCCTGGATAAAGATACGGTGAAGTATAAAGTAAAGAAGCGTCTGCAGTAAAACATTTTGCCATAGCACAGCATAACCGCTCAAGTCATTCTACTCTCCAGACTCTGCTGTATCTATAGGTGTCATTGGCCCTGTCCTCAACCAAATCAGAAAGTTTGTCTCAATCATAATAGTGACATAAACTGTTCATTTTTGTACTTTTCAGAAAACCTTGAAAGATAACAGCAATAATAGAAGGCATGAATGCACTCAACTACTGTACAGGATTCACTGTATTGGCTTAAATAAATATAAAAGGAGCTGTATCACCGTCATGTAGCTCTCAAAGTTACCCATGTTTATTTATTTTTCAAGTTATGATCCTCCCGGAAAAAATATATATATTAAAAGAAAAACTTGGAACCTCTGATGAATCCCCAAGTGTATCCAATTCCTTTAGCGTATTATTATTATTATGTCCCTGCTCATTCCACTCATTTTTCTTGCAGAACAATAACAGCTATGGCATTGAATAGTGAAAAAAGCACGAGCAGACATTGTTCTCTTCATGATGACAGTGTATAGGATAAAGAATGCGTACGCATAACTACTATATCTGTAGAGATCATGTGGACAGAGGAGATGGAGTGACATGGAGTGATAGGAGGGCGGTGGCGGTTCAGTCTGTCTGGTCAGAGAGGACTTGTTGATATCTTGATCTCTCTTCACTGTACACTCAAATGAGATTGCACCAGAGCTATTTAGACTCTTGTCAGCCATGTCAAATATGAAGCTGTGTTGAGCTCCTTCTGCCGGTGCCTGCTTCAGATTGTTGCTATGGGAAACCACACAATATTTACTGTTAAATAATGGTTTTAGAATTGGACACAAAGTAATAATCCAAAATAAATGCGTTAAGTAAATTGGACTTGATATTGGCGTGTGTGTATAATTTTCTAATCAGCCAATTTTAATTTTTTTTGCCAACTCCTCAGTTCCTCTGTATCCTGCATTACACGGACTTAAATACATTATGCCAGCTCTCTTTTTCTCTCCCTCCCTCTCTCATATACTCGTATTTGCCTTCCTCTCTTTCACCTTTCAATCACTCTCTGCCCCCTTCTCTATCCTTCTCTTTACTTTTTATCTCACCCCTCTCTTTCATTCATTCTCTACCTTCCCCTCTCTCCTACACCCTTGCTTACTTTTCTCGGAATGCCCTCTCTCTCTATCGCTTTCTCTCTTTTCGTCTGCTCCTCTCATTTCTTTCTTTATCTCTTCTACTCCCTCACTTTTTTCTCTATGCACCCTCTCCTTCTCTCTCTGTCTTTCATTCATGCTATCTCACTTTGTCTCTCTTTCTCTGTCGTGCTCTCTATTTCTCTCACCTCCCTCTCCTTCTCTCTCCCTCTGTCATCTCTCTCTGTCTCCTCCTCCCTCGCTCACTTTTTTCTCAATGCCCCCTCCTTCTCTCTATCTGCTCCTCTTCCCTCTCATTCTCTCTCCCTCTACCCCCTACCCCTCTCTCCCTATTTCTACTCCTCCGTTATTCTGTGAATGTGCCTTACCCTTAAACGGTATATTAAGAAAGTATTTAATAACACGCTTCCAACCCATCCGGATTAGTTCGGTCTGGGTGCCACAGATTTCACCAAGCGCTTCTCACACTTTTGGAAATTAAGTGCATTTTCAGCACTGCTCGGGTGACATGAATAATTCAAAATCTTCCGTAAGTTTATATTTTTTAGATAATACCTCCAACATAATTAATGTGTTTGGGAATAATTTGGCTGGGTTCGATGCATAAATAATGAAAAGGCATCTCCGGGCACCTCACTGAATGTTTTTGGAGTTTGTAATAGTTGGGCCAAGTTGAACATGTGTTTTTAATTCACAAACTTGGCGCTTCTTCACGTTTTGTTTTCGCACTATATTTTCTGCCCTAAAGTGAGATCTACAACTGTGTTATCAGATGAACAACAAAACCAAGGAAACCAAGAATAACAAAGAAAATATTACCAAGAAGAAGTGTTGAGGAAACAATTTATAAAAACGTTTGATTGTGCAAGCTTTCAAAGTTAGTCATAGGGTGGTTGTTATTCTTACCAAATGCCCAGTGCTGGAGTAGTGCCTATTTTTTGTTAGTTATTTAAGCTATCATTTGTATTTCCAAAATTTGATTAAATTTAGATTCGAATGAGAACTAATTTTGTTTAACCACAAGTATTGTTCAATCAACTTACCTCAGATGTTGAAACCAATGATTTCATCTTGAAGTCATCTTTGTGTTTTCAATCTAAAATCTTCAATTTCCGGCCCAGTCCATGCCTCATGTTTGAGACTTTTTTGGACCTATCACAAACAAATCTAAAACATGCAATAAATACAATAAATGTCTCTCTCCAAATGTACTGTTATTTTGTGAAGTAAGTGCTATGACTCATCAGCCAATTAATATGGTAATAGAAAAAGTGGAGTTATTATTCACATTAACTACTAGAAGATAAGTGTATTCAAAACAGCTTGATTAGTGAAGAATTGCCTATACTTTAATATATTATCCATTTCCATAACATGCAATTGTAACATAACATGCAGTCATGTAATATCCAGTTCAATAATGTTAGTGATTCTAATATCTGTATGGGTTATACACAGAAAATACTTGCAGTGCCATTTGGTGAATGCTCCACTGTGTTTTTGAACTCCCTACACCTTTACTAGAATCATTTGGATGATGGAATTTCCAATCTACTGAACTAAAGTAAAAGGTAGCTGTTAGATTGAAAACTTCATGACATCACAAGGTGGAATAGAGCATTTTCAGCTTTGGAGATGTAGATAGACTAATAATAAAGGATTACTCAAATGTGTGACTGAAACAAAAGATAACCGCAGGTATGGTTTTGAGGACGTAACAGCATTCGAGTCAATTGTCAATAATATCGGACCTTTAAAGCCACCTTGGTACTTCAGTTATTGATATAGATCCGATTATTTGGATTTTAAATTATTCTACTTAAATTGTATTTGTTCATTCAACAGAAATAATTTAGATAAAAAACATGGGGGGGTGTGCATGTGTGTGCACACGCGTGTGTGTGATTTATATAGGCACACATCCCTCATATCCATTATAGCAGACCCCAGAGACTGTGCCATTGGCTCAGTGCTGTTGCCTGGAGATGGATCGCTGTGTTAATTAACTCTATGTGACAGTCCTTATTGACGACAGTAAGCCCCTTTAGATTCATGATCAAACATGTGTTCAAATTCTCTTTTGGTTATAACTCAATCTGTAGCTGTAAATATGGGACCACTGCCAGAACCTAAATATATTTAAACATTTAAAAAAAATCATAGAAATCATAGTTATTAGACAAAGGGGAAAAAACTAATATATTGACAGTAAAATGGTTTATTTGTTGTTATGAAATTGTGAAGATCAGATGAGCCATAAGTTGATTTTTTAATTGACCCAAACACCCTTTTAAGTGAGGTGAGAGCATGGATCTATAAGAACTGGATAAGACACACCCCCTCTGTCCCTCTGTCCACGAGCGAGGTTGATTTGTGACCGCTCTATAGGTACTACAGCATTGTGCAGCATAATGCATTTTTGAAATCAAAGTGCTTGTGTTCGGCTGACATGGCATTGGCAGCTTTCATAAAGGTCAGATTTTGTAGAGATTCTTTTTTATATCACCCAAGCACCTAAAAGTTAGCTTTGTTAGATTTAGCCTAGCCCTGCTCTGAGTCAGGCGATAGCCCCGCTCCAGCAGCTAGTGCTCTGATTGTTCTGAACTGTATGTTTCTGACATCACACAGTTTGTGGCATAAGGACAGTATTCAGGAAGTAATGCAGAATTAAAAATCATTTTTGGCGGCAATGTGCCAATGAGCACAGGCCTTTGAAAACATTACGACTCCATATTGGATTCATCTTCCAGATTTTATTCTAGTTCTTTGGTTGAAAACCTGTCTATAAAGCCATTATAATGTCTCGTGTGGCATTTCTGCATTGGGCATATTTATTTTCTTTTGAATGTTTCATGCAGAATGGTAATGGCAGTTTACCTTAAAGATACACTGTGTAACTTGTAACTTGTGCTGGTTGTGGCTATAGCTGCTTGTCCCCATCGAGATGTAATTGCTTTGCCCTAATTTTTGCACCCTTTTTTACATTCTTACTGTAAACAGGATTGCCTCTCCACAGATTTGACTTGTAACTTGTCTCCATGGAGATGGTTGTGAAATAGCCTTGACTATAAACACTAAATATCTGCATCAGATTACTGCATTGTTAATCAAGTTTGTGTATCTGTCCCTATTCAAATAAACAGTAAATAAATAGCTAAGTTTAGGCCTGTTGATGCTTTGCAGCTGCTGTCATCAGCATTCTCTGGGGCTGTGGTGCTAACTGTAAGAACTGCTCTGTTAGAAGCTCTGTTACTGAAATTTGATTTTAATTTGAGCTGTGTTTCAACACAATCTGACCAGAAAGAAGCGATTTAGCTGGAACTACAACAGATGAGCTGATTTGTGCTGTTTAACAAGCCCCTCTCAGATAACATTACAGTCTCAAGCTAGCTAGCATTGGCCCACAGTTTCTCAGTTAATCACTCTTACATTTTTTGTTGTATTGATCACAGGCTCCTGAAAATATGTTTTTAAATCCATTTTGTATTTGTTCTTGAGTTTCCAGATAATATTAAAACTTTTTTGACAGTTTTTGCTGATGTGTGCATTGCATCACCATGGTAACTCCATGTATCTGCAGTGGTGGTTTAGAGCACCCCCAGCATGACGTGACTGCAAACCATCAACATACAAGGCAAAAAAAACTTCTTGGAGACCCGCTGATAACATACTCACCTCCAGAAATGTTTTGCAGCGCACCTTTACATATAAGCACATAAACTGTCTCACTTTCCATCCAGACACTGTCCTCCTCGTCTCCAGATCTGTATATTTGAACTGCTGTAGATGTTGGCGCGCTCCCATCTTCCTCCAGTCTGGCCTCTTGTTCTCTCAGCACATTTTCAGAGGAGGAGGCAGATCGCTGGGGGATTACAGGCTTATGGTCATGGTATAATTCAATTTCTGTCTCAAAAATCTGGTTTGTAAATACCATTGCACTGAGGGGGCATTACTGTGTGCACTAGGGATCCTATGAAAAGGGAACAGCAGGTCTCATGCACTGTACAGACAAATAATTACTGCCATTATTTTATATGACGCAACAAAGCTTTCAATGCAGACATCTTAGTTATGAAAATATAAAAGGTCAAATATATCCAATTATCTGGGTGTGGTATAATAAAAATACTAAGCTTTTATGTAGGAACAAGAGCAGCTACAGCGTGGACTCTTACATCACTGCATTATGTGTAAATGCAGAAGGAACTACATAAACATGATACTTTTCTCAGTTTTTGTGCTGCTGATTGCTGCTCTTAAGGGGCCCATATTGCTCAATTTTCTGATTTATTACAATGTTGTTTGTTTGTCATAAACATACCTCAAGTGTTGTTTTGCTTCAGTCACACAAATCCTGCATGTATTGGCTGAGTTCTTCTCAAACAGAAAACACTCCACCTTGTGATATCACGTGGTAATACAGGAAGTGCTCCACTGTGTTTTTAAACTCTTTACACCTTCAATAGAATAATTTTGGATCATTTCAGTCTGGGAATTGACAGTCTCTACTAAACAAAAGATAAAAGGTCAAACAATTGCTTCATGACATCACAAGATGCAACCGAGCATTTTGAGCTTTGGAGATTTAGACAGACTACTAATAAAGGGTTACTCAGATGTATGTGAATGAAACAAAACACAGCTCAAGGTATGTTTTTGAGGAGGTAGCAGCATTATAACCTGGCTTACAGCTCACGAGAGTCAATTTTGCACAATATAGAACCCTTAATTCAGAACATAGAGCATCCACCACAGAAGATCCATTCTTTGCCCAAACCTTGTGCTGAACAGAGGTCGACTTCTGGTGTCAGATTTACAGCCGGACTTAGTCGGACTGGTCTTGGTTGAGTTTGAGTTGGCCCTCTCTGGTCTGTCTGCAGAGCCTCAAGACTCAAGGGTTCAGTTACTGTAGTTATTATTGGGGGAACTCCTTGCATCTGAACATGTCCAACCAAAACTGTCGACTTTGCACTAAAATGGCTGTTTTTACACCATGTATCTTTAGTTAAACTTCTCTTTTTCAATTTTTTTTCTTTACTTCTACTAAGTGTTCATGTAAGTTGTCAGAGATGTTAAATGGTTAATTGAGGTAAATTAACCTGGGGCAGACTCATGACTAATTACACCAAAAGGTTCAATCTTTAATGTTGCCCAATGTCTTGCCCAGGGATCCAAAAACAGCATGAACTTGGAGGTGGAATAAAACATTCTAGGCCTGTCACAATAATTACTATCTCGACTTAAGGTTCAATACATGAAGTTCTAGAGGTGAATTTATGGTATTTTAAGATTGAGATTACTGGGATTTTTTTTAATTGGGTTAAAATGTAAGTGGCAAGAACTTGTCTTCAATATTATATTTTAAAAGACAATATATCGTACTTCAAAAAATCTTTTAAGTATTTTTGTTTATCTACCTTCAGCTTATTGATTTTTTTCTGATTACAGCAAATGGTTAGTAGCTGGCTAAGATTTCTTATTCAAGCCATTCTTAAATCATCATAGAGACTAATGAATAGGACTAATCCCAAACTGTAATCAGAACATACTGTATTTTTCTGACTTATTTTCATTTCAGTGCATTGTGATGTCTCTGGTAAATCTTAAAAGAGATTTTCCATGTGGTAGGAGCTGTTATTTTGATGCCTTTTCTGGCAACGTCTATGTATGTGCATAGAACAGTGATGCGTAACCTACTTACTACTTTGTTTTCTTTATCCATGTGTCCCCCAGCTGTAGATTATAATAAGTTTGATATGGGAACACACCCTTCTCCGTAACTTCACTTCAATCATATAAACTTGTGATGGGTGGATATGTTAAACCTGGTTTGAGTTAGAGTAATTCCCTGAAGGTCTATGCTAAAAACTCTGGTTGGACATGAACTAAAGGAGGATTTTCAATAGGGAAATGTGAGAGCCGAGATGAGGTACTGGTCCTGAATCAAATGTTTCTGAAGTTACAGAATGTGTTAAAGATTAGCATTTAGATAACTGTGTAAGCGACTGCCTTCTACTCTGTCATGATTTTGATGTACTTCAGGAGCAAATGGAGGCGTCAGGAAATTACTTTCTCCAATAATGAGCAGTACCTCTTCTTTGGGACATTTCATTACATCTTTAACCATCCACACACGATTTGGTGCATGAAATTGGAGGTTAGTTTGAAAAGGGAGCCTGTAAAGTGTGCTATCTGCGAACCTGATGGAGGCTTTCATTTCTTAAAGCCAAGGTGCACTGTAATTTTTCTGGTGGTGAGGTCTCCATCTGCTCGTCTCTGTGGGGATGTTATTGCTTTGATAGTATATATGCAGTATGGCATTAAATGGTCTATGTTTATTTATTAAATTACAGGATCACATCTCCTTAGATCAGACCTGTAACCTGGTCTGGTGGCGACACTTTTATTTGTTATCCTGTTTATTGCAATACTGTGGAACATTTCTGGCAGCAGTGTTGGTTAAATCCTGGATTACCTGTTTGATTTGTATATTTATGGACAGTGTTTGTGAGGAAGCAAACAGAAGATTTTAACCAAACATTGAAACCAGACTGTACAAGAAATGCTGTTCATGGGAAGAATCGCTGTCTGTACTGAAATTAAATTTATGCTGAAATAATTCATGAATAATCAAATAATGTTCATTAAAACTTAAGTATCTGATTTGTTTCACACAGTCTTTTCTAATTAGTACTTGATATCAGTAACTTGTGAAATACAAGCTCACTGTAAACCCATCATCATAATGAGAACTCCCTAATGTGGTTTTAATAGAGGACAATAAAACTCAAATTAATACCAAGAAATGCAGCAGCAGAAACATCAACAAAAAAATAAGGCCAAAAACAACACACCCATCTATCCTTGTAATTGTGTGTTTAGAGATTGGAGAGGACTGTAGTTCTATAGGTCTATATCTGTGGAGATGGTAGAGCAGAACGTGGGCCTGGTCTGAGGAGAGCAGGGTGGAGTCCTACGCTGTAATGAGCTCCAGAAAGTCAACATGAGAGACTGATGATCGGAGCTGGGACAAGGAAAATAAATGCTAAAACAGTAATCAACTGTTAGCGTCATAGACTAATTTAAAAGTAATTGGACTCAGAAATGCATAAACACAGTAGCTTATGAGCTAGTACTAGTATGCTTTTTGTACACGCTAATGTAATGTTAATCGCATGTGAAATACAACATGGTTCTAAATACTGCAATGGTATAGAAAGCAAACCTTTTAATAGTTATTATAGTAATGATGAAATGCATCCTCTTAGGTCGACACTTTACTGTTTACAAATACATTTCTCTTTAGTGTCGCCCGCAACCCAGAGTGATTGAATGTGTTAAAATTGCTTTGATAAAATAAGACTTTGCTGCAATGGAAATGAGTGAGTGATTGCTAGTGGCTGTAGTCTAGGCCATTGGCACAAAATGGCAGACTTATGTGTCTGTCAGCCCCAGGGCAAATGTGGCTTCAGTAGTAACTTACCACTATTGAGTGTGAATAGTGTCCTACTGTTGCGCTTTGAGAAGGGTGCCAAAGAAATGTCCGACAAACCAATGCTGCATTGGATGAGGCACAGTGGCTGAGTGGCTTTCACTTGCTCTCTCGGCTCATAGCCGGAAGGTTATGGGTCAGACTGTCAAGCCGCACGGGCTTTTCTGTGTAGAATTTGCCTGTTTCTCTTCGTGTCTGAGTGAGTTTTCTTTGGGCACTTTCCCTTCAATCCAAAACATGCACATAGAACAAATCCTCCAGCTAAGGTCGTCCTGAGTCTGTCCAAGTCGAACTCAAGCTCTGGACATGGGTCCCCAGGCAGGTACCAGCAGCTCAAGGCTCCTGACAGGTTGAACAACTTGGTTGGCAGAGAATGAATTTCCATCACTAATGATTAAAGGCGAATACATTAACTTTATATTCTACTTGACATTAATCCTTTATTGCTTCTCTGTCTGTCCTGTAGGTGGCGTGTCTCTCTCTGCCGAGGACTTCACTCGGGCTCAGAAATACTGTAAATATGCCGGCAGTGCCCTTCAGTACGAGGATGTGTCCACTGCCATTCAGAATCTGCAGAAGGCTCTCAAACTGCTCACCACTGGGAAAGAATAAAGCCTCTGTCTTTCCTCTATCTCCCATCTCCATCTCCTAAGCCCCTCCCCCAACACGCCTAGGCTCCGCCCCCAACACGCTGCCTCACGACCAGTAGACACAGACACTGCTCCAGGCTTACACACAATGCCCCAGTGTCCCAACATGGAGTTAAGAAGACAAGACAAAGCTGCAAGACGATTGGCTGAAATGTGACATGTGACCTCTCCGAGTTGTTAAGCAGCATATGAAGGTCAGGCAGATATTCAGAAATATTCGGTGTCTTTTTACTGAAGAAAACGCCACTGTGAGGGTCATTTATACAAAATACAATACAAAAAATGATTGGTTTACAATTGCTGAAATTTGTACTAAAATAAGGATTAACAAAACTCATTTAGTTAGGTTGCAAAACCCATATTGTAGACTAAAATTACATATGCTAAATTATTTTCACTATATGTTATCTTTCAATCAAACTAATTCACTAAAAATTACCAAAAAAATATTTTCAAATTCTCTTCCCTTGAAAATACTTTGTTATACTACTTGAAATATATTATGACCATTATTCGTTTGTCTTTACAAATCATATCACAGGTTGAGGAGATGATTGTATTTAAGGGGGACTTGATTCTTTCATTGCTGGGGTAGTTTGCATGGGACATATCACTGTGTCTTTCCCCCTTTAGGATACCTACCTTTATTTAACATTTTCTGCATTGGTGTAAAGACTCAATCTGTTCGAGACATTTACTGATTTGAATAAAACTTCTACATTCTCGTCTTCTCTGCTTACTTAATTATGCAAGTACACAGTTTTGATTGAACTTCCTTGCGTAGTGAAATTCAAATGAACCAAATGACTTCAGGTTAGAAAAGAGTCCATTCAATCAGAATTTAGCTTTGGTACTGTTTAAACACAATTAATTTTACAATGCAGACATTTATAATTCAGGAACATATCAGGCTGTTAGTCTAGTTCACCATGTGTTTGGGGATAGTTTCATGGGGACCTTATTGAAAACGGACAGGAAGTGAACCTCAGGGGTCGCCACCATAAAGGAGTTCGAAGTCCCTTCACCTGATTTTGAATGAAGAGGACGCATGTTTTTCCAAATGCTTTACAATGATCTTTTGATTGACTATTCAATATTTAAACTGTATATATTGTTATGGTAGTTTAGTCTTATGTTTTGGCCAGAGTTTTTGTCCCTTATTGTTTGTCAGCATGCGCTTTCGACTCCCCTCAAATTCAGGTTTCACTTGATAACAAATACGTCTTAAGGGAAATAAGTTAGTTCAAGTTCTGTTCATAGTTAGCTATAAAGTTATGTATGCAATTTACACTTTTGCTTATTAAAATGCATTATTCATATTTATGCAACACTTTGAATTAGTACAGTTAATCACCCTTCTGCCTCTGAAGCCCTCTCCAGTATGTTTATATATGTATGTTCACTCCTTAAAGTTCTCAACATGGACATAAACATCTGGCTTTAGCAAGTTCTGAAGAGGTTTAAGATGACTTTCAGGAAAACAAGTACGGTATTTAACTTATCTGTCTCCATGGGCACAAGCTGGTGATGCCACAAGCCAAGTTACAGATCATATGTTGAGAGTCGAGTCTGCTTAAAGTAAAAAATGTTACATATTTTTGTGCAAATGTGCAATTAAATAACGCAAAATGGATAGAACGTTACAAAGACCACTTTTAAAGGTACTACATTATGCAAAATTGACCCTTGTGAGCTTTAAGCCATGTTGCAAACATAAGCCAACGTTGTCACCTCAAAAATGCATCTGGAGTTGTCTTTTGTTTCATTCACATGTTTGCGTAACCCTTTATTATTATCATAAAGTGATAGTTTTGAAGTTAACAGCTACTTTTTACCTTTAATTCAGTAAAGAATGGCAATTTCAGGGCTGAACTTATCCAAATGATTCTAGTGAAGGTGTATGAAGTTTAAAAGACAGTGGAGCACTTCCTGTATCACCACAGATCATTTCAAGGTGGAACAGTGTTTATTCTTTGAGAGAAAAAGTCAGTCCGTTTGAGTGTTAAACATGTGTGAATGAAACAAAACACAACTCCAGTTATGTTTCTGATGAGGAAACATTAAAACATAGATCAGAAAACAGCGCAACATGAATCCTTTAAATTCAGCGCTATGGGACAGTTTCTACTAATACTGAGACTTTGCGCCTGTCCCAAAATGAAACAAGTACTGTACACTTCTCCTAAAACCTTTCCGAACTGTTCAGTAAGCATTTAAAACCATCTCCAAAATGATTTAAAACTGTTTCATTTGATCCCTCACACTTCCTGTTCTGTGCTCAGTTCTGTTGGAGATATTTTTAGTGCGGAGCTCATGTCATCCAAATCATACCAGATTTATAGTTCAAAGGTCCAGTTAATTTACCTCTGAGAAAGTCTCCAGAATTCAGCCATCAATCTTTAAAATAGTCCAGGATTTAAACTGTCAACCGTGTGTCTGTCACTTCCCCGGCCAAGGACACTATGTAAGTCCATAATATCTTAGCAGTGCAGCTGGAACCAACACATTAAGGTAAGATCCTACAAATACATTTTATGAAGAGATATTATTTCCCTACAAACATAACATACAGTTTTTTGGGGGTTTTTTAAGTCGCTTTTTGTATTTGTCTATTGAAAGTTGAAAGTTGACATTTGCCAAACAGCTCATGCAAAATCCTAAACAGAATTTTCAGTTTCCTGATCAATCATTCTCCAGAAGCAAGTTTTCCCATCAAAACTCAAACTTGGATCTCGTGTTTTTCTGTGTTCTTTTATTCAATTGATAGAGCAGTTCAGAAGTTTTAGTTCAGAGAATCACTGGTTTAGTGCAGTCTCACATGGGGGTTCATATGTTACACATATTATACACATATGTTACACTTAGCTCTTTTGTTGGCCTTTAGAATTCCAACTTGGCAGATAGAGTAAAATTTGTTTTTAACAGATGTTGCAAGTTTTAGTGATTTTATACACGTTTCCTGTTTCGATCATTGGATCCTGCAGCCAGGCTGGTGTCACCTAGTGCTTCTACTCAATTTCATTTCTCTCCAGCGACGAGGTCAGGAATTAGAATACACTAGACGGTTTACAAGAACCCTAGAAGTGCGAGTCCAGGCACCAGTCAATCAGCGAAAAGCCTTTCATTCTGTGTTGGCAACGATTCTCAAGACCGAGGATTTAAAGCCGGAACTAAGAGAATGTTTGGTGAATTTCATCAAAGGGAAAGACGTTATTGCCCTTCTTACTACAAGATTTGGGAAAAGCTAAATATACCAGTTAGCCCCGTTGGCGGCGCATTACATACGTCACAACCAAATAGCAGCAATTGGTTAAATAAAAAAAAGTACCCACCTTCCGTTGAGCGAACAAATTTTAATGCCGCGAGGTCAGACGGTTTCCATGAAGTAAAACCAATGAATCAGGCTAGCAATTACCTACCTATTACTCAAATCAGGCAGCTTGAAATGAGTGAGAGGGCATGAAATGACTGAAAAATACTGTAAAGGCGCTGTTCCTGATTTAAACCACAAGTGATAAACTGTTAGCTCTGCCCACATTAGTCCTTTCTTTCAGTCGCAACTGTCTATGCAGTCACCGACAGCTGTTTCTACATGCTTCTCAATTTACTGTTGTCTGTAATATACAGTATATTAAAAAAATCTAAACTTGAACAACTTAAAGGTGCACTGTGTAACATTTCTATCAGCCTGCTTATCTCCAGAATGTCACCTTAGAGCACTCCGCTACATTACAATTCAGATCTGTGGAGAGTCGCCCCATTCACAGAAGGGATTATTGTATTTTTGAGCAATAGAAACACCCATCATGAAAAACATCTTGATATGTTTAATTTCATACCATTTAATTTCATACCATTGAAAGCATAATATCTCCATGGAGACAAGTGGCTGATGGACCCTCCACAAGAACATTTGCACAGCGCACTTTAAACTCCTTATATATTCTATAGGTGATGTTCATGTTCAGTGACATGAATTAGAAATATTCAAACATGCAGTCAGTGGAAAATCCTTGGTATGGAACATTTTAAGGCTCAACATCTAAAGTAAAACCTAAATGAGGTATGAGGCACATTCATATTTCATTTCTACAAATTGCCTTGAACCACTTGGGCGTGTGATGTGGATCTGTTCGTTCAGCGTCATTACTTCCTGGTTTGCTCACTTTCCTTTCCTCCTCTTTTGACCAATCACAGAGCAGTAAAGGTGTTCACCTGTAGATAACCATCAGACAGAATAAAGCACAGGGCGGTGGAGGTGAACGAATCCAGCGCGCCTCATTTGACTTTAATCAGATCAAATCACTGTAAGAGACAGGAGACATGTAAAGGCTGTTTGAATCATCTCCTTGTAATTATTTCTCTTGTGTAGAATTTTCACTCTTAGTTGTTTAACACTTTTTAACACTGGATTAGGTCTATATCTTTGTAGATCGCTGTATTCGTATTTGTATTTTTACCTTTTGCTCAGTAGAGACAGAGTGTTTTCTGTTTGACAGAAGAATTTGTGTGTTAAACATGTGTGAATGAAAAAAACAACAGCCCCAGGTATGTTTGTGATGAGCAAACAGCATTATAATGGCATAATCCTTTAATGTTTTTACAGTAGGCCTATCACATTAGTAGGTCTTGCATTTAATTAATTCTAGTTGTTATTTAGTTTAAACATGCCTTTAAAAACATAAATTCATACTGTGAGAAGGCTTGTCTCTCAGTCGACCTGTGACTTGGCCTGGCTGCATCGCCTGCTATAAGCGTAAAGCCATACTGTACAATACATACATACATACATACATACAATACATACATACATACATACATACATACAATAGATACAATACAAAGCTGAGGCATTCTAAAAGTACAAAATAATTAAAAGCCTCTATGCCACATGGTACATGCCTTGATCTGCCATGTGGTATTAAAGGCTTTTAATTATTTTGTACACTGAAGAGCACCAAAAGGACAATTTTGCACAATTTCTGTAGATCCAAATAGCACTTCTACTACTGTAGAACATTCTAGACAAAGAAATAACATTTCCAGAGAGAGTAGGAGGCAGAGCTTTCACTAAAAAGTTACATATGTGCCTTTTTAAATGATCACAGACTGTAGACTATAGTCTATTTACAGCATGTCTGCAACCTGCATTTCATTAAGATCTACATTGTGTTCAACCACTCAACCTCGTAGCTGCTGTTACTAAAATTTGAAAAAGGATATATAGTTTAAATGGTTGTTTTCTTCAGTGTTCGTGACTTCCTTCTGCTATGATTTTATTCTGAAATCTTACCGGAAGATATCGGTTCTTTCTGTACCTTGACACGTCTCAGTCTCCGGACTGTCCGCTGATCGTCGAACCCAAACCTCAGCTGTGCACGTCACCGGTGCGCGCTCCCGCCGCTGCCCGAACATCCCTCTTTCTCTCTCGCTCTTTCTGTCCCTCTCTCCTCCTTTACTCAGAGTTACCACTTCACTTCTCCAAGGACTGTCTCCAAACTTTGCTTTTACGCGCGTGTGCCCAGAGCGCGCCGGACTTTTGGATAAAGTTCTTTTTCTTGTTTTAAATTTTTGAGGGGAACTTTTTGTTGGACACTTTTGTGCGTCAGGACGATGTTACTGAGAGGAGACCAGCTGCCGCTCCAATAAAACATGTAAGTAGCCGGTCATCTGTGTAGAAAAGGCGCTCAACTCTAACCTTAAAGCTGTAAAGTTCAAGTTTGGCACGTCTGCAAAGTTTGTGGGGCTACATTTCTCCCGATGTAAAGTTGAGGGTGAAGGGGAATACGCGCTCTCATGTCATGTCAAGTCTTCTAACCGGGGATGTAACGTTTTAAGTGTGCTCATTTGTAAATGTCCAGATGCTAAAAGAAGAAAAGATGAAATTACAACAAAACAAAATGATCTGAAACAAAGAAAATAAGCAGACGTGATTGTCGCGTTTTTTTAAGTTTATGGGCACTTGTCCATAGAATGACGCAAGTTATTATAAAAACATGAAATATATTTAAAATGTTCTAATTGGCGAAAAGTTGAGTTGTTAAATTGTTTTGTTGTGTTCAAAAATCCAATGTCCAATATAATCCTAATATTTAATGGTACAGTTGTATTATGAAATCTGATCTTTTGTAGGCCCCTGCTTATTTATTCGCAGTTTCGTCAATTTCAGATGTAAAACAAAGTTGGCACGTTACATTAAAACTTAAATAAATACTTTCATGCAGCTTTAACGTTGCTTTTTAACTTGCTTATTGCTGTAGTTTGGCCCTGAGCTGGAGTGCGGCTATTAGCTGATGGAAACTGTAATCATAGCTCAGTTGTGGTGTTTCGTCGCCTTTAAAATTCTTTATGTTGGCTTCTTCAGTCTGACCAAAATGGTGGTTTCAGACAAACTCACAGTGTTTGCTTTGACTTTAAGTATTGGTCCAGTATATCCATGTCATGTCACTTTCTGGTGTTGAACAGTTTTATTTCTGAGCTTGTAATAGTGAGATTTAGTGGATGGTCGAATGATAATCACATAATTCTAATAATAGACTCTTAAAGCTGTTTTCCAATTTTGTAAATATTCCTTCACTTTTTGGACTTGGTTACAGAAGTGTGGCTGACATTTTCGCAACCTTGGTTTCTCTCAGTGATATAGCTAAGTGACTAATCCTAACCCTCTTGCTTAAGGACACAACAGCGGTATAGGACATGGGTAGCAGGGGTCAAACTGTCAACCGTGGCGCTAGAGTTTGGCCCTGCTTTATAAGACTGACTCGCTCTATGTCAGTAGACTGGAACCAAACCTCTTATCTCTGTCTATTTTATCAAGAATGAGTTTTCTTATTTTGAAAAACTTATATTTCAGCTCAAACGTAATAGTCTCTCAAACTATTCTTTTGTCTTTGCGGACTCAGTGTTGTGCAAACGCCAGAATGATCTTGAATCTCTCTCCTTATACCTTACAGCCTAAACCCAAACATAGAGAGAGGCTCCTTTGTAAATGCGCTTGAATATAATCAGCTCTAATTTCCCATGTTCCACCTCTGGCTTCACTTCCACAGTTTGGGAATAGATGGATTGTGGGATTATCCTTTTTTTTTTTTTTCCATTCCGGAGCGCTGCTGGGAAAGGCTGTTCCATGATGCCTTTGGCTGCCTATAGACTCTGCATATGTTTACAATCTACATCAGCCCCGGTGTGAGACCAGAGGAGACGGAGGATTCAAACCAGGGAGGCTTTCCTCAAAGATGACTCCATAATAGTGACGGGGCAATAAAAGACAAGACAGAAGACTTTGTAGATGCAATGAGTGTTAATACGTTGCAGTGACATCCAGTTGGGGAGGTGTTCTACATGTATTTCTATGGTGGAGTGTTTCTGTAGTAACCATGATTGACTGAAAACTCACGAAAAAATACAAAATTAAATTAAACAACACATTTTGAGCCTGTGATCAATACAAAATGTGACTTTAGTCTGAAAAAATATTTAAAGCTGCACTGCGTAACTTCTCTAATGGGGATTCGTGGACATGTTATTGCATTGCCTGTACATGTTCCACAGTTTTAAACATATAGCTTGTTAATAATCAGTTGGTTTTATCACTTTTTTTGTCCTCTGTATGTTCATAGAGATAAGTGCCATTCTGTGGAACATTCCAGATAAAGGCATCACATCATGGAGACAAATAGGCGGTTACACAGTACACAATTAAAGTGAAGTGAAAGTACATTTCTTATTAAAGAGATTGTTTCTTCTTCACTTACATACCTGGAGTTGTGGTTTGTTTCATTCACTCGTTTAACACATAAACACTGTGATGTCCTGTGGTGATACAAGAAGTGCTCCACTGTGTTTTTAAACTCAATACATCTTCACTAGAATCATTTGGATGATTTCAGCCCTGGAATGTTCAATCTCTACTGAACTAAAGGTAAAAGGTAAGATGAAAACTACAACTTCATGATATCACAAGCTGGAACAGAGCATTTTGAGCTTTGGAGATGTGGACAGACTAATAATAAATAGAGATGTAACAAAAAACGAAATATCATGATATTGTATTGTCAAAGTTCGCACAATAATACAGTGGGCCGTCACAAAATATCAAATCACAAGTCTCTTGGATTAAATTAAGAGTTATGGTGCAGCAGTAGTTACAAGAAAAGACAGAGGGAACTACATAGACCATTTCAATGCAGACTACATGAAGAAATAAGAGTTCTAAGCACTTTTAAGTCTTAGTTCTTTGGATTAAGTCTTGTCAAGGCATTTTAAGAGTAAAATGTAGCATATCAACAGTTCTCTTAGCCTTCACAAAATATTGCAATAAATACTGTACCATGAGGTTCATACCGTGACAATATCGTATTGTGAGACTTGGATATCGTTACACCTCTAATAATAAAGGGTTACTCAAATGTGTGAATGAAGCAAAACACAACTCCAGGTATGGTTTTAACATTAAACATGACTTACAAGAATACATTTTGTGCAATATAGTACTTTTGCGTAATACAGGACGTTTAACTGAAATGGCAGAGTCAAATTGTGTAACATTGACTCCACATGACCTGTTTTGTACCTGCTGAATTGTATAACTCCCCAGATGGCAGTGGGACAATGAACTCATTTTAAGTCAATGGATCTGCTCAGTTTATGTCAACACTACTGGACTGAAGGCTACAGGACTGGACCAATTGGTAAAACGTAATTTCATCAATTTTTGTATGTTTCTAGGCAACAGTGAAGTCAACTCATTCCTGTTTTCTGATGTCAAGGGGAAAGTAACTAGAAAACAAATATGGTCATGGATACATGTCCAGAGAATTAGGTAAAACTTTGTCCTCTCATAAACATTATCTTTTCAAAATATATTTTTTCATTCTAGTAATTTGGAGATGGAAAACATTGTAATTATTAGTGAGAAAGGTCATGCACTGTTTTGATATTTAATGGCAAGTGACTGTGGATAGAGATGTCAATTTGAGTAATAGCTGAGATAAACAGGATGTAGAATTCAGGTGTGGCTCAAAATTGTCATTGTGGTTTGCCGATGTGATTGCTGAATGTTTGTGTATCTATGTATTACTTAATTACTTTAAGATCCCTCATTATGCAATTTAGACTCTTGAGAGCTTTAAGCCATATTATAATGCTGTAACCTCCTTACAAACATACCTGGAAATCTGTTTTGTTTCATTCACACGTTTGAGTTTTTTTTTATTATTAATCAGTTTACATCCCCAAAGATGCTCGGTTCCACCTTATGTGATGATTCTAGTGAAGGAGTATGGAATTTAAAAACAAAGTGGACCACGTCCTGTCTTACCACATGACATTACAAGCTGGAACAGAATGTTTTCTACTTGAGAGAAGAATTAAGTGTAAATATGCAGGGTTTGTCTGTTAACCATGTGTGAATGAAATGAAATAAACTCTGGTTGTGTTTTTGATGGCGAAACAACAACAACAGAAATCTTAAAAATACATAATATGGGCCCTTCAGAAGATAATAACTAGGAATTTTAGTTTAGGGAAAACTATTTTTACTTCATCTGGGATGTTGTAGAAGCAGGGATGGATAAACCGTATAACATATACTTTGGACTATAAGTCACACTTTTTTTCATGGTTTGGGTTTGGGTTTGGGTTGTTTCATAGTGGGTGTGACTTATACTCCAGTGCGACTTACATATTAAAATTTTCACACTGACAGGCGCGAGAGGGCGCTCAAGGCTTGTGTGTCAGTATCTGCTACTCCTATTACTCCTGTACCACTGTCACTTCGCACTCTACTGCGCATGTCTCTTGCAGTAAGGGTCTCTGTCCCGCTGCAAGTAGTGAAATATTCAGCAGAAAACAGTACTCGAGCAGCAGAAAGAAAGTTTGGAATGAGCGAAAAACTTGCGAGGGACTGGTGAAAGGCAGGGCTGGAGAACACAGCTTCACAGCAACCAGGAGGGTGGGCCATGCAACTTTCCTGGAAGTCAGTGGTTGGATCGACAAAGCCTGGACTTCACTGACAACCGAAACCATCCTGCCGGGATTCAGAAAGGCCAGAATAATTCTAACTGGAACTGATACTGAGTCTGAGGACAGCTACACAGAAGCAGTACTCTGTTTACCTTGTGGTCACAGAGTTGCTCAGAAGTGACACTACAGATGAAGAATTCGATGGATTTAGTGATCTAGAGTGAGATGGAGAGTTTGGTAAACTTGTTATGTTGTTTGTGCTATAGTTATCTGAAGAACTCTTAATATGCAACTGCCTTTTGTTCTCTATTCTATTGTTATTATTATAACTTGCCTTTCGAGATGAAATGTCGGTCCCTCCCGGGTCTCTGATTTTATAAAATACATTTTCTCCAAAGAGTACGACTTGTAGTCCGGTGCAACTTATATATGTTTTTTTCTTCTTCATTATGCATTTTTTGGCTGGTGTAACTTATACTATGGAGCAACATATAGTCAGAAAAATAGGGTAGAAGCAACTACCTCTTCTGTGTCATGGTTCAAATAGGCTCTATTCACGCGCTTATGTCACAAACCAGGAAGGCGTTTGCAAAGATGCCATTACAACTTTCGGTGTAGTTAGCAACACTTGGCTCGCCTAACATGGATCTATTAAAACAGACTGTGATAAAACCTAATGAAGTAAATGTGATCAGTGGTAAAATGAAGACTGCATATGTATGTACTGTTTAGAATTATCTAAAATTTGATGCCTTCGTCTCTTCTATTCACATGTACCCAGTGCGCTCGGAGTCGTGTGTCAGTGGGGAAATGATAAAAACAGGTGTGGGTGTAATTGTTGATTAGCCGAACATAATGGAACGCTGCAATCACATTTAGATGACGAAAACTGAGCCTGGGAATTTGTAATCACTTTTTTCCAAACGTCTCCCTGGTTTTCCTTGAATAGAGCTTATAGAGTAAGAGAAATAATTGAGTGGGTGGGGCTAACAGTTCATTCATAAACATATTCTTCAGACATCCTTAAAAATCAGGTACAGTCCCCTTACTTTCATTGTAAGAGCCTTAGTTCTGTCTACATAATATTCTGGGGCACTTTTTTTTATGTATTTCCACATGTATAATAATCTGAAATGGCTTTTTGTGTGTAAAAAATGAACTGACGCATTTTTCACTACTCGTGACAGATACAGTTATCCAACCATATAGAAACAACTACCTGTTATTATTTCATATAGACCCTTCTCTGTCAGGATCAACATAAAGATAAAAGAAACGACTTTGTTAGTATGCCATATTATAACATATTTCCATATTTTTAAATAATCAGAAATTTGTGTAAAAAGTGAGACTGTAGAACATTGTCGGTACAATTTGGACGGTACATCTGGAAGTAACTACTCGAGACAGATAGATTACTTAATTAACTTAATGAGAACTATATATATATATATATATATATATATATATATATATATATATATATATATATATCGGTCACTATCACACTTAGACGCTTCTCTGCCATGGTTCAATGTTAAAAAAAAGTGAGTGGGCGGGGCTAATAGTTCATTCATAAACATATTCTTCAAAGTTGGGCACAGTCTCTTTAAATTTATTATAAGAACCCTTTTGTCCACATGATATTTTGGGGGGGCTTGTCATTTTTGAATATATTTCCACATTTACAATAATCTGAAATGACTCAGAACTCCAGCAGCACGAAAAACAATGGCACATTCACATTAGCTGTCACATTAGTTGCTATGTTTACGCTGTGTTTCTCAGTCTCTGTGGCTGTAGCGCCTGCTCTGTGTTCTGACGTTTGCTATGACCCTGTTGTGATGCACACTTTTACCCAGTGAGGTGTTTATGGAAGAAATGTCGAATCAATAAAAATTTTGTCTTAATATGGATATAGTCAAAGGCCTCCAACTACGTCTCATGCTGGTTGTTTGACTTTTCAAGAATTTTTATAGACCTTTTTGAAGCATATGTGAGATTGAAGGTTCATATTTGATAAATCTATGGGCTGAGCAATAACATCTATGCCCCTGTATGTATTAAGTGATTAAAGGAGCTGCGTGTCATTTCACTACCTGCTTTTCTTAATTGAGAGGTTATTGCTTTGCTTAGAAGAGACATGTCAAACTCAGGCCCGGGGACCAAATTTGGCCTGTGATATAATTATATTTGGCCTGCGAGAATTTTTCAGATGTGTATTAGAGCTGGCCCGACTGGCTATAGAGACATTATTTATTTAAAATTTAGTTATTAAACATTTATTTTAATAAGAAAAGGTTTAACATTACATATCTCGAAAGAAGAGAAAACATGCAGATATTGCTGAAATTTTTCAATAAATATTTAGTTTGGCCGACAACTTAGTTTTTAATTTTGGCCCTCTGTGAATTTGAGTTTGACACCCCTGGCCTAGAATACAGTATGGCATTGCGTATATTTACCTCCATGGGGAAAAACAAGCAGCTGACAGCGCGTGACCAAGTTATAGATAAGATCTGTGGAGAGGCTAGTCCACTCACAGTAAGAAAACATTCATGCAAGCAAACAAAGACTGTAATATCTCCATGGAGACAAGCAGGTGGCAGAACCTCCACTACTCTTTCAGATATGAATTTGTTGTTGTTTTTGTGGTCCAGATTATATGAAATTTATTGTATTTATTAATGTGATATTAGCTTCAAATTATAAATCAGAAGGTACATCAATATTTTGACGAGCCCTATACAAAAATACAATACAAAAAACAAACTGAATTGGACTGAACTGAGCAGTAGTTTCTCCAAATACTTTTTTACACTTACCACTTACGATTACTTGAATAATTTTGATTTGAAATAATGATATTCTTACTTCAGTACAGTACTTCTCTACCCACCTCTGATTTGGTTGTAACAGTGGATCCTGTAGCTTGCAATGATTGATACTCAGAAACTGTTAAAGGGACAGTCCTGAATTTTGTACATAGGATCTCATTTCCTAGTGAGTCAGAGTGTTGGAGATGTGTGAAGACACTTTTTAAAATATTCCATCGAGTCCTTGCATTTGCAGAGGTCGCTGGTGCTAGGCTAGTACATGTCAATGGCCATAGTTAGCCTGCCACTAAAAACAGTCTTACCCCACTCCACAAAACACCCGAAGCAAAACAACCATAATGTCAGACTGTTGATGTGAATGTCTGTGTCGATAGAATAATTTTCAAGTAAAACCAGCCTTGCATTTGAAGGATTTATGCCCGAGCAGAAGCAGAGAGTTGTACTTCTTGATAGAAAACTTGCCAGTGGCAGACTGATATCACCTAGCACCTGTCTTACCAGCAAAGTAAAATTCCGCTGCTGCTGAGAAAATAGTCCCTCAACATGTGACGATTCATGTGATGCAAGGTTAGGTTTATTTCAGACATTCTTCTATCAACACAGACATTTACATCGACAGTCTGGCACAATAATAGATTTGCTTCGTGCGTTTTGTGGAGTGGGTAAGACTGTTTTTAGTGGCAGGCTAACTATGGCCATTGACATGCACTAGCCTAGCACCAGTGACCTCTGCAAATACAAGGACTGGAGGTAAGTGTCTCCACATGTCTCCAACACTCTGGCTAACTAGGAAATGAGGTCTTATGTCCAAAATTCTGTCCCTTTAAGTAAGTGATGTGAGCCTTGCCCCAGTCCGAAGCAATCAGCACATTTCTTGTTTCTTTTTTACTCTTTCTTTCCTTTTACATGAAAAGCTGGATTTGGACTTTGTTTGATATCCAAATATTGATGTCCAAACTTTGGCCCTTAGACTTGCAGGTAAATTGGCTCATATGTCCGATAAGCAGTACTTTAACATGCAGTTTTTCTTTTAAATCTACCTTTGTTAAACCATTATCAAATGTTTAGTGTTTCCTATTGAGGATCTAAGCATGAATAAAGGTGTGGTGGCTCATTCTATCTATTCACGATACTGACCACCAGACTATGGCCCTTCGCTTCATCTGTTTTTCGATACCCAGCCCTTAATGAAAAAAGTTAGGTCAGTTTCTTCGAGCTGTTATCAGAGCCACACAGAGCATCTCCTCCACATATTCCCTTCTATCAATGAGACACTTGTTTAAGAGTGACAAGTTTCGGTCACCCATTTAAACTGCTCTCCTCTTCACTGAGAAGGTTAAACCCCTTTTACGTCACACTCAGAACTATCCAGGTCTCCACAGTGACCCATATCTGGAGCTGGTTCAATGCGGCGTCTGGTTATTCTGAAGAATGTGTTTAATTAAATATGTGAGATTTTTGAGACCAGTGACATTAAAGGGGCAGAATTTGATACAGGGTGATGGCTACACTGGCAAAGGTAGTAATGTCAGTTTGAACCAGCGCCATGCCTGTAAATTCCTTTGCCCAGCCAGTGCAACTTGTATGTGTAAATAGAGATCAGGGTTTGTATTACAATAAGACCAGACCACGTGAACTGACTTTCCGTCTTGGTGCCTGTTCATTTATACCATAGTAGTGGTGTAACAATAACTGAAATATCGTGATATATCGTCAAAGGGCTCACACTAATATGGTGGATTGTCACAATATATTGAATGCCTTGTTTTATAATAGCAACAGTTATAAAACATCAGGAACTACACATCCCATGATTCATTTCACCACAGACAACATAAAGAAATAGAGTTTTTTACTTTAATTCTTCAGATTATGACAGTAATGATTCACACCAAAGTCTTGTCAAGGTATTTCAAAAGCAAGAAGTATCCTACCCAAAACATCTATTAGCCTCTCCAAAAGATCACAATAAATATCGTGTCGTAACAATATCGTACCGTGAGTTTTGGATATCGTTACATCCCTATACCATAGACATTAAACTAGTGGAAAATGAGTTCAATACTAATACAATAGATCACTCAAACCCTCCAAAGATGTAATTACAGGTTATGACAAATCAAGATGTTTCAAATGTTTTAAATGTCCTATATTATACAAAAAGGCCATGTTAAAATGTTGTTACTTCATCATAAACATACTTGGATTTGTGTTTTGTGTTTCATTCACTTACTTTTAGTCTGTCTACATCTCCAAACCTCAAAATGCTCAGCTACATTTTACTTTTAATTCAGTAGAGATGGGCAATTCCAGGACTGAAATGATCCAAATTGTTTTAGTGGAGGTGCATGGAGTTTAGAAACACAGTGGAGCACTACCTGTATTACCACATGAGATCACAAGGAAGGAGTGTTTTTAGTTTGTGAGAAAAACTCTGCCTAAATACTCCAAGTATGTTTGTAATGCAGAAATAACATTATAACATAGATCAGAAAATAACGTAGTATGGATCCTTTAACAGTTAAAACAGGCAGCTAAATAATACAATGTTTAGGTTCATGTGGTATGAAAGCTTCTTATACGCATCTATTGACAACAAAACCTCCTCTTTTAATGTTTTGTTTATGGATAGAGTACAAAAATCCCATGAATATGCTGTCATTAAAAGTCCATTATATAGGAATTAGTCTCACCATTGGTTTAAAAGAAGAGGCGACGTTTCATTAGGCCTGTGACTATAGCAACTTCATGTTCAGTAAATTTGAGCTGGAGCAATAATTTTGGTGGTTCTATATTTATCCTATGTACATTTTTCTTTGTGCCAGTGAGTAATCTAGTATCATGTATTTGTTGTACTATAAAATGTGAGCTGTACAGGGTCAGATGATTAATTTCTATCACTCAGAAGTAAATACAAAAGTAATAAAATGTGTTATTGTGACAGTCCCATGTTAAAGTGTCGTTAAAATATTTTTAGATTATCTCCAAAAGTACAGTTCTTGTGGCATCTGCGTATGTTGTGAAGTGCTCCCAGTTCAAATCACTGCACACTGCATCTGACGTGTTTATTTTTAATATGTTTCTTACTTATTTTCCCATTAAACACTTTAATTATTTCCTTTATTGCTGTTATTAGATAATCCTTTGTTGTGTAATGAGTTTTATTGTTTTATCATTTGCAGAGTAACAAAATAATTTCCTCTATGGTTAAACAAAGTGATGATGATGATTCTCATAGGACTGCATAATAGTCGTGCACTTCATGGTCCGTAGAAATACATGTAGAGCTGGTGAAGTGAGCGCGAATGCTCCATAGTGAATGAATGTAATGGATTTTTTACTACGGCTCGAACTGGTGAAAGGCCCAAAGCTGCTGTAAAGGGACCAGCCCTTATATCCTGGTGTATTTGTTTGGGTTACATCTGTTATTTTAAAGGGTTTCAGGGTCATATGTCACATTCCACTAAAGAAAACTCCATTTAAGGAATAAACAATCGATCAATTAATTTATTTGGATTTATATAGCAAAACACAATGATCACAGAAAAATTACAAGAAAACTAAATCAGGACAGAGCATAGGATACGCCAAGGATAAACTAGTCTAAACCAGGGGCTATCCAAACTTTTTTCATCAAGTGGCTTATTCACATTCAAATATTGCTGTGCTGTGTCGATAAATCGCCAAGAGAGTTTTTACCATATTATTTTGTGACAGTGCTACAATGTGCTGCTTGTTTAAAGGAAGGAAACTGGCTTGTTCACTGTTTAATGATGAAAGTGGGTGTATTTCATATTCTCTTTGGACAGATAATATCACAGCCATGATAAGATATGAGTCAGTAATGCCCAGTGCAAAAGTCTGAGTGTTCTTTTAGTTAGTAACACACACTAAACAAAATGTACTTAAGTAAGAAGCTGAAAGCCTTTATTCTTTACTGAACCGTATCAGATTGATTTTAAACATACTGCTCAAAACCATTTTTTCAGGAGACAGACAGTTACTCTAGAAGTGCTGGACAGGGCCGTAGAACGTCCTCAACTCATCAGCAGGACCAATATCTGCTCTTTTGTGCAAGAAGGAAGAGGTTGAGCAGTGCCCGTGATCTACAGAATGACCTCGAACAGGCTCCTGGAGTGAAGAAGTGGGGGCCACAGAAAATATTGAGAAGCATTTTGAGTTGCAGAAATTAAATTCTGTCATAATGGAGTAGCCTGCCACATCATTATTTCACTTTGATTTTCAGAATGTCTATAAAATAAAGCCCTCTGTAATCTGAACATTTTATTTCCATTAAAGGAGGTGGCATCCTATTGTTCCTAAGACCATTCTTAGGAACAGTCTTAAGGCCTTCCTGTCCATATTTGTATAGATATCCAGCATATTTTTTTTTTTCACACTAAGTTCTGATGTGTTTTCAAAGTGTTCCTTTAATTTTTTTGAGCAGTGTGTGTCATATTGAATCAAAAATGCACTGTACTGAGACACACATCGTATCATAGCCTATGTACTGACGTATGTATCGTATCAGCAACTTTTTAATGATACCCAGCCCTAGTCAGTAAAGTGAACAATTCAAATGAAAGTGTTTTAGCACAGACTGAACTATATGCAAGACCTTTATTCAAGATTAGAAACTAAATGGGCCACACTGCATAATGTCTTAAACAATTACAGTGAAAAACTACTTGTGCATTTGAGCTAATTCACCAGAAAGCCAGAGGGACAAGAAAAATGAGTGAGTGGGCCATAGCTAGGACTTGATTATAGGCTTGAACAATGATATAAAAAAAGAAAGAGAAGTAAGAAAGAAGAAGAAGTAAGAAATAAAACATATGTTATGAATTTGAATACCTTCAAACTGTCACAAAGAAGGTGACATCTCCCAAAATCACATTTCTAACATTCTTCGGACTGTCTCTTCTCCTCTGTCACTGTAACGTCCAGTATCTTTGCTTTTCAAAATGTCCGCCCGAGGCCAGTCCTGGGTGCATGAATTGGAGCCTTTATGTGGTCAGGTCTGTGGTCTTGGTGGACTACTTGGGGAGGAGGGGACAGAGGAAGGACCCCGTGCTCCCACAAAGACTGGACTTGAGTCTGAATGTCAGCACATGCATGAATTTGTGTGTGTGCAGTGGACAGTGGTTCACATAGACACTGTTCTGTTCTGAGAGGCTTTTAATATTAATGCCAGTGGCTGCATGCGCATAAGTGCACCACAATGGAAAGGTGGGACAGATCCAAAGACTTCATTAAAAGTTTGGGGTTCTCTCCACAACTCTCTGCTATTCTTTCTGCACCTTTTGAATTTTAAATCTGGGCTTCAACATTTCATTTCTACTTATTTAAACAGAAGGATAATGAAGTATTGTAAAGACTAAGAATAAATATTGAACTGCAGATGTTTTTTATAAGGGAGGACAGAAATCTTGTACTTTGCACTGCAGCAATGACATGAGTGTAAAATACTGCATTTTATTGGCTGTGTGCTAGAAGGTCTGTTCTGTGAATACTTCTCTAACTTGGGACATAAAGCTCTTCATCTATCAGAGGAGCAGTAGTCACACTGTGGCAGCCACGTCTCCCAGTCTGGCCCAGGACAGCTGTGGTTACAGAAGTAGTATGTGTGTTCAGAGTGCTATGCATTTTTTCACTTTTATGTTGCTGCTCATTGCATTTGCACCTCTACAAGAATTTTGGTGTGCCTTTTCTGTTTCACCTGATAAAAAAGTGCCTCACCACAATCAAAGGGAACTAACAATAGACGGACATAAGGCTGTTGAGTTTTTTCGAGCAAACAGTAGTGTTACGCTGTTATTTAAATGGACTGGAGCAGATTTCGTGCCACAAGATCCTTCAGGATAAAACTACCTCAAGATTGAGCACATGTGGAAAAAAGATGTTTTTTTTCTTTTGTGCGTGCTAACATTTGGCTTGAAAGAAAGGTGCTCAGTTACATTTATTTACTATAAAATATTGCAAAATCTTAACTTATGGACTCTAGCTTGTCTTGAGACAGGATGTTTTGAGCCCATGTTATTTGGTGACAAAGCCTGTCTGTCATTACTCTTCATTCTCTTATGTTTTTTTTGTTTGTTTTTGTTTTTGTTTTTTTTTTTGACATATTTCTGTTTGAGACGAATGGGAGGTCATGCTCTGTTTAACCATCCAACCTGTCTGTGTTTGGTAAACACTGGGGAAGTGTGTTTTTAGGAAGTTCTCCTCATTTGTTTCTATCACAAACAAATATCTGAAGTGTCATCATTCAGATTTATCCTCAAACTGACTGAGCTGTTTACAGAGAACAGGCCTGATCTCCAGAGCCATTCAGACGGCTCTGTCTCAGTCAGTTTGTGAGTGCGTTTGAATTAAGGTGCACTACTGTTCTGCTGAAGAGTCAACCAGTTTCTTGTCTCCGTGGAGATGTCCTTGCTTTACCTATAGGTCCCATTGTGTGACATTTAACATATTTATTCCCAGGTTAATAAGCAGATAGTGCTGTTAGGACAAGTTTCAGGTCAGACAATACATCAAAGCGTCTATGCATAAGGCATCCGGATGGCAAGCTACGGCTCTGAGGTCAGATCTGTGGATCATTAATTATTAGCAAAACACTTGTAATCAAATAAATTCAAGACAGATATATTTAAAGCCATACTATGGAACATTCCAGGTAAACCAATAATATCTTGATGGAGATAAACCGGCAGATGACCGTCCAACAGAAAAGCTTTGTGCATGATGATGATGATGATGATGATGATGATGTAAGATGATTTACAAATGCCAGTTGTCCATCAGTTCACATATGATTTCTCTTGCCCTCACCCAGTCTGGATGAGCCTGTTTTACCATAAGGGAAGTAGTGGCATTGTTTACTAAATAAAAACCTTTGATGGTTTAACTAGAAAACTCACGCTGCTTTTCAGGAACAGGAGTTGTTGGAAACATTGTTTCTTATACAGCAGAGGACACACTGGAATCTGTTGGATGAAATGTTTTTTGTGTAATGTAGATTTGCAGGAGTAAAAGTATCTTACTAGTGTATAATCCTACTTAGTCACATTAAAAGATTTGAGTTCAGTTTTCAGGAGTGGGGCTGCAAGATTAACTGCAATGAATGGAAACAAAGGCTGCAGTTTTTGAAGTTCCAAAATTTCTTCCACAAACAACAAAATATCCAGTTTTGTTTTACGTAAAACTGCTAATCCTGTAGTTTAGATTTTATAACATACATCTCAAATCAAACAGAAAAATTGCAATTCAGTATTTTTACAAATCAGGCCTAGCATGGAGTGTTGTAGTGTGTATTTAAAATGATCAGTGAGTGATTGGTTGAGAGGCAAAGTACCTCAACAGACTTTGAGTTTATGGTTGGATTTGTACATACAGCTCAGGTTAATTGAAAAAACATGCCCTGGAAATATGACTTTGACATCTTTTAAAAACATCCTCTCTTTTATCAGGAAAACTGCAGTACATGACGTTCATGGAGGTGCTATTGACATAAAATACATTTTGAATTACAGGACTCACACATCAAAGTCCAATGATGATTTACAGTTTCACAGCATTATAAAAGATCAGAGCTGTTATTGATTCCATGCTTTTAAGGCACTACAATTTTTCTCATTCACAAAGCCCTGCACTAGTCGATGTGAAATCCATTCTGCATATTAATTTAATCATTTTGTGATATTTAATCTATGCTGTATTCTGTTAAAGGGCCAAGGTAGTGTCCATCGGCTAAGGCTAAGACAAGAGAAATAGATAAGGAATGAATGCGCTACAGAAAGTATAGTTAGACATTTTATTTACCCTATATTTTATTATTGTATTATTGTATAACTGTAACTACATCTTTTGGACCTTTTTGCTTTTGTTCATTCTTATAATGCTTAAAGGTATCAGATGAATGAACCAAGTCTTGTAGCAGTCATTCTTATTTATAAGAAGATAGAAGTTAATGAGCTGTTATTCTAAAAAGCATCTTCAACTAATGATTACTGGTCCTATATTACATAAAATTGACTCTTGTGAGCTTTACTTCATGTTATAAATTTACCTCCTCAAAAACATACCTGGAGTTGTGTTTTCTTTCATTCACACATGTTTGAGTAATCCTTTATTATTATTCTGTCTACATTTCCAAAGCTCAAAATGCTCTGTTCCACCTTGTGATGTCATGAAGCAGTAGTTTTCAAACTAATAGCTACGATTTATTGTTTGTTCAGCAGAGACTGGCATTTCCAGGGCTGAAATGATCCAAATGATTCTAATGAAGGTGTATGAAGTTTAAAAACGCAGCGGAGCACATGCTGACTATGTACTTCTCATCTATGTATACTGTTTACGTAATGCAATGTTCTGACGCTTGTGACCTTTGACCTTTAGGGGGTGCACTGCTGGAGGTGGACGGTGGAGCGTGCGCGGAGTCTTTCCTCTGGTGCTGCTCTGGATGTGCCTCCACACAAATGGTAAGACACCATTTTAACATATATTATATTACTTTTACTATTATTACTATTATACTGAGCGCAGGTTTAGTGCAGGTAGTAAATAAGTGTTGTTCTCACGGCTGTTGTAAATAAACATATGTATTATAAACGATATGCATTTACAAAAGAAACTGAATGAAATTGTGTGGAGAAAAATATAAATATAATATAATATACAACTTCAACCCCTGGAAGATGAGTTTACTAATGTGAAAACTAATATCTAATCTGTCTATCTAAAGATCTAATTAAGAAGCAGTAAATATAAACACTGGCACTATAATAACATTTACCAGCAAAATGAAGCAAGATTATTTTTTTCAATTTTTCCATAGACACTCAAAACTGAATAACTTATATAGAAATAATTTGGCAAATCAATTATTTACATTTATCATTATTTATTGTCTATAAAAATTTGGGACTAAATTGGGCTCAAACCAGGATCAGCCCAGAACAAGTCAGCACTATTTGTAATTAATAATACTGCCGAATTTATGGCGGATGTACCTATTTTTATTTTTCACATAATTAAGTACAAGTTGTCATGCCCCAGGAACTATTCGTAAAAAGCAGCTGTTAGGGTCAAAACTAGACCACTGTGCTGTCTGCATATAAAGCTTTTTTATTGTCTGTGAACCAGGAAGTAAGACTTTTAGGAGAATAGTTGGTAGTTTTACCATGAAAGTTATCTGAAAGTGCTTATAAACTCATTACAGTGACTAATTATCCTAAGAATGCATTAGGAGAGTGAGTAATAAGTTTGGACCAGCAATTAAAAATGAACTAGTGGGTTTATTTTTTGCATTTTTAAGACTTAGCCCTTAAATTATCGGTAAACAATTGTCAGTAATAAGACTTGGAATGTGTAATTTAATCATCATTTTCATAAGTTCTTGCATAAATCATAGTCTTGCGATGCCTGACTCTTGTTAGTGCCCTATTGGCTGAGGCTCAGACATAACTCTCTCTCACAATAGTTGGATTGTGGAGAGCTGTGAGTGTGGGTGGTTTTATCATTTACCCAGGCCTTTGCTTCTCTATCTGTGCGCGCACACACCAGGAAACAGTGGTCAGGACAAAGCATAAATCAGGTCTATAGTGGAGAGACAACCGCATGGTGCAACAGGCGTGTGGATTAGGATCAGCATGGCATTTGGGATATTGCATCTTTTGTCATTTCCAGTTTAGATTTAGTGTTCTTGGACGTGGGTACCGCAAAATAATAACAGCATATTTGTGTTTGGTTAGGAGAAAGTGTGTATTGAATCATGTATACAGTATAAACAAAGAACTCTTATTGTTGTTGTGGAAGGGCATCTGACATAATATGGGATTCACTCCACACAAAGAGAAGATATGAAACTAAAGTTCTATCAATCCATGGACAAAACGTATTGATGTGAAGTTTTATTATAAGTTCCATGGTAAAATTAAAGGTGCACTATGTAACATTTCTGGTGGAGGGTCCATTACCTGCTTGGTAGTCTCCTTGGAGATGTTAAAACTTTACCTCAAATGTTCAACAGTATGGCATTGAACTTATCTATCTGGGAGCTATTCAGTTACAGTTCTTTCTGTGAGCAGGATTGCCTCTTCACAGATCTTACCTGTAACTTGACCTGGTGGAGACTTCAGTTCAGTTGAGTTCAGTTTACTTGCTTGTCCTGTGGAGGTAAATAAGCGATACTATACATATTCACTATAACATATTATTTAAAGCAATTATATCTCCAACCTTTAATTAGTCATACTGTAAATAGATCATTTTAAAATACATTGTCATTAAAGGGCCCATATTACGCCATTTTCTGACCTCTGTTATAGATCAAGCTGTGTTTTGTTTCATTCACACATGTTTAACACACAAACCCTGCGTATTTAGGCTGAGTTCTTCTCTCAAGCAGAAAACTCTCTGTTTCACTTTGTGATGTCATGTGGTAATACAGGTGCTCCACTGTGTTTTAAAACTCCATACACATTCACTAGAATCATTTGGATGATAAAGGTAAAAGGTAGCAGTTAACATGTAAAGTTCACTATGTGACATCACAAGGTGGAAAAGAGCTTCAGTTACAAGCAGGGGCATAGTGGGCGTGGTACGCAGCGGTCCGTCCACCCACTTCTCCCAACATGAGATATAAAAGAATAACAAATATAAAATATCTACAACTTAAATGTCAAACTGGAGCTATTGGCAATGGTGAAAAAAACCTGCATAGGCTCTTGATCTCCAGTACGGTCCTATAGTGACCTTTGACATGAAGGACAAGGACTGAACCAGGACTGAACCAGGTCTAAACCAGGACTAAACCAGGACTAAACCAGGACTAAACCAGAACTAAACTAGGGCTTAGTGTCAGGATGGGCCTGGAGGTACACCCACTTAGACTGTCAGGTGACAGGCCCCACGGGGCTAAACATAGCTATCGTCCAATTCCAAGTCGAACATTAGTCCTGATTTAGTCCTGGTTCAGTCCTGGTTCAGTCCTGGTTTAGTTCTGGTTTAGTCCTGGTTCATACATGAACTGCGTACCCCCACTTAAAAAATCCCCACTACACCACTTGTTACAAGAACATGTGTGAATGAAACAAAACACAACTCCAGGTCTGTTTTGATGAGGTAACAACAACCTAATGTGGTGTAAAGTTCACAAGAGTCAGCTTTATGTAATATAGGCCCTTTAAGAGCAATGCTACTGTATACTTTTTAAAACCTTGTCCACTATATTTAAACGTGTCTAAGTAAATATATTGAAATGTTGTGAATATAAGAATGTGCTATTGTTTTGAGTTGAGAAAGTGACCACAAACCTCAAACCCATCAGAATGTGTGGCTGTAACTTTACACAGCTGTGAGAACAACACATGGAGGCATGAGTTTATGTATGATTTACAATTAGCCCAAAAACGTTAATTAAACTGAGACTGGAATGTATTGATTAGACGTGAACTTGGCTTGGTATATTTTGATTATTTAGTTTTGAGCTAGAACAGATGACATTGTTGCTAATCTTGCCATGGTTTTCATATTGTTCTTGTTTATTTACTCATTTATTTGCTATTGTACTTTCTTTATCATTACGTCATATACAGTATATTTTATGTTTTTTGCTCTTTGGGGAAAATGCCACTCAAATTAAGACTATAACGCAAATATACTTTTCACTTTTATATACAGAATACGAATCAGATTGTGTGGCATTATCCCCAGTTCCTGGATGTTACTTAAAAGTGTAGTGTTCTATCTGCTTTTCCCCTTGGAGATTTCATTTCTTTGCCTGGAATGTCCCACAGTAGGGCATTAGACATATCTTCCCTCCATTTGTTCAATTATAGGTGTTTTATAGCTCAAAAATATGTAAACAAAACATGAATTCTCCATTGTGATTACCAAATTTATTTCCATACTGTGGAATAATCCAGGCAAAACTGTAATATCTCCATGGAGACCAGCAGGTGAAAAGCTACATAGTGCACCTTTAAATGGTTTCTCACTTTCCTGTATATTTATGTTTCTGCATGTGACCATCATCATTTCATTCATGTTATTTCTTCCTATATTCTTTCACGTTTAACTCATGTTTTTCCGCTCTCTGTTTAAAGCATGTTACTCCTGTTTGTTATTTGTGCCAACTAACGATCATTATTGAACCACGCAGATATTCAAAGTCAAATACCTTACCAAACATGGGCATCATTTCATCATTTTACTTTTATATTTCATTCACACATGTATTATTCTGTTTAGTTACCTCATCCCCACACACATTTCAGAAATATTAAAATTATTTAGGCTTTATTGTTTCTGTATTTTGTATCGTAAAAGACAAAAAGGTCTAAATAGTCAAATAGAAAGTGTCTTATTTAGCGCTGTAAGGTTGGCTCTAAGGGAAAAAAACTTTTAAGATACTCTGTGATAAAAATTGAATAAAGGAAAGGAAGAAAAAAGATCACAAAATTGTCTTCATGGAGATTTTCTACAGTGAGATTTGAATGTTTGATTTTGTTTCGTGTTCTTGTGATGATTTTTCTTTGATTTTGTTTTGTCTTTGTCCTTGAGAATTATCAGATCTTGATTAATGTGAGGTTCAGATTTGCTGTTCAGATGAGAGAGAGAGATGAGAGATATCTTTTTCTTTTCGTTTAAATTCCCATTTAAATGAACCATACGCACACAACGACAGAGATAAATTAGTTTGCAACATTTTCTGGCTGCAAGCAAAACAAAAGTGTTCTATCTGTTGTCAACATTTTTATAAGACAAATTATCTGTCATCACCACTCATTTTCTCCAAAAGTTTGTGTTTGGCTGGTCAACCGATCTGCTTTCCTGCTTACACAACAGAAACACAATATTATAGGATTTTGTCTGGAGCTGTGTTTTTGTACTGTTATTTTTGTGCTGGTTAGGTTTGAGCTCAGAATAGGGCTGTGATTCACTGCTATTGTAAAATTCTCTCTTTTCTCGATAATGGTTCTACTGAGAATTCATTGACATAACAGCCTATTGATTCATGGTCTGTAGATTTTTCGTTATTTTTATTTATTTATTTATTTATTTATTGACATAAAGGTCCTATTATACAATACTTTAAACCCGGAGTTAGGTTTTATTTCATTCACACATATTCGAGTAACTCTTTGTTTTTTAGTCTGTCTACATCTCCAAAGCTCAAAATGCTCTGTTCCACTTTGTGATGTCATGCAGTGGCAGTTTTCAAGGTAATGGCTACTTTTTATCATTAGTGCAGTAGAGATGGCAAAACTAATCCAAACGATTCTAGTGAAGGTGTATAGAGTTTAAAAACACAATGAAGCAATTCCTGTTTTATCAAATGACATCGTAGCCTAAATATTCAGGATTTGTGTGTTAAACATGTGTGAATGAAACAAAACACAACTCCAAGTATGTTTTTGGTGAGGAAACAACATTATAACATAGATCAGAAAATAGTGTAAATGAGCCTTGTAGAATGAGGTCTGACATTCTGATGGAAAAATAAACAGGTTTTTGCTGCTGCCATCAATCAATAATAGTGCAGGTTATCAGTTTATTATTTTTTTTAAACTTTTTTTATCCTAGTAAAACGTAGCCCGATTCATCAGCCAGTTTCACTTCGTGGAAACCGTCTGCCCTCGCAGCATTAGGATTCGTCCGCTCGATGGTAGACGAGTACTTTTTTTTTTTTACCAATCGCTGCTATTTGGTCGTGACATATGTAATGCATCAATCCCGTAGAAAGAAGGGCAATAACATCTTTCCCCTTGATAAAATGCCAAACATTCTCTTTGTTCTGGCTTTAAATTCTCGATCTTGGGAATCGTTGCCAACACAGACAGTATGGCTTCGTCTACATCTGTCTCGACCGCTTTCTTTACTGTTGTGCTGTACCACAAAAGGGACGCAGACAAGCACGTGAGTTTGACGTTATGGCTTTACAACTCTTAACTGATTGGCCTGTGGGCAGTCTACAACTTCTGGGGTTCTTGCAAACCGTCTAGTGTATTCTGATTCCTGAAGTAGTCGCTGGAGAGAAATGAAATTGAGCGGAGGCACTAGGTGGCGTAAAACAGGCTTAGACATTAAACTAATTTTCTGTGTTTTAAAGCTAGAGAGGGAGAGGAGAATAAAAAGGGAGGAAGAGAGACAGAGAAAGAGGAATAAAGACAGACAGAGAGAACTAGAGAAAGAGAGAGAGAGGAATAGCAAGTGTGAGGGAGAGGAATAGAGAGAGACAGACAGGAAGAATCAACAGAGAGAGAGAGAGAGAGAAAAACAGAGAGGAATAGACTGAGAGACACAGAGAGGAATAGAGTGAGGGGGAAGGAGAAAGGTGGAGAAAGTGTGTCTAATGTATTTTCCAGTGCACAGTCGCCTCGGGCCCAAACCAGAATTGTAGCACTCATAAATTTCTCACCACACACAGAGAAGAAGCTGAGTACAGAACATGTGGCTCTCAACATTAACACTGTTTACAAATGCACACAGTCAGTTAAGTTAAGCAAGATGTTACAAAAAGAGTTGTACTTATTTTGTTCTCATAGCCGTCTATAATCAGTAGTACATGTACATTTATGACCTAGAAATTGTACATATTTGTGTCCAAAAACTATACCTCGTTGTTTTTTTCTGTTGAGTTCTGTTGACTATTAAAGTTGTTAGACAAAAATAATAAGTCATTTCAGTTCAATCTATTTTCAAGAGCCTGTGATCAATACGAGCATTCATTGTCCTGTTTAGGAGTTTGAGTTTGTGACAATTTTCTGGCAATTTTCTTCGTAAGAAACTTGTTTAACAGCACAAATCATCTCACCTTTAATAGTTCCATCAAAACTCTGGTGAGACTGTGTTAAAATAAAGCTCAGATTAAGTCTAAGTTGAGGTACAGAGATTCTAACAGAGCACCGAACAAAGCCACTGAGAAAAGTAATTACACTGATATAAGTGTTTTACTGTTATGGTGTCAATAATCGTAAATCCTGATGTTTCTTCTCACAATAAACGCAACAGAAACATTTTATGTGCCAACACTATTAAATGTAATGCGCCATAAGTATGACTATAAGGACAGCCATTCCTGTCCTTATGTCAGCTCCCCAATGAGCTATAGTGCTTTAAAACCACATAATGGCTTCTGTCGCTACTTTCAATACTTTTTATGTTCTTCATGTCCAAACTTCCTTTTCTTTTTGTTTAGTGAGCCGCTTCTCGATTTTGGTATTAAGGAATAGACTGTGTACCGATTCCAATACCACAATGATAATTAAAAACACTTTTTAGACAGTTAAATGTGATTTTCAATAGTGCTGTCATGCGATTAAAAAAATTGAGAGATTAATTAATTATGATCTGTAATTAATTAATCTAATTAATCTCTTTTTAATCTCACCTAAAAATTGCTGAGAAAAGCCTTCAATTTGAGGTATTTTCATTTAAATTCTTTATTACATTATTGTGGCAGATCAAAAGACATAGATATAGAGCAAAAAAAGTGACTTTATAAAGTCATTTATTGTTTAACAATCTTTAACAGATGCAGTCACTTACATTCCACAGTATCATCATTATTATTACTATTACTAATCTGCAGTGTTGGGAAGGTTACTTTTAAAATGTATTCCCCTACAGATTACAGATTACATATCCCAAAATGTAGTTTGTAACTTAATCCATTTAATTACTTAAAGTGAGTAACGTAATTTGAATACTTTGGATTACTTGATATTGTCATGCTTTTTAAAACTACATGAATGTAGCAACCGCATCCTGCAAATGTTGTTCTTCTTTGTTCTCTTCAAATTGGCTGTTGAGCCCAAGTCTCCATGAATAAGAAACTGTTTGCTGTAAAGTAGCAAAGACGAGGAAATCTGAACATAATAACTTTTGTCTACTTAAAGACAATAAAAAGTCCAGTCTTTCCTTAACCATATTAAAAATATTATTGATAGAGAAATGCTTTATATATGAGATCACTGGTTTTAGTCCTGGTTTTAGTCCTGGTTTAGACCTGCTTTAGTCCTACTTTAGTCCTAGCTTAGTCCTGGAATGGGTTAGTCCTGATTTTAGTCCTGGTGTTAGTTCTGGTTTAGTCCTGGTTTAGACCTGGTTTAGACCTGGTTTAGACCTGGTTTAGACCTGGTTTAGTCCTGGTTTAGTCCTGGACTGGGTTAGTCCCGGTTTTAGTCTTGGTTCTGGTTCAGAGGCGCACAGGAGGAAGCGCGGTTTACGCAGCGTACGCGAGAAAACGTACACGGCGCACGGGAGGACAGCGGTGTCCGCGCAGTAACTACGGAAGGAAACGTGGTCCACGTGTTCTCAGGTTAATGACGATGATGAAGGTGTGTGTTTGTGTTTGTGTTGTGTTTGTGTTTGTTTGTGTGTTTGTGTGTGTTTGTGTGCGTGTCCCCTCATGTGGCAGGTCACTATAGGACAGTAGTGCAGACATCATGAGTCTATGCAGGTTGTTTTCACCAGTGACATTTAAGTTGTAGGCGATTTTATATTTGTTATTTTCTTTTATATTTCACGTCGGGAGAATAATTTCCAAGACACGAATGTGTTTTTACCTGTGCACTGCTGACTCTTCGACCTCGTCCATTGTGACTGACGCCGCCAACGTTAACATGACGTTTACATCGCTCTTACTGCGCGCGTTTTGTGTGGGTTTCCGGCAATGAGTGGAATTACTGAAATAAAAAAATTATAAATCTGTTTTTTTTTTGTGTGTGTGTGTGTTGTTGTCCCAAAACAGATTTTATAATAAAGCAACTCGCATTCAGAAACAGTAGAGTTAGAGATTAAAAATGAGATTAACGCGATTAAAAAACATAACGCGCTAAATATGACTGTAATTAATTAATCGCAATTAACGCGATAATTTGACACCCCTACTTTTCAATATTACATCACGGTGCTTTCTTTTATATTCCCATGTGGCTTTATATTTGTGTAAGCCATGGGTGTATATTAGTGTATACTTGTTCTGATACAGCTAAAATTATTCAGGAAAGGTTCATTTCTATGCTGTGAATGTGACTTTTTAATATCATTACCTTCTAAAAGAGTGTCTACTTTCAATCCTAGTTTTAATTAGCCTGATTCATCAGCCGGTTTCACTTTGTGCAAACTGTCTGACCTCGCAGCGTTAAGATTCGTTCGCTAGACAGTAGGCGGGTATTTTTTCGCTGCTATTTGGTCATGACGTATGTAACGGGACTAACTGGTATATTCACCTTTTCCCAAATCTCGTAGGAAGAAGGGCAATAACGTCTTTCCCCTTGATAAAATTCACCAAACATTCTCTTTGTTCCGGCTTTAAATCCTCGATCTCAGGAATTGTTGCCAACACAGAATGTATGGATCTTCGCTGATTGGCTGGTGCCCGAACTCGCACATCCAGGGTTCTTGCAAACCGTCTAGTGTATTCTGATCCCTGACCTAGTTGCTGGAGAGAAATGAAATTGAGCGAAGGCACTAGGTGGTGCCAGCGTGGCTGAATTTTAATATCAATTAGTATCAGATTTTCTATGCTACTGACAACCCCACTGCTGATATTATTATGTATTTAATGAGAAATAAAGCTTGGTTCCTTCTTCCTTCCTTTTTCCTCTGTTTTCTTGGCGTTTGCTTCACATATTCACATTACGGTCACATATTTGCCCGTCCACTGTGATGACTCCCTCCTGTCCTCTCTCTCTCCTCCTCTGGGATTCTGTGTAGATTATCTCTTGCTGAAAGATGGAGGACAGAGCACACCTGGAGACTCTCAAAACTTTTATTCTTCTCCCAAAACCTAATCTACCTGTCTTCATTTGCCCAGTCAAAACACATCGCTCATGGGGCTTTTTAAAGCTGGATTAGACAGATGAGAATTCATTTAAGAAAATCCATAATCATTTATATAAGATTTAGGCTCATTTGTGAATAATGTTTCCCTGTGGATTTGTGATATAGTTTGAACATAGACGCCGCAAGGCCAAAATATAAATTAAATTTGGTTGAAGAGCTGAGATGAGATAGATTTTTGAGTGGATAAGGGGTCCTGGGATCCGCAGCTCGAGACAGGGGCAGATAAGCATGACAGCCAGTTAATTGCTTGGCTCTCAGTTAGGCAAGGAATTTTGCATAGTACTGCATTAAATGTATCGATTTTGCATGTGTTTAATTACATGTGAATCAAAAACATCCATTCCTATAGTGAGCGGACTTGCCTCTCCACAGATCTGATCACTATCTGGATTTGGTGTCATCACCTCCTGTTCTCCATGGAGGTGAACAGGTGGTGCACCCTCCATCAGAAAAGTGAACACACCAGTAGAGAGGGGGCATTCTGCTTGTCAAAATGATTTCAGCAATGTAGATAAAAGACTTCATTGAACATTTGCGCATAAAACTAAAACAACCTTTGATTGAGAATTGACTTTAAAACCTCATTCTTTTGACTCATGTTTCCTCTAACTAAAGAAAACTTACAAAGTATGTTCAGCCCCATCAGCAACATCCAGATTCCTTATTATTAGGGGTGTAACAGTACACAAAAATCACAGTTCAGTATGTAATTCGGTTTTCACTGTTCGGTTCATTTTCGGTACAGTATGGGAACAAAATGCAAAAACATTTGCTTGTTGTTTATTTGTGTGTTTATTAAACCAACAATTTGTTTTAGCATTATACAAACAGAAAAATAAAATAAATGCTAACTGCTGCTTGTTAATACTAATAAGTTAGATAAAATATTCTCAAATAAGCAACAAATGTATAAAATATTATAAAAAAAAAAAAAAATTCTTGTAAACAGTAAACAAAACTTTTCAAGTTTTCAAGTCAAGTAAAGTGCAGCACTAACAGTTCCAGGATGAAGTTTTGCTCAATCTTCACATTGTCTGCAATAACTCCTGATCTGCTGGCAGTTACAATGTCCCCAGTGGTTGAAAATACCCTTTCGCCATTGACAAAGGTCGCTTGCCAGCTAAAGGTGAAAGTGAGGACCGCGGCGTGGTGATCGTAGCTTTGCAAGAATTCATATGGTTCAGGGTGCGTAGTCAAAGTGGGGGACAATTGTTGTCAAGGTGGCCGCCCTAACTATAGAGCACTGCAGGAAACACTGCCACCCCAATCACGGATGAGTTCCCTCATGAATATTAAAGAGTCGAGCCTTCCATGTAGCTGCACATGTAGTGGCGGAATATAAACACACACAAATTGTGCAAACTTACTCGTGCACAGCCCTGCACCAAACCGAATGTCCTGCACTGAAATGATACAAATACTGTACTGTTACACCCCTACTTATTACTGACTTTTGTTTAACCATAATGGAACTCATTTGTTCATTATGTTGGTCATAGGTGCGATGGTGTCTCACCTGGTGTTTGTCCACTGATCTGAAGGTTGGTGGTTCGAATCCCGCTCTCAACATAAACGTCATTGATAGAGCAGTCAGATCCATTGACCCACAGGCCGGCAGTGTAATTTTTGCTCCCACAAATGAGTACTACCGTTGTGTCCTTGGGCAAGACATTCAACCCTAGTATCTGTGTATTCTGGTATGTGAATGGGTTCCTTGATGTAAAGCGCTTTGAGTGCCTTGAAGGTGGAAAAACGCTCTATAAAGTGTGATCATCTACCATTAAATGTAGCTGTTCAATGTTGCAAAGTTTCCATCTGAAATTCAATCCAACTGTAATTTAACTTCACTCAAGTGGTGAAAAATACAATACAATAATACAGTCCCAACCCACGAAAGTGTCCCCTATTCCCATATTCATTCTGTTAATTATCTTGTCATATGAACACAGTGCTGTCAGAACATGCCTCTAAATAGTTCCCTTAAGTGTCTTTATGTTTTTCTTCAGCTGTTTGGTCCATTTGAGATCAGCTCTAAATGTCTTTGGGAAACTTTGGAGTCCAAGTCGTCTCTGGTGGTTTGAACCTGTCTTTTGTATTTGATGGAGTGTCCTATTCTTTACACACACTCATATCTCTGAGCGGCAAACAGAGCTGACCACACACACACATCTGACTGCACAGTTACACATTTACACAGCTGGTCTGGCTTCACTTATAGGAACTAACTAATGCATTATATATGAAGTCATGGCAATTCTCACGAAAATGCCTGAAGATGCAATTAAAAAAAAATAATAATAATTGTAGGAGGTCATTTGAGTTTTTAAATGGATATTTAATTGTCAGTTTTAAATGTAAAGGTTATTCTTAGGCTATTCTAAGTGGTAATTTATAGGACCTAATGTTAAAACTGACATTGTGTCTTTATAGATAGGAAACAGGCAGTACCAAGACACTGTACCTTAAATGTCACCATCACATTTTTAGACATATGTAGTTAATTCACTTGTTTCACTTCCATCATTCATGTTCTCCTATTGTGAAACTCTTGTGTGAACTTATGATTGAAATAGTCAATTATAACTGTGAGATACTGTAGACTGATAACTGTAGTTTTTGTTATCTTTGCTACACATGGGTTTCACTATGATGAATCATTTGGACTGTTGTCATAGCGATTAACAGTTTAAAACAATCTAAGTAAGCTGAAACTCATGTTATACAACTTGTGGTGTGAGCCCAGTGCCAGACGTCACTGTTGATGTTTTCCGAGGCACTCCGAAATGCAATGTTATTTAGTTAAATGCTATGTTATTTTTATTTCACCAAACTTATTTAAAACAAAATTTGGTTAATGTGTTTGCTGTTGATAATTGAACAATGTTGATTTTACTGGATCATCCTTCATTTGCACAAGAAGAAACCAAACAGCCAAACACAATTACTTAATAAATAAGATGTGTTATCATAATTTAAAAATTTTACTCTGGATTTTAAGACTTGATACTAATTTCCATACAATTGTAACGGAAATCTCACTCTTTTTATACAATAGAATGTGACTGTCAATACAAAAAAATATCATACCAACACTGGAATCAAATATCTAGATCAGATATTGGTTCTGTAATATCGATTAAGCCAATATTGTTATTTGGCTTTTAGTTGGATGTAATAAGACCATTTACAAACAGATTTTGTACTAAAACATCTCATAATGCTTGAACTTTTATCCATACAAAACTGTTCATTTGAAGGATAACAGTTACATAACACAATTGGATCTGTTGTGTAATGTTTTAAGGAAAAAAAGGGCAATTATCGGTATCGGCAGACACTTAAAGTCAAACTATCGATATGGGCATCATAAATGAAAAAGCTGGATTGTTACACCCCTAATAAAGACATTAGACATATTAAACTACATGTTTATACTGTGGAACAAACTCTGATTTCTTGCCTGTAGTTATAATAATATGAGACATTACACATGTATGGTAAAAGTGTTAATAAGAGCCATTTAGCAGCTGACAAATCGCACTGACGTAGAAGTTGAGGTGTGAACAGAAGTTGGGCTGATGTCACTTCACACTTTACTATTATAAACAGCCCAGGTGTTTTAATGGGGATTTGTCATGGAGTTATGGTTTACTGAAAGCTGGATTTCATGTTTGTTTAGCTTCATGTTGGTGTGGACAAATTTTATTGGAACATTAAGGAACATTAAGGAACATTGGCAGAGACCTCACATCATGCCATCAGTAAACTCAGCAAATGCTTCTATTTTGTTTTTAAAGGTCCTGTATTACACAAAATGGATTCTTGTGAGCTTTAAGACATAGTTAAGTTATAATGTTGTTAGAAGTACTCAGGTGTTTTTTATGTTTAAATATGTGTGAATGAAACAAAACAGAACTCCAGGTATGTTTGTGATGTGGAAACAACGTTATAACATAGATCAGAAAACAGCAGAATATGGGCTCTTCAATCATTTGTAGTCAAGCCGGGCTGAAAAAAAATTGACATTGACATTTTTTCTTCATTTGATAGTAGCTAGGTTGTGAAGGCACTGTGCTTGAGACAGGTGTAGATGCTGGAATGTTGTGGAAATATTTTAAGTACTGAGTTGTGTAAAAGGAGAAGGCCAAACTGATCAGAGCTACTAAACTGAAGTGGATTAGACTCTGAGAAAGTATTTGTAAAGGTGCATTATGTAACGTTTTAGGCCACTTGATTGTCTCCATTCAGATGCTATATTGTTTTGCCTGGAATGTCTGACGGTGTGGCATTAAACGTTTGTAGTGGGGATGAAACGATATCCAAATCTCACGGTACGATATTATAACAATATGCCTCTCACAGTACTATAATTATTGTGATATTTTGGAGAGGTTAACATAATTATACATATGCAGTTTTTTTTTTTTTTTAATACCTTGACTAGTCTTCAGTGTGAATCATTACTGCCATATTCCGAAGAAATAAGATTTTTAAAGTGCTTAATAACAGTTATTTTATTATGTAGTAAAGTAAGTAATAGGGATGTAACAATAACCGAAATATCATGATATTCAAAAGTCTCACAATAATATCGTGGACTGTCGCAATATATCATATCACAAATGCATGGTTTTATAGTAGCAACAGCTTATAAACCGGAAACTACATATCCCATGATTCATTTCAGCGCAGACAACATGAAGATATATGTTTAAGTCTTGGGATTATGATGGAAATAATTCACACCAAAATCTTGTCAAGGTATTTTAAAAGCAAAAAAGTGTCCGATCTACCATTATATTAGCCTCTTCAAAATATTGCAATAAATATCGTACTGTGAGATGCATATCGTGATAATATCGTACTGAGAGATTTGGATATCTTTACATCCCTAGTAAGTAAAGGATCATTGCCTCTGCAGTTCCCTCAGTACCTTGCAATTTGATAAATTCTGATGGACCACAATATTTTTGTGAGAGTTCTGACGATACGATATCATGATATTTCGGTTATTGTTTCATCCCAAGTATGTAGCAGTCATTCAATTTCAGGTGCAATACTTGGTCTAAAGATGCCTGACAGAAAACTCTCTATATATAGGCTTGCTTTTGCCTTGTCAGTGAATACATATTTTCCACTAGATTAAATAGTCCCTGAGGCACCACAGGGAAGAGAAAAGTTCGACCATGAAAAAAAGATGATTTTGTGGTACAGACTGGTACAGAAATAGCATTTACTGATAACAATTCTAATGGTGATTTATTCTTAATTGCAAAAACATTGGGCATAATGGGTGCGTTGTTGATACTATAATTTTGGTGTTTTGGTTCTCAAGATGATTTTCCAATCAGGAGGCAGAATGAGCCTCTTACATGAGTCTCTCATTTGGGGGTTTGCCAATTTCAGTGCTCAAATTTAAACTTAAAGGGCCCGTATTACGCTATTTTTGGATCTATGTTATAATGTTGTTTCCTCATCAAAAACATATCTGGAGTTGTGTTTTGTTTCATTCACACAAGTTTAACACACAAACCTGCATATTTAGAGTCTTCTCTGAAACAGTAAACACACTGTTCCACCTTGTGATGTGGTAATTCAGAAAGTGCTCCACTGTGTCCTTAAACAAAACTATTAAAAAAAAGGTAAACAGTGGCTGTTAACTTTAAAACTACCGCTTCATGACATCACAAGGTGGAACAGAGTATTTTGAGCTCTGGAGATGTAGACCAATAATGCAGTGTTACTTAGGGCCTGTTTACACGAGAACGCATGCGAGTAAAAATGACAAAATATTTTATCATAAGTGCCTTTTGTTTAGACGGTGATGGTGTTTTTGGGGCTTAAAAACACAAAAATCTGAAACATCCTCCAGAGTGGAAAAGTTGAAAACGCTTTGCCATAGCGTTTCCTCCTACACTGCCCAAGACGCAAAACTCTGGTCAGATCTGCTCACGTCGCGTACATGTTTATGTCACATACATCACCACCTACCGTCACCACCTAGCCGCCTGGCATGCACCCAATCGAATTCACTTTTGCGTCACCGTATGCACGCAGATTTCCTCCCAAAAACACTCATCTAAACGCGGGATAAAAAGTGAAGACGCAACACCACTTTTGTTTCTTCTGTTATATAAGCATAGCCTTAAACATATGTGAAAGAAACAAAACACAACTCCAGGTATGTTTTTGCAGAGGTAACAGTATTCTAACATGACTAACGCTCACAAGAGTCACTTTTGTGTAATGTAGAACCTTTAAAATGTCTCTCTATGATCTGAATCGTCACTACCTAAACCCCAGGACCTGCAGCCAATCATTTACTGTTGATATACTGAGAATGACAAAAATGTGTGACCTATATGTCTTCAATTTGCAGATTAAGGGTAAAATTAAAGACTAAAACTGTAAGAGTGCAGACAGTTCCTTTAAATATATAAAAACAATGATGACATACTTAAATGTGACTTGAGCTGTGATTCTTATGACCTCAGACGATCATTTTACGCTCTAATTAATAACATTCGATCAAGATTGCATGCTAACGTACACGCTATGACGCAAAGAGGAGATAAGTTGTGTTTACATTTCACTTGAATAACTCTATCTTGTTTATTCCTAATTGCTCTCAAATGGAAACACTATTATGAGATCAGTGTATGGGCTTGTAATGGCTGACTCTAGAAGCACGCATTAACATTTAGATAGCGCTGCTTTCAGAAGAGGTACGTTTTCAGATTCATGTATCCGTGGCTTTGTGGAAGTGAATAAATTGATGCCGTTAATTGACACGGTAACAGAATCAAAGCCAAGTCAAATGGAGTGAAATTGCAATAAGTGAAATAAACACAGCCCAGAATAATCGACACATATTTTAGCGTTTTAGGTTGTTTCATGTAATTGTCACTGAAAGCTTCACTGGATTCCTTACAAAGCTGTTTACCCAAAAAGGAAATTGGAGAGAAGTGTTTGGTGTTGGCGCTTATTTTTAGGGTTTTAAACTCGTCTAAATAGAAAAATATATCTACCACCAATATAATATCTGCAGTATATTTGGAATTCATCAGTCTGGTTATGTCTGTGGATGTTTGTTTAAAAGTAAAAAGAAGTTTGTTTAAAAGTAAAAACAGCACAAAAAAGACAGTAGCAGCTCCCATAGATGAACGCTGTCTTGTGTCATTGAGCAAGACGCTTAACCCTCCTCGCTCTGTATGAATGTGTCAGGGATAGGGTTGAGCCGTAGCCAACTTTTAATACAGTTAAACCATCTCAGCATTTGGGGTATACTGTATTATCATATTACCCAAATGTTTTAGTACAACTTTGGTAAGCTACGAAGCCACACCGCTATATTCATATGACCAGCAGACTTAAAATCTCTGAAAAGTTTCACATGAACCATCTCCAGTGCCATACACGCACAGAACAGACTCAGGATCAGCCACACATCCTCTGTCACAGAAAGAACACACAATCCACTGAGTCGTGCCCTTTAGTCCGACAGAAGTTGAACCGCATCAGCGCACCAGGAGCGAGCTGATCAGTACTTTATAGTTTATGCAAATGAGCCATGTGGTTTTAAGTTTTGTTTCTGTAAAACGTAAACAAATGTGCACCTGAAGCCAAAATGCTGCCAAATTGCAGAAGTACTTGTATTTTTTTGGAGGGGGGAACAACTCGCTTGCAGCCTGACTTGCCATCTTGTCTTTGTCTCCCTTATGAGCGTCACATGACAACGGAACGAAACTAATAAAACATCATCTCCCCACACAGTTAAAAGAAACATTACAGACACTATTAGTTTTAAATCATGAGCATTAAATTGAAAATACAACCACACATTCATTTGTGCTGAGCAAACAAATTTAGGTATCAATAAATTATAATATTATATTAGGATCTTATGCACTGCAGGTTTTTTAATGACGGTAATGAAACTGATGCCGTTTCTACTTTTTGATACCGAGATACTGTAATACTGTATTACCGTCCAACCCTAGTGTGTGAATGGGTGAATGGTTCTTTGATGTAAAGCGCTTTTGGTGCCTTGAACATGGAAAAAAATGTGAATATGGTTGATTTATTTATGGTTACGTATTGGGACTATGTTTTTTTTTTTGCATTTCTGTTGCTAAAATTAACCAGATGTTAAAGTTGCACTGTATAACTTTTTGGTTTGGGGTCTGTCACCTGCTTTTTTCTATGGATATGTCATTGCTCTGCCTGGAATGTTCCACAGTGTGACATTAAACAGCTCTAACTTAATTTTATTCAATTACAGGTGGTTTTATAGCTCAAAAATACCTAGAAAAACATGCATTATGACTTTGAGCAGGGTTGCCTCTCCACAGATCTGACCTGTCTGGTCTCCATGAAGATAAAAAGGTTTAATGTCATAGTGTGAAACATTTCAGACAAAGCAATAACATCTCCACCAGAAAAATTACACAATCCACCTTTAAGGAAACGAAGTGACTGAAAGGTCTTCTCTGCCCACTCTGAAAAAATCATCTAAAAAGGTTACACTATTTTTTGATGGTCCAAGTTGAATTTCAAATGATTGTATCTTTGCATAGAAATCTCTTACTAAGCCAGTCTCCGTGGCTCCATCCTTTGACTAAAAATAATCCCATAGATCTCACATTTCCTCTCTTGTCATTTCAGTATATTAAACAGACACAGACTGTATTTCATGTCAACATTTTGATTTCTCTGCATAATGTGGAGAAACAGCAATGCTTTGAGCTAGCTGTGCACAGATGGGGCTCCTGCTGCTAAAGTAACACACGACAGGGTTTAAAGCAACAAAAGAAGTCTGTATTTGAATAAAAGGGCCTTCACTACAGGAGGTCACTTCACTAGGATACAGAAATATAGTAGAGGATGCTGGGAATGCTGAGTTTAGAGATCAGAGAATATTATGACAGAGAAAATGATAAAATCAATTTCCTCACCTCAGCAGGAAAAGGCAGATAAAAAATATAGGCTCAGATTTTGTTGTATATGCAGTATAAGTACAAGTTCAACCTAAGTTTAGGTGAGTGGTGAAGGAACTAAAAGGTGAGGTCAGGGAAAATCCTAGTGATTAGTCGCCTTGGATACCACAGTCAGTAAATTATAATGAAATGTAATTTTCATTTCTCAATTTCAACATCAAAGGTGCGCTATGTAACTTTGGTAGAGGGCTCGCCAGTTGCTTGTGTCCATGGAGATGTTAATGCTTTGCCTGCAATGTTCCAGAGTAAGGCATTAAACATATCAATCTCCACATATAGAGACGAGCAGGAGACGCCACCAGACCAATTTACAGGTGAGATCTGTGCAGAGAAACAATCAATCAATCAACTTTATTAATGTCAAAGGGCAATTCAGTTTGCACATCTCTGGTCATGGACAATCCATAAATAATAAAATAAAAAGAAAATTTAATACATACAACACACTCCATACATTCAAACCTCAGTGCATCAGGGGACACAATAGTAGATTTACTTTCCATTTAAAAGCTTTTTGGCAGAAGGAATACAAAATTTTGCATAATAGTTGGTCTTTTGTTGTGGGGTGACATATCGTCTCCCAGAGGGCATTTGCACAAACTATGAGCACAGTACATGGTTAGGCTAGCTCAGTTTGGCCGTAGTCTTTTGGGGGACCCTATGTCTTCACACAGAGGTACTCCACTCACAGTCAGAATGCAGGTTTATAAACGTATTTATGACCAATAAAAACACCCATAACTGAATAAACACATCATATATAAGTTTAATGCTATATTGTGGAACATTACAGGCAAAGCAATAGCATCTCCATGGTGGCGAACCCTTAACCTGAAAAGTTACTCAGTGCACCTTTAATGTGATGGTGAAGTGTTTAAATTGAATTCACCAGTGTATTTATTACTTTACTATGACAGAAATGAATATGCTCTGTTGTGAAACAGAAAAATATATGCCATTGTGTTTTTTTTTTTCAAGTCCAAGTCTTGTCTCTATGGAGATGTTATTGCTTTGCGAGAAATGTTCCAAAGTATTACATCTATTTTACATTTATTCTGTGGGTGGTGGGGTTTTTGCTTTGAAAATTGAAAACATGCCTTGTCTTAGTGAGCGGTCTTCCATCTCCACAGGACTACAACTTAGCCTGGTGTCGTCTGTTTAATGCCATACTGTGCATTCTCCATGGAGACAAGAAAGTGGCCAATGAAACAGTTACATTGTGCAGCTTTAAAGGTCCCATATTGTGCTATTTTCTGATCTATGCTATAATGTTGTTTCCTCATCACAGACATACCTGGAGTTATGTTTTGTTTCATTCACACATTTAACGCACAAACCCTGCAGATTTAGACTGAGTTCTTCTCTCAAACAGAAAACACTCAGTTCCACCTTATTACATAAGTCTGGTGTGTATGATTATTATTATTATATGTCAGTCCCAGTCTTTTCATTTCAATCACAGCTGAGTCAGGACTTCACGGTTTGAGCTGAGTTCAGTGCATTTCCCCGTGCACAGTCAGTCCCTCTGCCTGCGCACTGTAAACCCTGGATTAAACGTAACCAGAGTTAGCACTGGTTGTAACGTTAGCCGTAGCTTTTAGCCATTTAGGAGGAGGCTGAATTGACTTCTATCAAACTCACAAAGAGGAGCCCGGTGCCCCCCTCTGCCCCCTCTCTCCCCCTCTCTCCCCCTCTCTCTCGGGGAGGGTCAGTTCTCCTCCGCTCTGTGATCCACTGATTCCATTCACAAACGAGGCAACAGCTTTGTGTGTGGGGAAGAGTGGAACGCTGAAGGCTAAAATGTTCACCATTTTTTGTATTAGTGGGAAAATGGATCTCTTTGATGCTGAGCCCAAACGTTTCTTAAATGTCGCGCTGAAAGACTAATAGCGACAGATTCAGTCATTTGTTCTGTTTACAGATGTAATGGACCAGTAAGTGTTTGGCTACGGTCTGACGACATGTTCAGAAGTTGTAAATTAGGAGAAAAATTTGGTAAAACGTAGCTTATTTGAATGCTTATTTGAAGTCGTGTTTGCGCAAAATGAAGATCTGTGTTCTCTGGTTTTATGGTTATATGACGCTATTTTCTGATCTATGTTATAATGTTGTTTCCTCATCAAAAAAGCCCAGAGTTGTGTTTTGTTTCATTCACACATGTTCAACACTCAAATCCTACATATTTAGGTTCTTCTCTCAAATGGAAAACACTCTGCCCCACCTTGTAATGTCATGTGGTAATACAGAAAGTGCTCCACTGTGTTTTTAAATTCTATACACCTTCACTAGGATCATTTCAGCCCTGGAATTGTCAAACTCTGAACAAAAAGTAAATGGTAGCTGTTAACTTGAAAACCACCACTTCATGACATCACAAAGTGGAACAGAGCATTTTAAGCTTTGGAGATGTAGACAGGTGTAATAAAAGGTTACTCAAACATGTGTGAATGAAATAAAACACTCCATGTATGTTTTTGATGAAGTAACATTATAACATGCATTAAAGCTCACAAGAGTCCATTTTATATAAGACCTTTAAACTTACAGTAAGTTTAAAAATCCAATTTAATACTATTTGAAGAAAAAAAAATTGATTTGGGGAGAAGCTGTCTGATAATTTTCCATAGTACTCCCCCTGGACTCACTCAAGCAGCAAAGCTTGTTATCAAAAGAAAAATATATTTCCAGTACCATATTTCATGGTGACTTTTAGAGATGTGCAACAGTTTCAGATTAATAAAAGGATTGGTAAGTTATGCAAGTTTTATGATCAAATTCCTGAATTTATTGTTGTTGGAAAGCACATTCAGTGTTGTAAAGGGCTCTTGAAATAGATATTGATTTATTTTCAACTGTGCATAAATACACAGCGAGACCACAGGGGTAGAGATGTTTGTCCACTTCTGGTACTGGTTCAATCCCGGAGTCAAAGTGTTAATACATACTGTTACTTTGTTCTTGGATGAGACTCTAAATGTAGGCTTATCACAATAATACATTTTGAAATGTGATTTATTGTTGAAGCAGAATGAAACACTTAAGTAATTAGTTTGCATCAGTGGCAAATCATGCCCTCTGAACTTAGGCCTTTAGTCTTTTATATTTATGAATAAAAGTATTAGTAAAAGGCGCTGGTGTCACTTCCCACGTCTCCATCAGCTGCTCAGTACAACCACATGCACACGCTGAGTCAAAACAAGCACGTACATCAACAACTGAACGCAACTGTTTTTTGTTTTTTTTTATTTCATTAGCCTAGTGACTAGATTACAACACACACGACACTGTTCTTCAGTCACACTCACCGCTGCTGCTGCAAAGGGAGAATCTGATTGGTCAGTGCTAACACCAGGGCCCTCTGCCTGCCATCTCCAGTCTGAACAAATGAGCGAGTTCTGTAACATGTAACCAAATCTGACTGGACAGTGTAGTTTTCTGAAAGCAGGACAGTGCATATTTATGAAATGTTAGAGATATATCTTTATCTATATGATCTTATTGATTTTGTGCAATTTAATAATATTTATATAATATTTATAATTAAAAATTTTACAAATAATTGCTGACATGTTTGGGCCTTCTGTCAAGGCCTAGAAGTCCCAGACAGTTCCCCTCTGGTTTGTATCTATAATGAGTTATAGAAGTTCATGAATCAAACTTGTATAGCTCAAATCTTATCATATTGCAAAGGAAATAACCCAAAATATCCCACTAGTACAATGAAAACATACTCACGATAATATTGGCCCCAAAAATGATTGCTCCATCTCTCAAGTATGAAACGATAAGTCAATATAGTAATTCTCATGACAGGCTTAACTAAATGATATGAGAAGTTGGAGACAGAAACTTTTTTTTTTTTTTTTTTTTAAATAATAATAATGAGTATTGGTCATGTAAGGGTTAAATCTCCAGTACAGTCCCACATGCATAAACTGGAGCCTCTGCCTCTGCTGTGCCTCTGCTGTGGTTTGGCTTCAGCTCGGAGCCTGATCAACGGGGCCCATTGTTGGAACCTCACGGAGAGCAGTGCATTCTGGGCTTTTTCCATCTCCATCCATGAGACTTGAACATGTTTGAGACCAGACACAGAGCTCATCTCTGCCCCATCCACTCCCATTCATCTTCACTTAGATTTAATGAGCCCAGTGGAAGAAATCTGGCTGTCAACATGTTAGAAAGATTGGCTCGCGGTGGAGATTTTGTAAATTGTAATTAAATTAGGTTTTGGGGAAATATTAGGGAACATTTCAAGGCTTCAGCTGTATTTTCCCAGCTTGTTTTGATTAAGGTTTACAATGATCTGGGGCTACATGCTCAAACATAATGAATCAAAGTGAGCTATGATATAAACAGTTAGATCATGTAGCCTTTAGAAAAATAGCCAAATTGTTTCTCTAATTCAGGCTGGTGTAGTATTGTTCCAATAACATACTGTAGCTACATCTGAAAGAGCATCTGACATTAAATATTGTAAAATTTAATCTGCAGCAGTGGTGAGTGTCACAATATATATATTGGTATTTTTTCAATTTTGAAAAAAACAAAACACTCCCACAACCCACCCCTCTCTTCACACTCGTCATGTGCAAAAACCTACACACACAAACAAAAAACCCACTAGGCCAACAAAGTATGCTGCAATAATGACAAATAAATTCAATAATTCAACAGAAATTTGCAGTTTTTCAGTGATATTGTGTGATTTGTGTTAGCCTTTATTCTTCATAAAAGCAGCCATGTTTGTTATGATATGGATGGACCTTGCATGTCCCTGAGTGACTAATCCACTTGTCAGTCATACCTATTTGAACTTGACTTGAACTGCAGAAACGCACCAGTGACTAGACTCACATGTTTGTAAAGTAAAGTTCAAAGAAAACTTTTCAAAGAAAAGTTAAAAACAAAATTATTATTTTTACATCTCTGTCTATATTTAATCTTTAGATGTGTGTAGAAAACCACAGCAAAAAAACCTCATAAATAAAATAGATCAGTTTAGTTTGAGAGCAGTTGTGAGACTCCTCCATATTTAGTTTTCCTCATCCTAATGCGAAAAATCAATATTTACAACACTTTTCTAATATTCAAAACTTTTCTAATGATGCAAACCAACCCTGGCTTCTTGCCCTAAAGTTGGTCAAGTTTGAGAAGAGGAATAACTTCAGCACAATCAATAATCCTGCTGTTACTTATAGAAAATACAATATTACACTCATATAGATCTTACATATATCCTATATCACAGTCAGACATCTAGGATCTTATGTCCTCTTGTATGATGTCTTCTTTTTGTCCCGTTTGTGCATGTCTCTGGACTGTCTCCACTCAGTTTTATTGACCTCTAATGTTGTTACCACTGACATAACAACATGCCTGTATGTTGTGATGTGAATTTTTACTGCAGTGTCCCTATATTGTCTTGCTTTCTTGTGAAAATTAATACAATCTTTTTTCTGTGTTCTATATCTGACACTGCTTCTGTCTGGGTCCCTAATATGCATCTAAAAAAATATCTGTCTGGCTAAATGTTCTTTAATGTGATGGTTATTACTGCTTTTTATCGGTAATCTTTGGGCATGCATTGCGTTGTCTTGGTAACTTAATATCCTTTGCAACTTGCTGGTATTGGTACACTTACAGTTGTACTTTACTCTTTTCTTAAATCCAGCTACTTGGTCTTGCATGTTACAACGGTGTCATCCACTTCTACTTTTACTTCTTCTATATTTGCGTCCCTTCTTTTCTGGATGACATCAGGGCATATTTGTCTATTAACTTGGGATTATCGTAACACTCCTTTGCAATAGTTCTATGAGTTTTGATGGTCTACTTTCATGTTCAAGGACTACTTTCTTCTTTGACCCTTAATCTGAGCTAAGTGCAACAAGATGTGTGTCTGTCTTTTTCAGCCTACTTACTTTGTGTTCCTATAACTGTTTGGATTGTCAAAACTACTGTCCCTGTGTCTTGAAATGTTCTTGTTGGTTTGTACTGCCTTCAGAGTCTATAACGCATGATTTTCTTGAGTAAAAATACCTTCTTTCGCTACATGTCCACATACTTTTCAAAGCTGACTTGATGTCTTCTTAATTCTGAGTAGTCTGTCTTCGCCCTACTTTAACCCTTCGCTCAATGGGCTCTCTAACCTTACAAATTTGCCGATTTGATTTGAACATCTACCCATCTCCACCACCTCCAGTTCTCGGCTGCGTGGCTCCAGACTGTAATCTCTCCCTGCACGGTTCACACGGGGTGATGAAGTCCCCCTGCTACCCCCAAAAGTACCCTAACTCCCACGCCTGCCGCTGGACCATACAGGCACCCACGGGACACATAGTTCAGCTCACCTTTCTGGACTTCGAGCTGGAGGAGGCGCCCGGGTGCATTTACGACTGGGTGTTGGTGAAAACGGGGCGGACGGACGTGAAGTTCTGTGGGCTCACGGCGCACGGGCTCACGCTTAACTCCACCAGTAACATGATAGTGCTCAGCTTTCACTCGGACTTCAGCGTACAGAAGAGGGGCTTTTATGTGGAGTACAAACATGGTAGGTGTGGAGAAGAGAGAAGAGGAGAAGGGTATGAAATAGGTGACCTTTATGAGAAGATAAATAAAAAAAGATAATCCTAACAATAATCCAAACATTAACAAACATTAGAATACTAAGAGCGCACTTCCTGCACCTTATAATTAGATGTAGACAGTACTTTGCGGTTATAGTCAGAGTTATTGCGTGTACTGATCAAATATAAAATTTTACAACTACTGTGAAAAACTTTATCACTTCAGGTTAATAAAATAAAAATAAAAAAATAAAGGGACTATACCCATTTTTTACCTACAAGTAAAATAGGTTATGCCCCAGTACAGATATTTTGTAAAATCGCTTTTAGAGGTCTGCATCTAATTTTAAACAGTGCAGGAAGTGTGCTGTTAGCATGCTAATGTTTGCTGTCTTTACCATGATGGTCAACTCCAGTAGTGACTGTGGTGAAGACATTTGGACCACTGCAAATTGTTTAAAAGGAACTACATGTGTGTTTTTGTTTTGTTTTTTTCCATTTAGACAGTACAAATTTACCTGTTTTATAGATTTGTAGATTTTTTGTTACGTCTTTCTGGAATTAGTTTAAATACAAACATACATTTTGTTAATTGAAAAAAAGTGAATATAACCAATACATTAAAAACAAAATAACTTGATTGTTATGTCATTGAATAAATTTTAATCAGGCACTGTGAGAATGCTTCATAAATTCCTAATTGGTGAGCTGCTCGAACTGTATCGAGCATCTGTGTGTGCAGTGATGTTATGTACATAAATTATTTTCAGTTGTGTTAGTAGTGAAAGTACTCCTATATTTTATTCAATTTAAAATGCAGACAATTTTATCCCAACAGTTTCTACAGTGTCCATGATCTTGGGCTGACATGTATTCACGTTCACATTCACATGTATTCAGCATCTATCTGCGCCAGACAAAGTTAACTCTACATTATGTCAAACTATTTCACCGACCTACAGATAGTTTACTACATTTTTCTCAGACAGTTCATTTTCAGCTAACAGTCTTTCAGAGAAGGCATTTTGTTCAAATTTATTCAATAAAACCTCAGGCTGGTGTCCTATTGAGTACTTTTATTTCTTTTGGAACAGTTCAAAGAGATCAAGGGTCTGATTTTGTTTTTAAAAGAATTCAGTGTGTTTGAGTTTGGCATTATTTATTTTATTTTTAAAAACTCATTCTCATTCAGCTGTTTTTTTTGTTTGTTTTTTTTTCTTTTCTTTTTTGTGTGTGTGTGATTAACCAGCCCACAGCTTACACTAATGCACTCTCAAAGCCAGGTTCTCAACACTGCAGATATTATTGACTTAAACAGTGCGTCTGTCATCACTTTTAGGCTTGTAAACTTTGTCCACAATGTGTTTTAAAAGGATAGTGCAATTTATACCTGATAATGAACTGCAGTACCCTGAGAATGCCTAAACATTTTGAATAAGTGAGATTTTTATTTGCGATTGGGCAACTTGATTGAAGTCACTTATACCAATGTACAGTATAATTCATATCTTTTATTATTTCATTTTTATTTGATTTAAACACACTATCATTCACTTTCACCAATACTTAATTTACCATATAGAGTGATGAATATGCTTCAGTTTTATTCTGCTGAACAAACCTGTGCTTTGTGCTGTAGTCGCTGTGGACCTGAGGAACCAGAAAATTGCTGTTAATAGTGGAAACAGTCAGGTGACCAAACTGTCCTCCTCCATCACCATGCCAACACTCAGTCACCTGACCGTGTGCTTCGAGGCCCAGCGCAGCTCTACCAAACAGGTACACACCTGAGGCACAGTGGTTAGTAGTTTAATTAAACTGAATCATTCTTAAGATAAAATATGTATCTTTTCTGGTGGGGGTTCACAATCTGCTTTTCAACATGAGAATGTTACTGTGGTGCCTGGATTGTTCCACAGTATCATATTAAACATGGAGAGAGGTCAGTTTATTGCCATACTTTCAAACATTCCAGTCTAAGCCATATCATATAGATCAGCGGTGTTCAGTAGGTGAGGCCTGCCTCCCCTGGGAGGCACCAAAGAGCCACTGGAGAGGAGCGACACACGCGGACTAACACAGGACTTAAACAGGTTTCAACCAGGACTAAACCGAATTGAAACAGAACTGTGTGTCGGGACGGGCCCGGAAGTGCACCTCGTAGACTGTCGAGTGACCGCAGAGCTCCACGCCTCACGGGACTAAGAGCAGCTTACACTCGATCGTGCTTTGCAGACATCCTGCTCCATGAGCTCGGAGGTCTCTCTCTCTCTCTCTCTCTCTCTCTCTCTCTCTCTCTCTCTCTCTCTCTCTCTCTCTCTCTCTCTCTCTCTCTCTCACTCTCTCACTCTCTCACTCTCTCTCACTCTCACTCTCACTCTCTCACACTCTCACTCTCGCTCATGTCCAAGATTAGTCCTGGTCTAGTCCTGGTTTAGTCCTGGTTCAGACCTAGTTTAGACCTGGTTTAATTCTGGTTAAGACCTGGTGTCTTATTGATCTTCAGTGATGTTAAAAGTAACCTCAATTAGGCCTGCGTGAAGTTGGAAATTATTTGCTTGCATAAATTATTAGTTGCAAAAATCATTTATGTATGCACTTTTTAAAAAATATATGAAAATACAATATTAAAAAAACATTATCAATTGTTATTGAAACTCATCATTGCCAGGAACACAAAAGATGCATTTCCTTCAAAGGCCTGTGTGGGGGAGGGCAGGCGGATGGGAGTTTGGGGAATTTGAACACCCCTGATACAGTTGAAAACAAGCAAGTAGCTGGCCTTCCACCAGAAAAGTAACTTTGTAAATTTGTAGATTATTAGTAAAGTGTTTCTTCATGCTTTGTGTTACCACTGTATTCATACCTCTTCTATTTTAATGATGAAATAATTCCTCCTTGCCTTGTATCTCTACAGAAAGAATGGCTGTTCTCTTACTATGACAGCAGCAATGGTGTGGCCCTGAGTTTTGGAGCCAACCAGGAAGAGATGTATCTGATTGTGGATGGACGGGAGTGCTCTGTGGACTCTCTGATGACTCAGTCTAACCTCACCTCTTCCATGACCCCTGTGTGTGTGGTGTGGACCTCTGCCAGTGGCAAAGTGGTCCTTTACTACAACAACCAGTACCTCTCCAAGAGCTGCAGTGCACTCAGTGGGAGGTCGGTGCCTGCGGGGGGACTATTCCAACTCGGAGGTGAGAGTGCATTATGGGTTGAGGCAAATCTAGTGAAAAAGACACCATTATAACTAGGAATATCTGCAGGGAGGACAAGTTGGGGGCTGACCCTTCAACAAATTTCAGTTTGTCTAACACAACTCCAACTTTTTAATTATTTGGTATAAAACAATTCTCACAACTGTTTTCAAATCAAAATTGGGTGATTAAGCTTTTGGAAATAAGCAAAGCATGAAATTAAAAGGAGATGAGTTTGATTCACCAAATGTTAAAGGTGCACTGTGTAACTTTTGTGGTAGAGGATTTGCCACTTGGAGATGATATTGCTTTGCCTCGAATGTTCCATAGTGGGACATTAAACTTAAATCTTGCATTTAATACAATTACAGGTGTTCACAAGTTCAATGAAAAACATGCGTTCATACTGTAAGCAGAGTAACATCTCCACAGATCTGACCTGTAACTTGTCCTGGTGGTGTCACCTTGTCACTTGTTACCATGGAAATACTGTAGATGTCCTTAATGGTGCCTCGACTTTTCTGGTGGAGGGTTTGTGGAATGCTTACCTCCATGGATATTTAATTTATTTGCCTGGAATGTTTCACAGTTTGGCAACCGCACTCACAGAATGCCTGCTTTTCTAACACTTCAGGCAGAGCAATTACATCTCCATGGAGACAATCTGATGGCACCACAAATGTTGCACAGTGCATCTTTAAGTTATTATTGATCACTTAGCCCAAATCTGACCAGCCTGTTTTCCCTCTTTCCCAGGCCAGCACAACTTTGAGGGCTATATATATAACCTGCGTCTGTGGGACTACTCCATGTCACAGCAGCAACTCAGCGCTCTGACCTGTGACACCCAGGGCAACGTCATCGACTGGGACAACAGCTACTGGGACGTGCCCTCCACAATGGCCCAAACTGATGCCTCTCTCTCCTGCAGTGAGTACAGCTAAAGGGGGAAAATCTACTAAAGCTGAGCTATTAATGCTAATAATAATAAGGGAAATCCTACACAGCTTGAATGGTTTTTGACTGCAGTAGGTAAACAAGTTTAAACACGACTAAACTCTTCTAAACAAGTCTAAACTCTGAGATGAATAAATATACACACATGCATTAAGACTACATGATGGTTCAATAGAGTTTGAGGCTCGCAACAAGAAGGTTTTGGGTTGCAGCAATGCCCGGCAGGGTTGAGTGCCCATTCTGTGTGCATGTTCTTCCTCTGTCTGTTTAGGTTCATTAGAAAAAATAATAAGAAACATTTATTGGAAACTTGAGATGCTAAAGTAATATGAAATTGTTTGTTTGCCTGACCAGCCAGTCCATTATACATTCTGAAGTCTGGAATCTGACCACAGAGCGTGAAAAACCTTGTTCAAACTTGAAACGGTCCAACCACAGCTGCTAATTTGTAGCAGGAATCTCTCAGATGCGGAAAACATCTATTCTTGAAAATCCTCAAACAAAATATGTAACTTATTTTATGAGGTAAATAATAGTTTGAGGCTTCGATTGCTGAGTCTGTAAAAGTCATTGTTTTTCAGTTTTTTTAGCATGCGTCTCTTTGTTATTCCACCTGTCAGTCAAACCCTCTGAAATCAGCAAGACAGGATTCAATTCCAAATCCGCACGTCTTTGTAAAGTTTTGTCAAAGTGTGTGGTTCTGGCTGGGCAGGTAAATTGTTTGTAGGTTTTATATTTTGATAGAATTGGCTGAAATTGAACCATCATAATTTTCCTCATTCTTTTTATATGTATGAGAAACAGCAATGGTGCTTTCCAGTTGTACTTTTAAAACCACTTTTCTGCTGCAGATAGCTTGACTTCAAAGCCTACATGCTCTCAAACTGTGCATATAGTATTGCTGACATTATGTAAGTGCGTATCATGTATGGAGCTGAGTGCTTCCGGTGCAGCGGTTGTTGGCAGTGGTCTGTTTAGCCACTGGAGGTTAGCCGCACTGAACATGGGCCAACAGTGAGGGCTTTGTGAAGAGTTTGAGAGACTCAGGGCTCTAACCAACATAGGTCAGTGAGGCGAGCAGGCATGAGGAGGAGGGAGGGGATGGGGGGGAGGGGGGTTTGAGGTTTTCTTTACAGCAAATGAAACGGAATCTCGTATTTGAATTCATGTAGTGTAAATTATATAGTTGTGCTCTACTCACGAATTTTTAATATGTGCATAGTACATTTTCAATTTACTAATGAAATTACTAAAATGCTGTGCTAGTATTTTTTGTTTTTCTTTCTAGGCTACATACTGTCTTAAGTATAATATCAAAATAGATGTGCCAAATCGCCAAATTTGGTGAAATCAAGTATGTCATTTAATCAGAAAGTTGCAATAAATAAATAAGTAAGTGATTAAATGAAGGAAAGAAAACTGAAAGAAATGCACAATGGTATTTCCTTATTACTTATCACATTTGAACGATCTTTAAATCTCAACTAATATGTCTTCATTTATAATACATAAGATATTATATGAATATAATCTGATTAGCAGTATTATTACCCCAAAATATCAAGATTATTATTTTTCTCTTTACCACTCTTGAATGAATCCAGTGAATCCATTACTCGGCATTGTTGAAACTGTCATTTTTCCATAGAATTTTCAGAATATACAGTTCCAAGAAGCAGACAAGAACACACACTACCAGTCAAAAGTTTGAACACACCCTCTCATTCAGTGTTTTTTTTTTTTAGTTTTGTTTTGTTTAGTTTTGTTTTTTTCTATATGTTTACTTGCCATTTTATATACAGACATCAAATATATGAAGTACGATATATGGAATTATGTAGTAGAGGAAAAAAATCTGTTTACTAAATATATATTCTTTTATATTGTATATTCAATCCTCAAATTAGCCACTCTTTGCTTTGTCAAAAAATATTTTGTAGAATTGTTTAACTTTTTTTCTTTACTACATAATTTCATATATCTTGCTACATGTATTTGATGTGTATAAAATGTAGAAAGTAGTAAGCATAGAAAAAAACATTAAATGAGAGAGTCCAAACTTTTGACTGGTAATGTACAATTTCCAAAAAATATCCCATACTGTGTTGTATAATTTAGGTAAATCTGTGAATATTTCAATTTATTTAATTAAATTTCAATAAAAAATAGATTCAAACTGCCAACCATATCACTGCCCCTGTCTGTTTCTCCCATCTGGACTGTTTCAATGACCCCCTTCTTATCTGACCTAAGCTAATCAGGTTCAGTGTTTTACAGTGTAATTTAATCACGTCTAATTGCTGTACAGTGCCTCATTTGCTTGGCGCATAATGATTGTGATGCTTCAGCTGATTAACACTGCTCTGAATTAAACATGCCATTAACCACAAGTCCGTTTATCCCTATGCAGATACGTATAATGATAAAGCTCTATTATGAAGACATTCCTTATCTGCTTGTTTACTAATGTATGCTTCTTTTTCACAGTCTGCTACCCAAATTGTGTTAATTTAACCACCGCTGCGCCAACTAGTGGTGAGTGCTGCTAACAACAAGCTGCTTCATGTATGTGTGTGCATGTGTTGAGTGTGTATTATAATAATGGAATTTAAACAGATTTGCTGCATGAGTATTGCAGACATTAGTGATTTTTTTTTTCTGTTTTGATTTTGGGGTCGATACATTTGCTCTTAAAGATTCACTACATAACTTTTCTTGATCTTGGGGGTCCGGCATCAGCTTGTCTTCAGCAGTTACAGGTCAGATCTGCAGAGAAGCAAACCCATTATTTATTTGTTTATTTTTTTTTACCTGATAGGAGATAGGTAAGTTAAATGCAAAACTGTGGAACATTCCAGGCAAACCAATAACATCTCCATGGTGACGGACTCTCCACCAGAAAAGTTGCAAAATGTACAAAAATACAAGAAATGGAGAAGTAAGTTTGTCCTAATATATGCTCAAAATACAAGAAGGTGGTAACTTTTCATATTCATATTGCTTCATTTTTTTCTTTTTATTTATGTAGGCTTGCAATTTCTAGGGATTTGTAATTTTCAAATGCATTGCAAATAAGTTACCCACTGGGTCTTTGCCCACTGCTCATTGGTTCTCATTTGCCACAGTGCCACTCAGAGAGGATTCTGGGTAAGTGTGGTATTGACAGGGGCACAAACAGAGAAGGCCGTCCCTGTGGACTTGTTTATAGGAAATGTATGTGAATTAAAAGCAATGCAGAACTCAGAACTCAGAACTTACACTAGGACAAAACTTTTTCTAAAACTGTCAGAAAGTGTAAGCATGAACGGCCTAAGCCAAAACAGTCTGTCCCTGTTATCATCACAATTATTATTTCAGATGTGTTTTATTTGCTAGATGTAATTCTTAAGGGTTGGGTCAGGACAAAAGGAAGATAAGATCATATTATAAGAGTAACAACTACGTTCAATGATTGTAATTTAAAACGCATGGGTTAGAAGGAGACCACAAGACTTCCATAGAAATTATTGTCTGTTTTAGTGATTCCTTAAGCAACTATGCAAAAATCTTTCTCAGTTGTTTGTACATTTTGTAAACACGCCTACAGATCATTCACTATTAGAGGCTAAACCATAGACTGTATAAAGAAGTGGACTAAGTGAGTATAAAGTTCCCCGTAGCATTTAGCTCCAGTCAGATGAAGCTCAACGAGGCAGGAAGTTATACTGTGAATTTAGAGTTAGTTCCATTTTAGGAGTTTAGGAGTTGAGACCAAAATGATGAGGCTCACAGCAGCAGTTTTTCAATACAAAGTGAAATGGAGCTGGAGTCCCGCTCATGCTCACATCTTATTTGGAACACCGAGGCTCTCAGGTTAACTACTCTGTCTATATACAGTCTATGGGGTAAACATACTGTATTTTCCAGACTATAAATCGTTCGAGAGTATAAGTCACACCAGCCAAAAAATATGTAATGAAGAAGAAAAAAACATATATAAGTCGCATCAGACTATAAGTCGCACTTTTTGGAAGAAATTTATTTTATAAAATCAGAGACCAGGAACTGATATTTCATTTTGAAAGGCAAGTGATTGTAATAACAATAGAACAGAGAACAACAGGCTGAATAGGCGTTAATATATTAACATAACATATGAACAGTTATTGAGATAACTATAGCACAAACAACACAACATAAGTTTACCAAACTCTCGTCTTACTCCAAATCACTAAATCCATTGAATTCTTCATCCTTGGTGTCACTTCTGAGCAGCTCCGCGACCTCCGGAGGTAAACAGAGCACTGCTTCCTCTTCTGCGTAGCTGTCATCAGACTCAGCATCAGTTCCAGTTAGAATTATTCCAGCCTTTCTAAATCTCGATAGGATGGTTTCAGTTGTCATTGAAGTTCAGGCTTTGTCGATCCATCCATTGACTTCCAGGAAAGTTGCATGGCACATCCTCTCAGTTCCTGTGAAGCTGTGTTCACCATTCCCACTTTCCGCCAGTCCCTCACAAGTTTCTCGCTCACTCTAAACCTTCTTTCTGCGGCTTGATTACCGTTTTCGGCTGAATATTTCACTACTTGCAGCAGGACAGCGGCTTTTTCTGCAGGAGACATGCGCAGTACAGGGCGAGTGACATTGATACAGGAGTAATAGGAGTAGCAGATACTGACACATAAGAGAACCCTCTCGCGGCTGTCATTGTGAAAATTTTAATATATAAGTCGCACGAGAGTATAAGTATAAGCAGGATCACACAAACCATTAAAAAGCAACTTATAGTCTGAAAAATACGGTACATAAACATACATAAACAAATACATGCACTATACCAGGGGGTCCTCAACCTCCATCACTATCTTTTTTGATAGGCTACCACTATATCTAACTGTTTACTCTGAAAATATGGTACAGATTAACCTGGTCAAAAAAAAAGTCTTATATTAAAAAGGTTGGGTATTGCTGCTTTATACAATACTACATGAGGTGCAATGTGTATTTTTAAATTAGATGAAACTTTTCTCTAAAAACTTCTCCCACCATTTTCTTTGGAGACTGTGTCCTTAGAAAAACTGCAAATTGGAACTTGTTGTGATGGGTTTTGGACATGTGTTGTGTTCCACGTGTGTCCCAAATGTGTGACAGAATAGCGTTTAATGAACACCCGTGTCAATGAAATGATCCAACCACCACGTTCTTTTCAATTACCCTCCTATTGTTCCATGATTGTACATTTCTATAACAGCCACCAGATTGGGGAGGAAGGGGTGGATGGGTTTGCTGTACTCTGAGTTTAGTCATTTTCATTGGAACAGGAATACATTATTTTTGCAGTTTGCGTAAAGTTTTTTTTTGTTTGTTTTATCTGGATCTAACCATTAAGATATGTATCAGTCATAAGTTTGGACATCAAGAGTTTGCTGTGCTTATTTTGTTTTGAATCATTAATGTCACAACTTGTCCCCACTCTTTTAGAGAGCCGGTGGTACATTTGCTTAACTACATAATGTCTGTGAGGAATGATTTTCTTTGAAGCACTTTATTTATAAACCCTTCAAAAAGAAACAGGTAATTACTTTAATCGGTTTGTGTAGGTTGTTAATTGTTTCTCGTATTTGTATTTCTATGATATAGCCTGCCATTACCCACTTAAGAAATGCAGGTATAATGTATAAACTAGCTCTCCTCATTGTGTGGAGCATGTGTGAACGGTGCTGGTAGCCATAAAGTTCTTCTCAGGTGGTCCTCTCTGAGGTCCAGAGCTCAGGTGGTCCTCTCCCAGGTCGAGGGGGAGTCAAGTCTACAGGCGCTACAGGAAAATACTAAAGGGGGATTTGTGACATCTACGTAGAGTCTGAATATTCATCTAGTGTAGCACATGTATTTTGCTAACCAACTGTGGAGCACAAACACATACAAAGATTGCAAAATGGAGATGCATATCTCTGTGAAGGTATTCCCATTTTTCTAGAATGTTCCACAGTGTGGCATTACACTTACATAAGCATTTATTTATTACATAATAGGTGTTTTTATTGCTCAGGATCCATTAAAAGTATGCACTGTCACTGTGAGCAGTGACCGACTTGTCTCCATGGACACAGATAAACCATTAGCATCTCCATGGAGACAAGCAGATAGCAGACCTCAACCAGAAATGTTACATAGTGCATCTTTCACAATTCAACCCTAAATATTTAGTAATTGGAAAAGTACTCAAAATGGCGCCTCTAAACAGGAAGCTGAAACTCATGAATCATTTAATCAGGGTTCTTCTGTAGAATCACCTGCTGTTCTCCTAATGCTTTTTGAAATATAATTATTGATTCTATGTGACACTGTAAAAACAAATCAGTTGTAATTCAGTTTGAATTGTTTTCCATCACCTCTTTGTAATAATATAATGTGGTTTTACAGTAGTTTGTAATACTGTTTAATTTCAAATACTGTCTTTATATTGAATTTGACCTAGAAGAGTCAAACCCCATCCCCGAAGTCCTTATTGGCCTGACTTAAATCCCAGCTCCTCTTGTGTCTGCTGGTTTCTCACTGTGGCATTGATCAGGGGTTTGCTCTAAACACACATAAGGCGCTCATAATTGATCCTGATGGGAGCCTCTGATTACAACAGCACAAACAAAACAAGCTCCACATGATGAGGCCAGAGACACCAGAGCAGAGAGACAAGAAGGTCAATGGAAATTCAATACAAACACTTTTAATGTGCAATTCTGTTTAATTTTAATTAAAGTATTTTTAATGATAATAATAAGGATGCCTGATAGGGAGAAGAAAGTTTATCGTTGGACTGGATGTAGACCTATACTTTGTCCAGAGAAAGTGAACTGATTTTACTTTCTTAGTTTAATATCAAATTTTATATCTTCTTTCCATTCTTCTTAATGATCTATATTTATTGTAGATTGAAATGTTAGAGTCTAGTATTTTCAAAAGGTTGCATTCACAGTAAGAATTTTTCAGATCCAATATCAATTTCAGTATTATGGCTTTAAGAATCTGCCGATATCCGATCTCAGCCAATACCAGTGTAGAGACGGATATTATTGTTTATTTAATTAAACTAAAAAATAATAACACAAAACAGACCATTATTTATCCAACAAGTAATTACAGAGCGGCTTTGTGTAAACATATCTTCAAACATTATGAGATTTTCTGGGCCAACTATGATTTTAAATACTGTATTTTCCGGACTACAAGTTGCACCAGCCAAAAAATGCATAATGAAGAAGAAAAAATACATATATAAGTTGCACCAGACTATAAGTTGCACTTTTGGGGGAAATTTATTTTAGAAAAATAGAGACCAGGAACCGGCATTTCATCTTGAAAGGCAAGTGATAGTAATAACAATAGACTAGAGAATGACAAAGAGGCTGTTAACGTAACATACGAACAGTTATTCAGATACTATAGCATAAACAGAACAAGTTTACCAAACTCTCAATCTTACTTCAAATCACTAAATCCATTGAGTTTTTCCTCCTCAGTGTCACTTCTGAGCAATTCCGCCAACTCCGGAGGTAAACGGAGCACCGCTTCCTCTTCTGTGTAGCTGTCGTCAGACTCGGCATCAGTTCCAGTTAGAATTATTCTGGCCTTTCTGAATCTCAACAGAATTGTTTCGGTAGCCACTGAAGTCACTTAAATTTTACAATTTCATTCGTACAGAAGTAATGGTGCGATCAGCTGACATGATCCCAGACAGGACAGAGGCTCTTTCTGCAGGAGTTAAACGCAGTAGAGCCAAGTCACTGTGCTACAGGAGAAATAGTAGTAGCAGATACTGGCACACAAGCCTAGAGCGCCCAGTCGCGGCTGTCAGTGTGAAATTTTAATATATAAGTTGCACCGGAGTATAAGTCACGAGACCACCCAAACCATGAAAAAAGTGTGACTTATAGTGCGAAAAATATGGTATAGCAATTTATTCTTTATTTAAGTATTTGGAAACTGATATCTGAATCATCCCTAGTTCACGATCTAGAATTTTATTATGTCATAATTTCAGATGGAGGGAAGGAGCCTGTATATAACTCTATGGGAGAAAGATCAAAGTTAAGATCTGCATCTGCTGAACCTTGAAATTATTTGAAAGCAACTGGCTCCTCAAATGTGTTCTGTACCGTATTCATCTCTGCGCTTGGAGTTAACTGACAACTACCACATCTTTGGGCTTGAATAATGACACCATTTTCAGAAGCTACTTTAAACATTATTTCACTTTAATGCATTCACGCTGACAGAGAAAACAGTTCATCTCAACTATCTTGAAATTAAAGTTGCATTATGTAACCTAGGTGTAAGGTCTCTCACCAGCTTATAGAGCTATAAAGGAGTTATTGATTGAGTTACACGTGTTTTATTGCCTGTCATCTGCTTATTTCCATGGATGTGGAAAAGTTACATAGTGCACCTTTAACTCTCTTTAAGACAATGGATGAAAAAGTATCAGGGAGGCCATCCAGTAAATTCCTCAATGTTCTTTCACTGGACTATGACTCTTTTGTTTTCTGAAGGTTTAAGCACAGATGTAGCTCTTAAACATTATATAAAGTCCATTAAAGTGGTTAGAGTAGAAAGACAAAGTGTGGTGAACATCTTGTGGACACTGAAGTTTACAATTCTTTAAAACAACCTCTCAGTGTAAGTTTGGTCTTAGTCTGTTTTGAATCTTCATTTTACAGCCTCAAACCTCTGCTGTTTTCTTTTCTTTTTTTCCCCACTCCTCGCTAAGTGGACGTTTTATAGATTGTGAAAACTCATTGTTATACTGCTAGTCTGTGGAGACCTTTACCATTTTCAATACATGCCTGTGGTAAAAGTGCAAATGAGAAATACATGAAAGGAGACAGTATGTTGTTTTGGAGGTTCCACAATGTATTTCCTGTGTATTTTATTATTTATTATTTATTTTTTTGTTTGATTGATTTGTTTTATCTCAAGTTTGTTCCAAGAGAGAAAGAGTTTTTTTTTTGTTTTTTTTTACCTACTACATACATCTTGTAAACAACAGAAAAGCACATTTCTCGAAAAGAAGTGGAAAGTAGATGTATTTTGTGTGGTGTAGCGTTCACCTTCTGCTTGTGTATATAAAAATTGTATTCTGTTATTGAGTTTTTTGGCAACTCGAGTAAGTATTGAAGTAAGCCTGATTCAATTTACTGCTTCAGTGCTATACAATGAAAGAAATATGTACCTTTTGTTGTGACATTGTTGTGGTCGTAATTGGATTTGATTGGTGATTTCTTATAAGAACAAACAGTGCAGTCTTCTGGTATCTTGGATAGTCACAAAATGGTAATATAAAACATAACTTCTTTTATTTAAAGGTGCACTGTGTAACTTTTTTGGCAGAGGATCCACCACCTGCCTGACTCCACATAGACCTTATTGTTTTTGTCCAGGAATGTTCCACAGTATAGCGTTTAATTTAACTATCTCCATAGAGACAAGGTCAAGAAAGCAGGTCACTAGTATGGACCAAGTAACAACTCAGATCTGTGGAGAAGTGGACCCACTCACAATAATGATGCATGTTTTCAGCTAGTTTTGAGAAATAAAAGCACTCGTAATTGAACAGGTATAGGATATATTTGTTTAATGCCATACTGTGGAACATCCTACGCAGACGCAGATTGCAGACCCTCTACTAAAAATGCTATACAGTGCACCTGTAATTCTATGGTGCTATAATTTTTCATGTAGGTCTATTAGTTACTCAAAAAGTACAATATGTAGAGTGTAAATTCGACTTTACCTGTACTTTTTATACTTTTGTGATAATAACTTTGTGAGTTGATTACTTGGATATTTTAGGCATTTGCGTAGATATGTGTGTACAGAAAGTGTATGGTTTTCTTGCATATCCAGTGACATTGGCAGTGTATTTATGCTTCTTGCAATAACCTATGGCTTTCATATTAATTTAATCATATCAATCAGAAATGACGTACAGTACATGTTTTGACTACTCACGTCAGTGTCAGGGAGGCAGAGTGGTACCAGGCATATTATGAAACACAAATATTATTGGAGGTCCAAATATGTAGCACCCATATTGAATCATAATGTTTTTCAAAAATAGTTGGCACCAGGTTTTGACAGCAAGAGATTTTTGTTGTCTTAAAAAACACTGAATAAGACTTAGGCAAGTGTAAATAATAGTTGTATAATAAAAAGTAAAAAGTAATAAAAATAAATAAGTAATAAAAATGCCAAAAATAAAAAGTATGAAATAAAAATCTAGACTGATATGGAACACCTCTGCTAATGTGGTACGTAAAAATACATGACTTTACTTCAACTAACCTTGGACTCAATTTTTAGTAACAAACAACTTAAAGCGTCCATATTGTGCTATTTTCTGATCTATGTTATAATGTTGTTTCCTCATCAAAAACATACCTGGAGTTGTGCTTTGTTTCATTCCCACAGACACAAAATGTCTATGGAAAAAGCATACATTTTCCAATTTAGCACAAGGAGTGCAATAGAAGTAGTAGTCAGCAGATATTACTGTAACTGTTTATACACTAAACATATAGATAAACAGAACTGTCCTATTACCAAACCCAGGCCCTTGCCCTACTTCTATACTCCTCCTTGTTAATCCTGTTTACTTTGAAAATGGGGACTTAGTTTTTATGAGCTTGCTGTTGCCTCCTGTAGTGGTACAACTCTTTTCATGTTTTTCCTGTCTCTCTAATGAGTTGAGGGTTCGAAGCCAGGGGCCAAACAGCGCCTTGCGACTGCTGTGTTTGTATATAGAGACCACTTGTGTAACTTATGTAAACTGTAAGGGCTTAAATAATGAAAGACCACCAGTAAAACATGACATAACATAAGGATAGATGATGCTTTTATTACAGGTTATGTAGTAGTAGAAGTAGTAGTAGCAGTAGTTGATGTTGTTGAAATGTTAGTTGTAGTATTTGTAAGTTTAGTAGTAGTCAGTGGTAGTAAAGTTAAGTATAAATAATTTTAAGTACATTTCAAAGTGGATTCTTTTACTTCACTACATTTGAGAACAGGTATCAATACATTTTACTCCATTACAATTTTTAATTGAACTGAAAAGCAAAAGTTTTTGTTTTTTTTTATTGTCTGAAACCTGCTAAAAAGGCTGAGGGATTTCTTTTAACATGTTCACAAAATACACATTTAAAAACTGCTAGATCAGTACATTTGAAGCTTTATTAGATGTCAAATTCTGTACTGTGTATTTTTACTTAAGTAACAAAATTGATTCCTGTAATGTATTCATTATTATTAATTCTATATGCTTTGGCTAGTGTCAACACCCACATCACTTATGAGTCTAGAGCAAACAAAGGCATGTTTATGATGGAATCAAAAATAGCTCGTAATCATACACTGTATAAAGAAGTGAGTGTGGCACCACCCACAGTGTCCAGCTCCAGTCAAATGAAGCTCAAGAGGTCGCAGTTATAGGATCAAATTTGGAGCCCAGTTCCATATTAGGAATAGGCACTTATTTACAGACAAATTAGCTAAATAAAAATATATTGTGGGGCGAAAGGAGTTGTAGTTCCCCCATGCTCACTTCCTATTTGGAATGCAGTTGCTAGCAGGTGAGCTACGTCTATTTATACATCATATTATATCATATGGGTTTCTGGTAACACTTAAAGGGCCCATATCACACTGCTTTCTCATCTATGTTATAATATTGTTTCCTCATCACCAGTGGCGATCGTACACTGATTGGCTGATTGGCGCCCTGGGTGAGGTCCCTCACATCACAAGGTTAAGCATTATGAGTTTTAGAGAAGTTAACGGGCTAATAATAAAGGGTTACTCAAACATGTGTGAATAAAACAAAACACAACTCCAGGTATGTTTTTAAGGAGGTAACAACAGTCTACATTATATAGATTTCTTACTCACTATTATAAATAATCAGTTAATTCAAAGGACCATATTCTCTCACACTATAAAACATTTATTGACTTTCTATAATTGTAGTTTTATTGAAAGCAGTTCCTGGTTGATGTGGTGCGTCACTTGTTCAGCCTGGTGTAAATAACAAACATGTTTTTATCTTTAATGAGCGTCTGCTTGGTCACAGCTCATTACCTCAATTACAAAACCTTAGTTACTCTTGGAGTCAGGACAGGTGAAGCAGTGGGGAAAGTCCGCTGTTGTCATTAAAATAAAAAAAGAAAGCTTATAGTGTGTTTTAAAGGGGCTTTCTAGTGACGATCAAGTGTTATTGTTTGGCCTAGAATGTTCCTGACTATGGCATTAAATGTGTCCATCTTGAATTTTATTACAGGGAAATAAACACATGGATTCTTGAGCAGGATCTCCACTTCACAGATCTGACCTGTAACTTGGCCTAGTGGCATCACCTGATTGTTTTCATGGAGATAGATATATTTAATGGCATACTGTGGAAGATTCCAGACACAGCAGTAACATCTCCATTTAAACCAGCAGGTGACGGGCCCTCCACCAGAAAAGTTACACAATGCACCTTTAATAGGGATCCACAATACAGTTTTTTCTGTTCTGATACCGATACTTTAGCTAGAAGTATCTTCCGATCACCAATATCAACCAATACTAGGGTAGAGACTGAAAATATCATTTATTTTATTTAACAGTTTACGTAAGGTAGAAATGATCCAAATGTGCTTAGGATCATCATCCTTTAAAGTAATTACAGAATAGCTTTGCAAGGTGTTTGGGCCAACATTGTCTAGTCAATTGTCTTACACCTATTTATAGAGCAAAATGTGATATCGACTGAAATGATATCTTGGGACCGATACCCGATCCATCCAAATCTTCAATATTGGTGCTGATATCCAATACCAGTATTATATCAGTATATATCAGGGGTCGGCAACCCGCGGCTCCGGAGCCGCATGCGGCTCTTTAGCACTCCCCTAGTGGCTCCCTGGAGCTTTTTCAAAAATGAGTTAAAATGGAAAAGGAATGATTTTTTGTTGTTGTTTTAATTAGGGGTGTCAAATTATCGCGTTAATTGCAATTAATTAATTACAGTCATATTTAGCAGGTTATGTTTTTTAATCGCGTTAATCTCATTTTTAATCTCTAACTTTAGTGTTTCTGTATGCGAGTTGCTTTATTATAAAAACCAGTTTTTATGTGTTATTGGGACAACAACAACACATACACACACAAAAAAAACACATTTATACATTTTTTTATTTCGGTAATTCCACTCATTGCCGGAAACCCACACAAAACGCGCGCAGTAAGAGCGATGTAAACGTCATGTTCACGTTGGCGGCGTCAGTCGCACAATGGACGAGGTCGAAGAGCCAGTAGAACAGAGGCAGCAGTGCACAGGTAAAACACCGACACCGACGTGCTCCCGTAAACCGTGCTTCCTCCTGTGCGCCTCTAAACCAGAACTAACACCAAGACTAAAACCAGGACTAATCCAGTCCAGGACTAAACCAGGACTAAACCAGAACTAAAACCAGAACTAGAACCAGAACTAAAACCAGAACTAAAACCAGGTCTAAATCAGGACTAAACCAGGACTAAACCAGAACTAAAACCAGAACTAAAACCAGAACTAAAACCAGAACTAACACCAGGACTAAAACAGGATTAATCCATTCCAGGACTAAACTAGGACTAAAGCAGGTCTAAACCAGGACTAAAACAAGGATTAAAACCAGTGATCTCATATACAAAGCATTTCTCTATCAATAATATTTTTAATATGGTTAAGGAAAGACTGGACTTTTGATTGTCTTTAAGTAGACAAAGGTTATTATGTTCAGATTTCCTCGTCTTTGCTACTTTACAGCAAACAGTTTCTTATTCATGGAGACTTAGGCTCAACAGCCAATTTGAAGAGATTTGTTAAACAATAAATGACTTTATAAAGTCACTTTTTTTAAATCTATATCAGTCTTTTGATCTGCCACAATAATGTAATAATGAATTTAAATGAAAATACCTCAAACTGAAGTCTTTTCTCAGCAATTTTTAGGTGAGATTAAAATGAGATTAATTAGATTAATTAATTACAGATCATAATTAATTAATCTCTCAATTTTTTTAATCGCATGACAGCACTAGTTTTAATATGGTTTGTTTAGGGGTAAAACCCTCGTTCATCTCTGGTCATGGATCTGATCCATCAGCTGTGTGCAAATGCAAAGACATTAAAAGTGTTTCAGCAGAACAAATAGATAAGATGAAGCCGGGGTGGTGTCCGGTGCCTCCACCTGAGAAGCGCTTTCCCCGAAAAAAAAAACAAACAACAAAAAAACACTTGCGCAGAAGGACTGCTCAGAACAACATATAACGAACCAAACTGGATTCACGCTTCTGTCCGATGCTGCACCACCTCGGAACCAGCCGCGGTCGAACGCGGAGGACCAGAGCAGCCCGCCCGGACCTGTGGCCCACAGCGCATTCTCGCTTTTCCCGCACAGAACCAGCGCACAGAGGACGACACGGAAGCGCTTGGACCCAGTCCTTTGCGCGCTGGTCTTGCTCGCCCCCGTCTGGAACCAGGACACGGAGGACGAAGCCTCCGGATAATCTGACCAACACTGGACCCCCAGCCCCGTCTTGAGGAGCTGCGCGCTGACTGCTCCCGTGTGTTTGGTGCTCCTGCCCGAGTTCAGAGCTTCTGCTCCGGGCTGATGTTGTGTACAAAGTTCTACATGCTGCTGTTTTCTGAGTGCTCCTATGCACGATCAGAAGAAATGCGACTGCTGCTCTGAACACTTCCATCATCGTCGTCAAAGCAACAGGTAAACGTAAACGTGAAACCGGAGTTTTTAGAAGGATTCGTTTTCAGAGGCGAATTCCCCGTTTGCGTGTAAACGATGAGAACAAACGAAGGGAAATGTCTCCGTTTTTAAAAATACCCGTGTACGTGTAAACAGGGCCTAAATGACAAAGGAATCAACACTAACCACCTGATTTCAGTGGCTACAGACGGCGCACCGAGTATGAGCGGGTCGCAAAAGGTGTTTGTGTAATCATGAATGCTCATTTTGTATTTGTAGCCTACTTAGTCATTTTAATAGTCGGCTTATACAGCTAATATACTGACAGCCTATGTTGCCTTCATATTAGGCTTATATAAGGCTTTAAATTTTGGCTCCAGGCAGGTATGGTTTTTGTTTTTTTGGGCCAATATGGCTTTTTGAACATTTTGGGTTGCCGACCCCTGGTATGTATGTATGTGTGTGTGTGTGTGTGTGTGTGTATATATATATATATATATTACACTTTTTTATCTTACATGGGTTTCACTGTCTTGAAAAATGTGCATCCTCACTATCAGCAGGGTCACCTCTCTACAGATATAATCTGTAAGTTTGTGGCGTCACCTCCTGTCTTAGAGTAGATAGTTAAGTTATTGTTGTGCCCTTGGACAAGACACTATAGACTGTGTAATTGTGTTTTTTGGCTATTATAGCTGTCCTGATAATTTAACTGTAATTTAATATGAATTGTTACTAGCTAGAGAATTGTGAAATATTTGTTCTACATTCTTCTAACTTGGCTTTGGAAAAAAAAAATCCTGAGTATAGCTTTATTAGTCAACGGAATTCCTGCAGAGACAAATTTTACGACTTGGCAGAAAATTTGCTTATTGATCGCATAAAAAGGTGGACCATGAAAAGTAAACAAATAAAACAACATATAATTGAGCCTATAGGACTACCAAGTGTGCATTTTCTGAGTGTTAAAATCTTTCTTGGAGCCTGCCCATGCGTCTTCCCTCATTAGCTCTCTGACCCTTTGTCCACTATTTTTACAGTCTCCAATCTTCGCTGCCAGGGACTTTTTGGACCATATTTTGATTTTAACGGCTCATAATTACAACCAGGTGGATTTAAGCACAAGTTGGTCCAGCTGCTCGGGTCCTTTAGCTGAGTTTAGACTCTCGGGTTTCTACTGGGAGCGATAAAAGTCAAAGTATGTAAAAGTGAGGGCCACACTGCTGAATGAGAGCATGAGTCGGCACAATCCAGAGCTGTATTTGAACCTTGATCAGTAAATTCCTCTGGTATTTGGGAAAGCACGCTGCTCCTATCTGTGTGGCTCTTTTAGGATCCTAGTTACATACAGAATAACAATGAATATTTTTTTTTTACAAATAACTTTTCTGGTACTTGTTTGTATGGATATGCCATTGCGCTGTTTAAAATGTCCCACAGTATGACATTAAACAACTCTACTTTATATTTATTCAATTACAGGTGGTTTTATAGGTCTAAAAAACAGGGATTCTGACTGTGAGCGGGGTTGCCTCTCCGCAGATCTGACCTGTAACTTGGTCTAGTTTGGTCTCCATGGAGATAGAAAGGTTTGGTGTCATACTATGAAACATTCCTGCAAAACCAATGACATTTCCATAGAGAAAAGAATTTGATGGACCACCAGAAAATTTGCATAATGCACCTTTAAAATTTTTATGTGGGCATGTTGTTTTATTTTGCTTTTGCTTTCAAGTTTATGCCTTTGTAGTAAAGAGGATGATATTTGTCTGGCCAATAAAAGACTCATGTTTAGTAGTTGTAGTAGTCGGTTGTTGAAGTAGAAGCAGTAATTTAATATGCTACAGAGGGCTGTTTATAGTTTGCTGTTTATTCGAGTTCAAATGTTGCGTAATTTTTCACTTTTACCATTGGGGGAACTAGTAAGAGTAGTTGTAAGAGTAACTCAGGACGATTTATAATTTTATAACTGAAAAGACAAAACATTTAAGACAAAGGATAGACCACAGAAATTAGATTAAATTAAAACAAATGTTCAAATCTTTTAAAATTGTCAACATAAACTCAAGCTTTTTCACTTATAGACTTGCTCACAGTCAGGAGAGTAACAATTATTTTACTCAAATAAGAGTATTTTTTACTATAGACTAAATAATGCTCAAATGGGAATGGGAAGTATACTGTCCAAAAACTACTCCTAAGTACAATGTATTTATAAAGTCACACACATCAGTGTAATGAGTGATTACCACCTCTGGCTGTGTAAATGATTGAGTGAGTTTTGAGTAAGTGTGGAATTTTTCTTTTGTTTTTTTAAGTTTTGTTTGATTGTGAACCTTATTAAATACTTAAAGGTTCACTATGTAACATTTTGGTTCGGGTTCCGTCACCTGCTTGTTTCGGTGGCCAATCCACAAATCTGACTTGTAATTTAGTCTGGATTGGTCTCCATGAAAGGTGTACTATTATACTTTGAAATATTCTGGACAAAGTAATAACATATTATCCATGGAGAAAAGTATTTGACAGGCCCTGCACCAGAAAAGTTACACAATGCACCTTTAAGTAGCAGACAGATTAAAGTAGGGTTGTTGAGTGATTTGCCTTGTCATTCAAACTTGTTAACTTTGAAATGTGTTTTTGTCTTTGTAAAGGTGTGTCTCCACCGAGCATCACGTCCCCCACCTCCAGCTGTGCCTCCTCAGGACTCGGCTGTCCAGGTAGGAAAGAATTACACTTTAAAATCACTAACCAGAAACCAGTAGAAATATCTCATTTACTTGGTCCTTAGTATTTCACAGTATTAACAAAATGGTCATTGTCAAATGGTCAAAGTTCATGTTTCTATAGGTTTGAGGTTTTGTATAGATAGTGGTGGAACATAAAGTTAAAGTAGTAAAGTAATGTACTTAAGTAAAAATTTTAGGTATCTGTACTTTACTTAAGTGTATTTTAAAGTGGCTGCTTTTTAGTTTTACTTCACTACATTTGAGAGCAGATATATGTACTTTCTACTCCACTATATTTTTGAACAGAACTGAAAAGTAAAAGTATTTTTTATGAAAGTTTGAGACCTGCTGAAAAGGCTGAGGGTTTATTTTTAATCTTTTTGTAGTTTGAAGAAACACAAATAACAGAGAGAAAAAAATAACTCATTCAATTTTTTTGACTGAACAATAATTCAGCACAAATCTTAAACAATCATTACATTTGAAGTTTTCTAAGACCTCAAAATCTGCGTGAAATACTTTTACTTTTTATTCTTTAAGTAAATTTTTAAACAAGACATTTTTTTCATGCTCCAGTATCTTTACTTTTACTTAAAGGTTGTATAGAGGATTTTTAGAGAAGTGAAATACGGCGACAGTCCTTTATCAAATGTTGTGCATGTGTAACACCACCTTCCTCCTCCACAGCTCCCTCAGTAGAAACACCTCCTCCCGCCTCTTTACTCTAAAAATCATGCTTGTTTACATCCAGTGCGTGTTCAGAATTACTGTTGAAGTGACCTGTCTAGAAATATTTTAACAATCGACGCATCAGTTTTTAGACCCTTCGTCTGCTTCAGTCGCGCCATCGCTGGAAGGAATCTCCAAGAATCACCTCATTTGGTCTTCGCTCCTTTTCCCCTTCTCTTCTTCTTCTTCTTTCAGCGACCTCAAAAACTGACTTTCTTTTGCGCCGAAATGGTCGTGGATTCTCGTCCGCCATGGCAACAAACTTTGTGTGAATTTCGAGGAAGCGCCAGTTTGAAAAAGTCTCTAAGAACCGCTGCATAAACCACGTAATCCACACACGCCGACGAGTCAGTTACACTAGAAACGAAGGGAATTTGATTGACAACCTAACAGCCAATAGAAAGTGAGGGAGCCTCGTTTTCTGTTGGCTGATGTTTATCTAGCCGCACTATGTCCACAGTTGATAGATTTTCATTCTTTTTTTTTTTTTTTTTGGTCATCATAATTACAAGGCTGCTGCGTCTCTGTAAGGGTATTTTAAACTTTCAATGACAATTTGAAACTAAAAAAAAAAAATCCTCCATACAACCTTTAAGCAACAATATTCAGTACTTCTTCCACCACTGTCTATAGGTTATATCAGGTTTAGGTGAGACACATTTTTCATTCTATGTTCTCATGGTTAAATTATGTTGTATTGTCTTGTGAAAATCAGTGCTTAGACTTGTTTATTGTTCTCTTAAACTCTGAAAACATAGATTCTGGATGGGCACAATCAGTCCATACAATAGCCCAATCACATGCATTTGTGCAATGAGTCCATCTGCAGCCATCCGCTCTCCTCAGATAAACCCTGCGTGTCCGGGAGGAACGTCACATTCTAATATGAAGGATATTTTTTATTCCATACCCCAGAGATATTTTCTGCTCTGATTGGAAAACCAGGGTCACTGCTTACACGGACAGGCATTATGTAAACGTGCTGCCGAGGGGCTATTATCTAACAAGCTAATGATAATATAATATATTTGTTATGATTATAAGATGATTTGAACTTTATACTATATGGACCAGTGTCACAATCATTCTGGCAGGCAAGTTTAAGTTAGTTTCAGTAAATCTTTGCCCTTTAGTTTTAGTCAAGATTAACAAACATTTTACGCTAATTTTATTCTAATTAAAAGCTGCACTATGCAACTTTTCTAGGTGGGGTTTGTCACCTGCTTGTTTCTATGGATATCTCATTGCTCTGCCTGGAATGTTCCACAGTATGACATTAAACAGCTCTACTTTACATTTATTCAATTAACAGGTGGTTTTATAGCTCAAAAATACTTAAAAAAAAAAAAAAGGTTGCCTCTCAACTGATCTGACCTGTAACTTGGTCTGGTTTGTCTCCGTGAAGATATAAAGGTTCAATACCATACCGTGAAACATTCCTAGCAAGGCTGGCACCATCTAGTGCCTCGGCTCAATTTCATTTCTCTCCAGCAACTCGGTCAGGAATTAAAATACAATAGACGGTTCGCAAAAACCCCAGAAGTGCAAATTCGGACACCAGCCAATCAGCGAAGAGCCATATATTCAGTGTTGTCAACGATTCTCGAGATCGAGGATTTAAAGCCAGAATAAAGAGAATGTTTGGTGAATTTCATCAAGGGGAAAGGCGTTATTGCCTTTCTTCCTATGGGATTTGGGAAAAGCAGTTAGCCCCATTAGTGGTGCATTACATAAGTGACTACCAAATAGCAGCGATTGGTTAAATGATAAAAAAGTACCTGCCTATTGTCGAGCAAACAATTTCTAACACTGCAAGGTCAGACGGGTTCTACGAAGTGAAACGAAGTGAAACCGGCTGATGAACCAGGCTAAAACATTCCAGGCAAAGCAATAACACCTCCATGAAGAAAAGCATCTGACAAAACCTCCACCAGAAAAGTTACACAATGCACCTTTAAACTATTTGTATTGCTCTGGACTTGTTTGGTTTGAGGCTTGGTTGAAAATGAAACTTAAATCTTGTCTTCATTTGCTTCTTTCATTCTTTGATGTTTAGTATTTATTATTCAACCAAAATATTATTACTTTCAGACCAAACTGTGTACTTTTACTCATAGTTTAAGTCATCATTATGATCACTTTTTACCGAGTTTAGTCAGCAAAAATATGACACTGACAAAAACTATGACAAAAATGTTGTCAACTAAATTAACACAGCTGTAGCATATAGTATCTGGGCAAAAGAGGTAGAAAATGGGGAGCCAAGTTAGTGTTCTGTTTTATGGTTATATAAATGGTATACCTCTATCTTGTATTTTATAGTAATAGTGTCCAGCTAAGTACTCCTGACCGGGCTTATCTGGAAAAGACCCTCTCTGCTCCTGCCACATTTTGGGTCATATCCAAAACCATAATTGAAAGCACATATTTCCTACTACTTTTATCCTGTGAGAAGGGGAAAAACTTGGGCTAACACCATGGCGTGGTTTAGTGCATTGTTAAAAGTTTACTCTGTAAAAGCTACATTCTGGGTAAACATGATATCAAACTAAAACAGGAAGTCCCATCTGGCTTGTGGACAGTAGCTGTGGGTCAAAACACTTTCGAGGACAGAGGAGTTTGAATGTCAGTTCTCACACTCTGCACAACCAGGGACTTTTATTGTGAAAGGTCATTGCTGTTGAATGATGCCCCAGGGAGAGACGCACGAGAGACTGAAGACTTTCTCCTGAATTTAACTGAAATGATTAGAGCAGCAGTGGAGGTCAGATCTCAATGGACCATGTAAATGGATGTCACTATCATTTCAGAAATTTGTGCATTGCAGTTCAATTAGGCTAGGAGGCCAAGAATACGCACTTCTCCAATACTTTATGAAGATGTGAGTCTGGTTACCTGGTTTCATCTCACCAAGTTCAGATGGGGGTGATTGACAGATGAATGTACCAATCAGGGACATACATGGTCCTTCTGTATTAAAACATATATGGCTACTTAAGGGGAAGCAAGAAAGGGAAAAAAATATTACAGGGGACTTTATGCTATTATCTCTGGAGAGAGAAGTTTGATTTTGTTGGTCCTTTGTTTCAGATATGTCACTGAAATGAACAAAACTGAGATGAGCAAACCACATTAGACTACTTAAATTTGGTAACAGATTTTGCTGACTAGTAAATTCTAATTATAATGAAATCTTGTAGTATATGTGCATTTGAAGACTGTATTGTCTCTGTGGGGAAATGTGTGTGTATGTTTGACCCATCATTCAACCATTGAGGCATTGGAACCAGTCAGGAGCAAATCTTGAGCTAGGATCTTGGGTCAGGACATAAACTGTTTATATAAATGGACATAGCTAACCTGCTAGCCGTGGCGTTCCAAATAGGAAGTGTTCATGGTGGCGCTTCTGGCTCCATCAACTCTGTTTCCAATTGATTTTACATTATAAAATTGTCACCCCTCTCTCTGTAACTGCTACAGTGAGCTTCCTCATGTTGGTCTTAAAATCTTCTTATTAACCAGCTCTTGATTGATTCTGATGTTTTTATTTTATGCAAATAAATTCCTAATATGGACCAGGTTCAAAATTCACTCCTATAACTGCTAGCATTGTGAGAGACATTTGACTGGAACTAAATGCTATGGGTGGCATCACACTCCCTTAGTCCACTTTATCCAGTCTTTTGGGTCAGGATTACCTAGCTGGAGGATTGACTCATTGTATTTGAAAATTGAGAGTCTAAACTAACACTACACTTTCATTCAATTTTTATCACATGCCCAAAGGTAAGTTGGCTCTATTGATTTTTGCTATTACATGTACAAACACTGTGTAACTGTATCATTGGTTTATTTTGCCATGTGAATTTCCAGTCGTGTTCAAAGTGCAGTTTTAAATGAGATATTGCCGCAACCATGCATTGCTCATGTTTCGGTATGAACCCATATGCCCCTCCTGGCTCACTGGTCTCTGCTTGTCTGTGCTCTGGTCCTCCCTGTCACAGCCTCTTCTTCTGCCTCCAACCCATCCACTGCCTCCACTAACTCCACCCCTGATACTAACGCCACCACCAGCCACGGTAAGACCCCACCCCATCGCCAAACTGCTTTACCCCTTCTAATGCTTTGATCTTTTAAAGGTCCTATGTTATGCGAAATTGACAAAATCGAGCCCCAAGTCATGTTGAAATGTTGTTACCTCCTCAAACACATACCTGGAGTTGTGTTTTGTTTCATTTACAAAGGTTTTGAGTAATACTTCCTGTATTACCAGATTACATCACGATGTGGAACAGACTGTTTTCTGTTTGAAAGAACAACCCATCTTAAATATACAGGATTTGTGTGTTAAACAGCCGTGAATGAAATAAAACACAACTCTGGATATACATAGACCAGAAAATAGTGTAATATGGGCCCTTTAAAGATTTCGTATGATCTAGTTTTTGTGTATTGTGCAATGATTTATCTTGGCCTCAGAAATGATTTTTGTGGTTTGTTAAAGTTGCAAATCAAATGTAGTTGACAAACATTCACAGATGTCCCAACTTATGGTCCACACTGTCATTTGCAAAATCAATAGTTTGCCCTCAATTGTGAAAATGTCAAAAGCAATCCAAACTTTAAAATACTGCTTACACACTTCTAAGCAACAGCATTTCAAGTATTTCAAAATTGTTGCTCACCAAAGTTGTGAGTTGCTGTCGGACTTTGCAATCAAGAGCAATAAATTTAACTTTTTGAATTTGTTCAAGTTTACCATGTTTTAGCATTTTTATTCTCGTTTTCAGTGCCAGTCAGTGCTGGAATAGCTGTTTTCACAATCATGTAGGTCAATTGCCAGTGGGAATCTGATTTCATTATGGGACATTGTATTACTTGGCTCCATGGTTATTATAACAGGATACAGGTTCCTACACCTAAATATAGTCTTGCACAGATACGCAAAATACGCCAAGCCAACGGGCAACCTTTAGTGTATTGTGTTCCTGTTCCTTCATAAAAGTTAAGCAAACATTTCATTTATCACTGATTCCGTTCTCCATTTCTTGGGTAATTATGAGTAAATTCAGGCTTGTGGTGTTGCTCCCTCCTCGTGTAGCTGAGCGCACTGCCAGCTCCTCTCTGGCCTCTGGGTTACTTTCCACATTATGAGCTCTCTTGTGTAAATAGACTGGCACTATACTCTCTCCAGTGATCCAAAAATAATATGAATATTTCTTCCCAGTTATGATTCCCATTTTCAAACTGGGGGTATCTACCACCAACTGTTTTAAAATTGAGGATTTTCTTTTTTTCTTTTTTCTTTTTGCATTAATAATGGAAAATACTGTTACGTTAACTGTTGTATTTCAAATGTATTTATGCTGCAATCATTTTGATACCGCAAGTAACAGTGTGGACATCTCTTCAGTAAATAACTGACATAGAACTGAGTTTGACAGGTAGAAATATCTTCAGGTGCACTATGTAATTTTAGGCAAAGCTATCTCAATTGAGTCTTGAAGGTGGACCTTCAAACAGAAGTTTACAATACAACACAATATGACCTTTTCCCCCAGCCTGAAAAACTAGTTTGAACCCAGAAAAAACTCATTTTCTTCAAGGCCATTTCTGCTTATAATGACTGGGCCACCTAATAAAAGAATAAGGTGCATTTTATCTCCATCGGCACCAGGGCTTGGCTGGATGTACATTTTCTGTAGTTAATTAACAACATTCCTCCCCATCCATCTTCAACTGTGGAATTTGAGGGCTGAATACATTTTTTAATCATGTATTTAATAAGTCTGGGTCAGAAATACATAGCATGGTGAAAGATATTGAATTTGTATGTAGGCTCTGAATGTTTTATATTATATTATTTTATGGCTATGAGGGGAAAGATGCCACAAAAGTAAAAAGCGAAATGTTCTTAACAAGCCAAACCCAAAGTTACTATGGTAATAGTAATAGTAGCATTACAATAGCAGTAGTTTGAAAGTTATAATAACTTTAACATTGATTCACATTTATAGTGTCTTTATATACTGATAGTAATAGTAATCATTCGTCATCATTTGGAGACATAGTATTATCAGATAGGCCTATTGCAGTAGTTTTTGCTCAGCTCTTGACAGTTTTTTTTTTTGTTTTTTTGTTTTGTTTATTTTTATTTTTGCTTGATGCTGCAGCTCTGTCACCTTCCACCCCTCCATCCATCACCCCCAGCACTGCTCCACCCACTTCACCCAATAACCAGACCCTAACTTCAGCCGCCAGCACCACCTCTGCTCCCCCCTCCTCCGCTGGTGGTAAGGCTGCTCCATAACGCTGCATTTACTTTCCCAGGAAGCATTTTACAATTGTAATATACAAAAACCCATATAGCCTTCATTTTCAGTGCATTGTAACTATAATTCAAATTTCATCATCATTTGCCTGAAAATCATGAATACTGTATTTCCCTCTAGGCCTCCCATCTAACCTTAGCATAATATCCCCATATGTAGACTGTCTTCTTTACATGCCCAAACCATCTCTTGTGCTTTAATTAAAATAAAATTTTTTCAACCAAAAAATAAATAAAATCACTGTCCCTCCAGTCATTCTTACATCCATCATGATGAACAAACCATCTGTTGCCTTTGGGCAGATGGACCATATCTTAATCATAATTTTTCCCACTGCATCTTTATGCTAAATGCTTTCTGTGAAATGTTATTTTAGCACAATTTATTTGCATAAACTGTCAAAAAACATGTCTTTTTTACAATATGCATTTGTATTTTAATTTCATTGCTAACTTCTTTTGCTAATCAGCTTTGCCATCCACTCCCATGAACACCACCCACCTGCATAATACCATCGCTTCTACCACTGGTGCTAATGTTACTGTAAGCAACCACGCTAACAGCACTGCTGGCATCCAACCTTCCATAACTACTAGCAACACTGCCACGACTGTTAGAATCAATGGTACCACAACTGATGTGGTTAACGCTACCACCATTGCCGCCAATGCTACAGTCAATGCTACAGTCAATGCTACAGTCAATGCTACAGTCAATGCTACAATCAATGCTACTGCCTCACCTGCTAACACTACTGCAGCCAACGCTACTGCAAGTGGTAAGACAACACTGCACTGATCTTTTCAGTTAGCCTAGTGTATATATATATATATATATATATATATATATATATATATATATATATATATATATATATATATATATATATATATATATATATATATTATTTAGGCTAGGCTATATTGTAGTCTAGTTTACTCTACATTGTCTTTCATTGACTTTATGGTCAAATGAATGCCAACAATGTTTAAGATTAAGTGTTTTTCTCTTAAATTAGCCAATTCCTTTTGTATTGTTGCAAATCCGAAAGAAAAACCCATGTGAGTTACTATATGACACTTTGGGATGAGAAACATCTGTGAGGGTTAAATAGATTTAATTACATGCTTGGTGCTTTTCAGATGTAAATCCATCCCTGTATTGTTTTCTATATTTTAAAAGAGCTATAGATTGAAAAATCATGGCCTGAATTATAATGAGCAGATTAGGATTAATCTTTGCTACTTTTTGTGTGCATACTAATCATATCAAAGGCACCTCATATTTCTTGATTTATTCTTGGTTTATTTCCCTTAATATATTCACTTCTTGATGTTCAGGAGAGACTCTTTGAATGCAAAAAAGACTTGATGAATGTGAATGTGACACCTTGAGATAATAAAATTGCATATCCTTGAAGAAACTGAAGCTTTAGTTGCAGTCTGATGGTAAATGGTAAATTGTCACATTTTTACAGAGCGCTTTCCAACCTTCAAGGTACTCAAAGCGCTTTACATGGAAACACTCACTCATTTACACACACATTCATGTGCCAATGTATGCAGACACTAGGGGCGAGTTGGGTTAAGTGTCTTGTCCAAGGACACAACGACGTTCATCTGTGGGAGCTGGAATCACACCAGCCAACTTGTGGGTCAGTGGATCTGACCGCTCTACCATCTGAGCTACTGTGATAATCTACAATAGGACTCTTTAACATGTATCACAAGACTAGTAGCCTATAGAGCTCTTTGAAAAAGATTTACTGCGCTTTTTTATTCAGATATAAAATACATCTATTATCCAAGGACAAAAAATGGTATTACAATTGCTCCAATTTATTCACATTTGCTTGAAAAGTGCAATACAAAAGGTTGTGAATGATTAGCTAGGCTAATTAGCATGCTGTTATGCTGCATATGGCTTTGGCTTTAGCTTTAAGAATTTTGCTAATTCCATTATTATTGCTGTTTGCTCTTTTTAGCACAACTGTCCACCAGCATCTCATGGGCATCAGCCACTAACTATCCACCTACTAACCCAGATGCGCATGGTAAGGATAAACTGCAAAATCCTGTTGAATTTGCACTGGAGTTAATCCCACAAATTAAATTTCAAATTTTGTTTTGTTTCATTATGAAAGATTAGTCTTTTACCTAATAGCTATACAGGTTGACTATTGTTAGGCCTATCACGATAATTGATTTATTGTTCAATATATGAAATCTAGAACTATATATTTTGGGACTCAATAGTTGCTCAATATTTGTTTGTACATTTTCTTTGCAATGGCAGTGACATTTTTGCCATTTGTATGTAATAAGGGAAGATTTGTGCTGTAGATGGCAGAATAAATAATTTATGTGGCTAAATATAGGCTCACTCTGCTATTTATTTGTTGCAGCTCATGCATTTTTCTATTAATGTATATTTAAAAATAGGTTTACTGGTATTATTTTGTTTTGTAGTAGTAGTAGTAGTAGTTTTAATATCATGTATATCATGTATCTGTATCAATATATCATGCTTTTAATTTGTTATCGTGACAGGCCTAACCATTATAAACTACTCTTGTCAATTGTTGTGGCTACAATCTATGCTGATGTAACCTTGGGCAACTAGACCTTCAAAAATCATTGATTATAATACCTCGCTTCAACATTAACACTTAACTGCTAAGATCCTGCATGTTACAAAGTTAGCTTCTGTCATAGCCTTGATCAGTCAATCAGTCTTTCACCTTATGCCTGTATGTTTCACTGTAAATATTTTCCAGAGACATCCACCACTAACTCATCAGCAACTAGCTTAGCTGCTACCTCTGCTCCCTCTTGGGGTAAGGCACTGCATAGTTTGGATGCAGGTTTGGTCTAGTTGTATTTCAAGGTTTATAAAGTTTTCAGAGTTGGATTTCTTCTTTACATTGATCTTTTAGAGTTTCTCATTGGGGCCCTGATTTTTTTTTCTCTCTTGGGTGTCTTGTTATTTCGAATCGAATGACCAAAACTAATACAGCTAAAACTAGCCTGTATAAAGAATTATTCTGTATCCGTCAATATTTTCTCATATCTCCATCCTGTCTTGTTCATATGTTATAATCATTAGAAATAATTAGATTTTGATTTTATGTTGTTGCACTTTTTTCATCATGCTGGCATGTCCCTTCTCCATTTTGGTGACAGTAAAGAAGACTACATGGTTCTCACAAAGCATGGTCTCCAATATGGATACGAAAATGACTACCTCCAATTTACATTCACACAAGATTTCTCAAGCACCCATACACTTTTTGCCAAGAAGAGTGGTCCGAAGCCTTTTAAGCCAACCCCCTCACTTCAGATTTTCATCACCAACTGTGAGGCCTCCCGCTGGGACAACAGCTCGAGCTCCCCGGCCTCAGAGACATCGGAGCTCCAAAACTTCGCTTGGGTTCATCTCTACTCCGTTAATATCGCAAGGGAGAAAGCGTCTAACTGGATCAAGACGGCCAATATTCGGAACATCACCTAGACCGCTAACAGCTCACGTCACAAAACCTCCGGGTGAATTTACAACCACCCCTAAACCTAAATACTATACAGGAAGGTTTACAACTGTACTGAGAAGACTCACAACTAGAGTTCCCAATAGCCAGGTCACAAAGCAGTTGCCGCACCAACCAGGAAATGGAAATTCTACAACAACCACTGCAAAGCTAATGGATAGGGGTTCTCCGACAACAACAAAAAGTAAGGACCAAAACGGAAATGTTACAAAAACTACCGTTACAACTTCTGGGATTTTGCATACGGTAACACAAAAATCTAGACTGGATTGGTTAAAAACTTCAGTTACTACTCTTAATACCACCACTACGCCCAGTGTCATAAACATTGGACACTTTGCAACTAGTGGGCCACAAAATACCAAAGTACCAAAAACTACTACCCAAAGTTACAAAATGTATAACATTACAAGTAAGAGTCTTGGAGACAGTTCCGCTACTGCTAGTAAAGTTAGCCCAACCAGTAGTATGGAAACCAGTACCAAAGCTTTGAACTTTACACCAAAAAAAGAGGAAACCGCACCCATTTTGCTATTGTCTTTACTATCATCTTCATCTCTCAGTAACAGGAAGAACAAGCAAAGATCACCTGTTAGCATAATTAGCCAGGTTAACCATTCAGTGGCTACAGGTAACTGGACTGACCCTGTAGATCCTCCCATGATTGAATATGCATCAGGCAGTGAACCATTTCTGTACGATTTGGGAGATTTTGGAGATGTTGGTGACATTTTTAGCTTGTATGATTTTAACTATTCCTTGGAGGAACCACCTAGCATTGAATTCCCTGTGCAGAAAACCATGCTAAATCAAAATGAAAGTCAAAATAGGGATGCAATGACTATACAAGCAAAAATTGAAGATGCAGTCTCTTTGATAAATCCCACTCCAACCGTACAAGTGTCTACTTCTACTTTAACCGAGAATGTTAGATTTAATGTAAAAGATGTTTCACCATCCTTTCCACACTCCAACTCCCATGTCCCTATATTAATCCCATCTCCAGAGCATATACATCAAACAAGTGGGCTTGATTCAGGTCCGGTTATTGCCACAACAGCCGCTTCTGAAGTGTTTGCCCAATGGCCCATAATAGCAAATCCATCAGTACACACCCCCTCCATGCGACTGGAGTCTGTAAAATCTTCCTCACTGCCTTTTCATACTAGTCACAATACAACACAAAAGCTTTCAACGCTTCCTCCGCTTGCACCCACTGTCACTCCTGCACTTAGCCCTTCCCCATTCGGCCAAGTGTTTGTTCCAACTCGGCTCCCAGATATTGATTTTGCACCCATTGCTTTATCTGGTCGAGATAGCCTGCCCTCCCAGATGCCTTTGTTGCCATCTATGCGTTTGCTGTCAAAGCCCCAAAGCATGTCTACACTGACAACACCTCACAGCAGGACCAGGTTGCCAGTTACCACCAACAATTTTACACATGGTGGTTCGCAAACAACTTATTCTCATTCAGGATCAGTAGTTGAAGAAGGCACTGTCATCCTTGACCCTATCACACCTCCGCTTCTTGTTCAGAGTGAAATCTTCCCCTCAACTTCTTCTCCTCAATCTCCCTTACTAAATATTTTACAACCTTCCTTCAACTCTTTGTCAGTCTTGCGTGATCCTACGAGGGATGCAAGCAGCACATTTTCGCCTATAGATGAGATTTCACATTATTTTGAACATAAGCTCGCCACGACTCCTCTGCCAAGGAACTGGGGTTCGAGTGAGAGATTGGATATTGAGAGAAAAAGCACTTTAAACTTTATTTTTCCACCTTCTTCCTCTACTTCTTCCAATATTCTGTCCACTACTGCACAGTCCCTTTTACCACATTTTGAGGGCTTGTCACTCAGTCCTTCACACACTGCATTGACAGGGAAGGGTGCTACTCTGTCAGGAAACTCAGAAAACACAGATTCTCAGAACAATTTAACTTTTAATAGAGATGTGTGGAGATTATCTAGTGTTTTCCAAGTATCCCCTACTCTGAAAGGTCTAGCTAGTTCAACTTTGAATTTGCTGAATCCTTCTCCAGACAATACCACCCAGTTTAGTTCTGCAGCTACAACCCAAAATACATCAGGGCTTTATACGCATATTTTTAACCGTACACAAACTTTAACTCATTTGAATTCAAGAAACTCATGGGATGTGCTAACAAATGTTCCTATTACAAGCAACATTTTAACACCAACAATAAATATATTTAGACCCTCCGCTTCACATGTTGATTCCATTGCTTCTTCTTTTGCCCCTACCCCCAAAGCACCAATAGCGATTTCCTATACTCATACAGTGCTTACGATGCAATCTAGTTCAAGTATGTCTGACTTGTTTATGTCACCCACTGCAAAATCTTCTGAATTCCTACACCAACCCACATTAGCAGTAATCCAGCCTTATCCTACTTTGCCAAACCACAATGATACTAGACATTTGAGGGAGCAAAATTTGTCAAGTAGCCATTTAAATTTTGACGAGCAAGCTTTTAGTGTCCATGGCGGTAAAGTGGAAAAAGCTGAATTCACTTCAAGTCGCATGGATTCAGGTGAGAATAGAGATGTTTTAGTGAATAACTTTGAAGGAGTGAGTACGCCAAGACTTATTCCAACTACATCGTCCATTAGTATCACAATGAAGAAGCAAATCTCTGCTATTTTTGACATTGCAGACATTGCACCTAAAATTCACATGCTGGAAAGCTCAGAGGATGAAAGTGTGACAGACAAACTGCAAATGGGCCACGTTTTGAATACTGAAAAGACTACTACTTTTTCACCCAAACCTACTTTTGCAAAATCAAGTTCTATTCACCCTGACCTCCCGCTAGTTTATGGCCTAAATGTGCCCCCTTTTAGTGCAACCTCCACACCCCATGCTGGTTCAAATATCAATGACCCAGATCAAGAGCTGAAGCCTGGGATCCAAGACCGCCCACCCAGCCATACCGATAAACCAAATGGGACCACTGCCATATTGACACAGAATGCAACTAAAGTGAAAAATGTATCTGAAATCATTGGGATGTTAATGGAAGGCAAAATAGACATAGATCTCCCTGCAAATGTTGGGGATATTTCTAAGGCAGTTGCAAGATTTGATAAAGCAGCAAGTTCAGAAGATACACGCAGCAGTGAAGAGAAAGCTGTTGTTACTACCACAAAACGCCCACCGTCAACACAGAAAATTATTAGCAATGGTGGAAACAAAATGGCCACTTTGAAACCTTCTAGAGTTACAAGGAAGTCGAAAATGCCTTGCCAATGTAGCCGTCATTTTACCTGTGTGTGTGGACTGACACCAGGAAACAGTATGTGATGAAGTAACTCCAGTAGAAATAGAAACTCAACTTGTAGTACAAATCAATGTAGTATCATGCGGGATGTTCAGTCTTGAAGTCTTCAGTATAATGTGTTTATTTAAAGGTGGTCTATTTAACATTTCTGTCAGGGGAAACATCACTTGCTTGTCTCTGTAGATATTTTATTGTTTGTTTTTGTGTGGAATGTTCCATATAAAACATGCAGTCTTGGTGTAAGCAGTCTCGCCTTTCCACAGATCTAGTAAGGAACTTGGCCTGATGGGAACTACCTGTCTCCTCAAAGATACACTGTACTGTGTAATATTCAAGGCAAAGCAATAGCATCTCCATAGAGACGAGCATATGAGCAGACCCTATAAAAGTTACATAGTGAACTTTACAATATACAATATGTTGTTTTTTATTGGCTTTATCAAAAAAATTAAGACTGGTATTAAGACTTTAAGACTGAATACACAATGATTTTCTAGGTGTATGGGTATTAAGACAGCTCCAGTTTATGATTGTTATTAGTTAATGATATGCAGATGCTGGTGTCATTATAATTCATAGTTAAATCTTGTAGTATTTCAAACTAATCAGAATTAATAGTCACTGTCATTGTACTTTTTTTCTCATGACATTGTAGTCAACTGTTCTAGCTCATGCCCTGTTTTCTGCCTTGTTCACATTGCTGCAACTATTCTCTTTTTGTTATATTCAGCTTTATATCTTTGTCCATCTGACTTTTGGGTAGAAATATCTGTGTTTCTCCAATGATTTTCCATTCTGTAGTAATATCTTCTATCAAATTGGACGGGTCCATGAATGAACTGTAGTGCACCTGTAGTGACATCTAGTGGGCACAGTGTCACATAGCAGGAGCAAAAAAGAAGAAAGATTTTTAAATTTTTTACTATTATTTACATAAAAACAACAAACTGATAACAGATACATTTACATTTCCCCTGCCTGCTTTAAGCCAACAGGAAATAGTTCTTTAATCTGATTATGCTGACAATGGGACGTCCTCTAACTAAGAAATGTGTTTATTCATAAGTTACTCAGAGCTCTCTTAGTCCAGCTCCAGCTATGTGGCACACTCTCTAAAATGTTCAGTTACATCACATTCAACTATTCACTGTAAAAACATTTTAATTTACAGATAGTTTGTTTTACCGAGTGGCCTTTGTGGTGGAGGACAGCACTCTGACCATGTCCCAAGCTGATGTCGAAGAGGCTGTGGTCATCTGGGTAAGTGGTTTAATTTAAATGGTAATTTTTTCCTCACCAAAATAAACCTGAAATGTGTTTTTTTTTTCACTCACATGTTTAACACACAATGCGATATAATGTGATAATGCAAGTGCTCCTCTGTGATTTTCAACTCCATTCACTTTTATTAGAATCATTGGATCATTTCAGCCCTGGAATTGCCAGTCTCTACTAAACAAAAAGTATAAGGTAGCTGTTAACTTGAAAACTGCTGCTTCATGACATCACAAGGTGGAACAGAGCATTTTGAGCTTTGGAGATGTAGACAGATTGATAAGAAAGTGATAACAAAGGGTTACTCAAAAAAACCACAAATCCAGGTATGTTTCTGATGACCAGCATTATAACATGACTTAAAGAGTCAATTTTGCTTAATATACACCCTTTAAAATCTGTTATTGCTTACTTAATTATTTGGTTGGGACAGGGTTAATGAACATATTTGAAAAATATATGCTATAAGACAAAACAACAGTGTAAATAGGAGGGAATCGAGCCATCAGCTATTCAAATGCCCCACCGCTGATTAAAGATTTATCATTTTAGGTCACAACGGCTATATGCTCATGTATCAATATGTTTGTTTGTTTTTTTTAATTATTAATATTATTATTTTGCAGTTAAATCAAACATTTCAAAATTGGACCCAGTCTGTTTATGTGGACTTCATCAGGTAATTTAAGACCCTGTGGCAATTATACAAGCTCATATATTCTTATATGGTGTATATATATTTTTTTTTTTTTTTCTCTCACAGTGTGCAGTCTGGGTCACAAAACAATGGTGTCATGAGGTAAAGCAGATATCATTGAATGTTTAATGTTACTTTTAAAATCAGATGAATATACTGTGCCCTGTGTTGTAGTTACCAGTGCCAGGCGTTGCTGATTCACTATTTCACCACAAACGAGAGTCTGGAAGAAGCAGCTAAAACTCGTCTGTCCAACTACGAGGCTCAGCTGGGGACCGGGCTCCGCATTCAGACTGACTCCAGCAGTGTTTCACTCATATGTAAGCAAATGTTTCTCATGTGTTTCTCATGTATATAGTGCCTTACATTGTATAGCCTTCTTAAAATAGCAGTAACAGTAATTTCTGGTGGAGGATCCCTCAAATGATATTGTCTTTGAAGATGTTATTGCTTTGTCTGGAATGTTTCACAATATGGTATCAAACCTTTATATCTTCAAACCAAGAACCAAACCAGACCAAGTTACAGTTGCAGTTTCTAGGTGTTTTTGTGCTATAAAAGCATCTGTAATTGAATAAATGTAATGTAGAGCTGTTTAAGGTTATACTGTGGATAAGCAAGCAGGTGCTGTACCTCCAACCAAAAAGCTACATAGTGCACGTTTAAATCTAGACTTACACAATACCAATGTAAACTTTTCATTCTTTAATTCTTCTGTGTGGACTTCACCTTCAAGAGCAAACTTGTTTTACCATGTAATGCGGAATCTCTTTTAATTACATGTGCCGTTACAAAACAGTGTATCACACCTACATCAGCTTAAAGGTCCATTATGTAACTTATTGACTGGGGGTCCGTCACCTGCTTGTTTCTGTGGGTATGTCATTGCTCTGCCTGGAATGTTCCACGATACGACATTATACAGCTCTGCCTTATATTTATTAAATTGCAGGTTAAATTTCAGGTTTTATAGTTAACTAGAAAACTGTGACTCTGACTGTGGGTGGGGTTGCCTCTCTATAGATCTGACCTGCAATCTGATCTGCCTTGGTCTCCATGTAGATAGAAAAATTAACCATATAGTGAAACAAAGCAAAAACATCTCCGTGGACAAAAGCATTTGACGTACCCTCCAGCAGAAAAGTTACACAATGCACCTTTAAACTGCACATTTGTGTAGTGTTTCCGTTTACATTGTCCATTACTCCTATATCTTATTGTATGTGTTTGTATGTTTAGACAACTGCCCAGAGGAGGTGTCTGTGCATTATCGATGGCCAGAGTCTCGCCCCACAGTGAGCCACACTCTGCCCTGTTTCCCCAACAAGGACAGCAGCACCTCCCGGACATGGTACAAAAGAAATACTTACTACCTAATAAATATTGCCTGATGTTTGTTATAAATAAGTCAGCTTTGGCGTTTTGATTTATACTAGACTCTACAATGGTGAATAGGAACATTGGACCTCATTAATTTTTTTCAACCTTATCTCTACTTGCAACTCGAGTCAAGATGAAATTTAAAAATATTTAAACCAAAAACTATGCATATAAAATTATCATTAATATATTAATATAAAGGAATGTATCAACAAAATGAAATAAACCAAAAAGTATATAATCTCTTTCAACTCTTAAAAATTTTAATGAAACTGTTTTATTGTGTATTTCTGGTCTAGTCTGATCAGTCCACAGAACTTCACATCTCACTGGTCGACTCCAGACACAAGTAACTGCACTGTTATCAATGACATCCAAGTGTCCGCAGGTAATAACTGTCAGCCATTCATATGCTCTCATTCTGATCTGATTCAGAAACATTTGCCTGCAGTATGCCTAAAGGGTCAATAAGTATTCAGTATTACATGATTAAGCAGTTACACTTTTTGTACAGAAAATGCAGCAGAAGTGGCAGGCCAGCTTGTTGTCATCACCAACAATGAGCTGTCCCAGGAAGAGGTGAGAAATAATCTATTATAAATATGTCTGTTACAGTTGTTAAACTTCTCAATAAGTCAATTTATTGAAGTTCGTTTATACAGAAGTAACTTGTATAATTGTGTTATAGGTGTCTCAAGTGGTGATCAAAGTGAAAGAGCTGGTGAACGTGGCCAAAATCAACACCACTTTGGCTCATACTGTGGTCACTATTATCTCCAATGTGATGAAGAGGCCTGAGACCACACTGCCAGCTACATCAGAGAAGTATAAAAATTATGTTTACTATCACTATGCATACTTGAACACATAACGCATATATGTAAGACTTATTTTAATAAGACAAAAATTGAGAGGTATCTAATCAGTAGATGATGATGAACAGTTCTGTAGTTTAAAAGAAGTAAGAAGAAGAAAGTACTAATATTTAATGTTGAAATTACATTCTGTTAAGAAAAGAGTGTTAAATTATAATTTTGGTGTCAGAATTTGTATTGAGTACTGAGTCTTTTTGTTAGTATCAAAATTAAGTTTGAAATGTTATTATCGTGACAAGACTAGTCTTCTTGTACATACATAAGTTTAATGCCATTTTATGAATCAAGAATCACGCAGTGCTCTTTTAAGTGTAGTTTCACAAAAGAAATCATATACAAACAGTGAAAAAACTTTGTGAATGAGGATTGCAGGATATACAACCATAATTTCAATTGCAATATACCATAATGGTGCTGTTATTTTTTCCCCTCTCCCAGGGCTCTGAAGGCAGTGGATAAACTGGCACAGAAGATTGAGTTTGAGGGAGACACAGTGAGCATCACATCCAAACATCTGGCTGTGGGCGTCTCTTCTCTGAACACCGCCATGTTTAAAGGGACCAATTTCAGCGCCTTCATCGGCCCCAACTCCTCACAGCCCCAGGTACTCACTCACAAGACACTTCTGAATGTGCTTGGCAATGTTAGCAAAAATAAATTGGCAAAATAGTGTTGAATAATCCACAAAACATCTTGATGTAATCCCATATTCACCCTGGACTGGTTAAAGGAAGTCATCTGGTAATCAATGTTCTTACTTAGCTCAATAAATACAATAAAATAAAAACATTGTTCTGATGACTGTCTTTAAAACCCATCAAACCTGCTTTTTTTTTTTATCAAGTACGGGTCCACATAGTGCAACTAAACCTTGACTAGACTAGAACTGAACAAATTTTTAGATAACAGACTGTTCTTTTTAAATGGCCAAACCTAAGTATTATAGACTGTATTTAATACAGATTGTTGATCATACTTCTAACCCAACTAAATTGTAAATATCACAAATAATACTTGTCTCTCTTTCCTCAGATTGACTTTGCATCTAAGCGTGCTAACCCATTAGCTCAGGTGACCCTCCCGGCCTCTCTCCTCGCCAACATCTCTCTGACTGAAACCGAACGAGCATCTCTGTCCAGGATCAACTTCATGTTCTTCTCCAGCACAAACCTTTTTCAGGTCAGACCAGATCCCCTTGAATAAACCAAAATATGTGACTGTTGATGGTTATAATCTTGTCTGTTTTTTGTTTTGTTTTTTTTCTAATTCAGAAAGAGCAGGACGGCTTGTCTCTGAACAGTTACGTGGTGGCCAGCAGTGTTGGGAACTTCACCATCAGTAACTTGCGTGACCCAATTAGGATCGAGATCGCACATCTCACTGAGCAGGTGAGAATTATTATTTGTATGTATTATGAATGCTCACTGGTATTTAGCAGTAGTGAGTCATGTCCATCTGACACCATAGCCATGTTTGTGTAACTGTGCACTTTAAAAAGTGCATATATTTAGTTAAGTTAATAGCAGTCCAATTGGTTATGGTTGGTTTGATTTACTTGATTTTAAACTGCTATTTAACACTGAATATAAGACATATGCCACAATAATGTATGCCATTCAAAAAAGTGTAAAACATCAAAGCAATTTAAATTATTGTTTCCAATCATTTTAATAAATATACTGATATGAATTAATACTGACAATAAACCTAATATTGTGTCAGGAGTGTTTTAGGCTTTATGCCTTATAGATGTAATTTTCATCTTGTGATCTGCTTCTGTATCAAAGCTACATCAATAATAATGATATCATCCATTACTCTTTGTGCTTTCAGGCATTTGACTCTCTGAAGCCACCGGTCTGTATGTTCTGGGACTTCACTATGAGAGGTGAGTCCAGATCTCAGCTCATTACGATGACCTCCTGAGGCACTGGAAGAAACTATACCCCTTTATGGGAACATTAGATTGTCTAACATTTGCAGTGCTCCTTTATCAGGGCAATTATCAATATATATATGTATATATATATATTTTTTTGATTTTTTGCAGTTGTAATGAAGTGAAAATTGCAAAAAGCTTATATTTTTTGCAGTGTTTAAGTATTAACCTCCACAAATACAAAAAGAATGAATGAATAAAATGACTGTATTTACAAAGTACAAATAGTCTGTTGCAAATATTATTTTCTACTTAAATTTTGCAATGGTACACATCTGTTCAGATTTGATTGCAGTGAATTCCAGGTAGTGATAATAGCCCATATATGACTTTTTTTTTGTTCTTTTCCTAATTCTGGATAATTCTACATGATATAGTAAGGTTTTATCCCAGGTGTGGTTGAATTTTGTTACATTTGTTCCTGTGTGTGTCCACCAGATGGCGATGGAGGATGGAACAGAGAGGGCTGTCACGTCTCAGCAGAATCCACACGCAACAAAACTGTCTGTCTGTGCAACCACCTCACTCACTTTGGCATCCTCATGGTAAAATACAAATATTTGTGTACGTTTATACATTTAAGTGTGATTTTGTACAACACATAACTGAAGATGACAATTGAAATACTTGACTCAAACTTAGCCATTAGAGTCTGATCAACTTCCATCAGTGCATACTTCCCTTGACACGCTGTACATTCACCAGTCATCTCTTCTTCCACTGAAAAAAAACATTTTGATCTGAAATTTGTTATAGCAACAATCCCAATTCTACTCATAACCCCTTGAAAAAATATAACAAGTAAAAATATTAATTGAATTGAATATAATTATTGTCAACAGTTACCACATCACTGGTTTAGTCTCTGTCGTGCCTTTGCACTCTTAAAAAGTGCATTTTGTAACTGGAGATATCAGTGCTTTGTCTGGAATGTTTCACACTATGGCATTAAACCTTTCTATCTTCATGGAGACCAAACCAGACAAAGTTACAGGTCAGATCTGTGGAGAGGCAGCCCTACAGTCATAAGGTAGAGCTGTTGAATGTCATACTGTGGAACATTCCAGGCAGAGCAATGACATATCAGTTAAAACAAGCAGGTAATGGACCCTCAACCAAAAAGTTACTTAGTGTGCTTTTAGTATTAGATTTAAAAGTAAAGTAAGTAAATACATGGAAATGAAATTAAAACTCACTGTTGTGCTCTGTACACAATGCATTTTTTCAGTAATCCATTTCGGGCTGTCTCCAAGATCTTACTGAGATCATGTTTCGTGCAATATTTGTGAAACTTCTTAATTAATTGGCATCATTAGTTTTAAGTGGCCATGTGGTCAGTTTAAACATCTTGGCTTGTGTTAACATGACCTCACTCTGGACCAGTTAGAGTTGTTCTTTTACACATTTGTGAGTGTAAACTTTGAAGAATGAGCCATGTTTATAGGGCTCATTATATATGAGTTATTTCCCTTTTGTTTTTCTCTAGGACATTTATGGATCATCCGCGTACATCAATGAACGGAACACCAAGATCCTCACCTTCATCACCTACATCGGATGTGGAATTTCTGCTGTTTTCTCAGCTGTGACCCTCCTGACGTACATTGCATTTGAGTATGTTACATTGACCATAGTATTTAATGGCGCTAGATGAGCAATTACGTAAATCTGTGTAATTATTGAAATATTTATTTAAACCATCTGGGCAGAGCTTAGAAGTGAACTGTTAATGAGAAGCACAGTATATTGAGTACTTGTCCGGTAGGTTTTCATAAGGACCACCTGAAAGTTACAAAGGTATCTAAAAATGCTATTTTAAGATATGTGTCCATTTAACTTTATTATAATTTTTAGATCAACTTTAACCATGGTTTACTCCTTTATTTCCTGAATGTTTTTTCCCAAACAGTAGATGTTGACAGATGCTTTCACAATGCAGCTTTTTTTTTCTATTCTACTTTTGCCACTTGTTCTACTGCATCATCTTTTACTACTACTTCTACTGCTATTATAATTTAAACTTAAAAATCATGTTCAAAATCATCAATAATAACTACTATTACTGCAACTAATGCTTGTATTACTAATGTTAATACTATTACTTCTACATGTATTATTACCAGTATGATTACTAAGCATATCTAAGGTTTGGATTTGTATGAATTAAAAAGTGAATAAAAGTTTTATTACTTTTAATACTGCATTATTATCAAAATGTAATACAGCTAGTACTACAATGACTACTATTACCGCTACTAACTACTACTATTACTACTGCTGATCGGGATATCAAAGTTGTGGGTTTGTGTGGATGACTAATAGACTAATAGAACTGTAGGTCTAAATAAAACTTTTATAACTACTGATTAGAATAATATAAATAAGTTATATTTCTTTAAAAAAAAAAAAGCAGACTTCTCCAAACTGAACCCTCTTCTGTCCTCTTGTCTTATTCAGAAAGCTTCGTCGTGACTATCCCTCCAAAATCCTCATGAACCTTAGCACATCCCTCCTCTGCCTCAATCTGACGTTCCTATTGGACGGCTGGCTGGCCAGTCTGAGCTCTGATTGGCTGTGTGTCTCAGTGGCCGTGTTTCTTCACTACTTCCTGTTGACGTCGTTCACCTGGATGGGCCTGGAGTCCATCCACATGTACATCGCTCTGGTCAAAGTCTTCAACACCTACATCCGCAGATACATCCTCAAGTTTTGCCTCGTGGGATGGGGTCAGTGTGCCAATAATATAAAATAAGATTAGGCAAAAAAAAAAGGTACTGATTTTATAGTATTAGAACAGTATAATGCTAAATAGTGATACTGTTCTGGGATTTAAAACGCAGATAATCAAAATATTGCTTGATTAAGGCTGCTCTGTGTAACTTTTCTCTTTTGAGGAGAACTCAGTAACTGCTTGTCTCTGTCTACTAGTATATTGTTTTGTCTGAAATTTTCTGAAGTGTAATGTTAAACTATAAGTTAGATCTATGGAGAGGCAAACCCACTCACAGTAAAATGTTTTTCAAGGTATTTTTAGCAATAAAACACTTGCAACTGAATGAAAGGAAGTAAAGTAAAATACTGTTGAATTTTCTAGGCTAAGCAATAGCATCTCCATGGAGAGACGCTATTGGTGACAAAGATTCCACTAGAAAAGTTACAAAGAGCACCTTTAATTCAAGTTGGCATCTTCCTTTTATCCTCTTAAACAGTATTTCAAAAACTACTACTACTACTACTAATTGTTGTATATGTAATTTACTTGTATTTTCAGGTCTTCCAGCTGTGATAGTGGGAACAGTGGCTGCAATAGACAATACCTCCTATGGGGTTCAGGAGTATGGCAAAGGGGCCAGTGGACACGGATCATCTGAGTTGTGCGTTTTCTGTTCTTTTCTATTGAAAATCCAACAAATTCTTTTATTTAAGTGTAATTTTGATGAGTCTTTTGTGCAGTTGCTGGATCAAGGACCCAGTGGTGTTCTACATCACCTGTGTGGGATATTTTTGCCTTATATTCCTCCTAAATGTAGCCATGTTTATCGTGGTTATGCTGCAGATCTGTGGGCGCAATGGTAAAAGAAGCAACCGGACGCTACGAGAAGAGGTACAAATATCATTAAATACATACTAAACTAAATACTAAAAATGTAGACATTTTACAATTTAATATTCAAGTGCATATGGCAGGTTAGAGCTTGCCATCCTAACCCATATGTAATATACAATGAACTGGAGGGATGGCACTGTCAGGTAAGGTCAGAGTACTCCTTTCTCCAAAATATAGTTACCATAATTATATGTAATTATATAATTATATTTATTTAAAAAAATATTCACTGCAGCTATTCATCAGAGATGCTGACAACTGCATGACTCTTTGTTATGATGTTTATGGCATTGTCAGCTTGCATTGGGCCCCACAGTTTTCTAACATGGAATTTAGCTGATTTATTTCATTCATTAAGTCGTTTTAGAAGAATGTTACTATTTAAAATGTCAAAATTATAACAATGATCCATGGGTGTCATAGATTATAACTATATATTAGACACAAGCACAATATGTCTTCTTCCACGCTGCCACTTACCACATATACAGTACTAGGCCATCAAATAAATAATCATTTGAAAAAAATGTACTTTGATTTTTGTTTCCTGTAGGTGTTGAGGAACCTGCGCAGCGTCATCAGTCTCACCTTCCTGTTGGGGATGACTTGGGGATTTGCGTTTTTTGCCTGGGGCCCAGTCAACTTAGCTTTTATGTATCTATTCTCTATCTTCAATTCATTGCAAGGTAATGATAATTTATGGATTACGTTGTGATTGCTTTTGGTTCCTCCTTTGCTTTTTTTCTCCTATGGTGGCCTTTGTGAATTATCTGCAACCATAAATTTCTTTAAAAAACACATCTACAAATAGGGAGTTATGCAATAATAGGGAGTTATGGAACCTGATTACGTTTCAAAAAGAGGTGGATGTGCTAAAACTTTCTAAAAATCTAAAATCAACTTAATTCTTAAATCTAAAGCTGAAGAAGAGCTGAAATATCTTGGTCAAATGTCAAAAGTATTTGCTATTTTACTGCCTGAAAACAGTTATGATCTCTAAATTCTGTGTTATTTGGTGTTTAATTTTCAGGCCTCTTTATTTTTATCTTCCACTGTGCGCTGAAGGAAAATGTGCAGAAGCAATGGAGAAGATACCTCTGCTGTGGACGTTTCCGTTTGTCTGACAACTCAGGTCAGTCTCCTATAACAACTACTACACAGCAACTTACAAAACAAAACCAAACGGTATGCTTTTGAAGGTATTTAGTATTGAACTATTACAGGAGTAGATCATAAACTTAGCTGGTTTATTCTCTGTTTGGACCTGGTTAGTCCTGTTTTGGTTTTGTTTATGCTTGATTCAAGTTGGGTCATAATTTCAGATGAAGGGCTCTTTAAGTTTTTCAAGTTGAAAGAAATAGTAAAATAGAAAATCCACAAATGTTGAACCTTACCATACTTTGGGGGGAATTTGGCTCCTTAAACTCGCCATGTTATAGATTAAAATGCCTTCAATAGATAACAAGGAAAAGACTGAATGATAATCCCACATTTTAAAGCAATTTTATTTATGATGACCAAGAAAACTTTTAACTATGTTTTTTTTTTTTTTTCATGGCCAGTAATTACAGATATTGATTGATATTACCCATAAACAAGGTCAACAAATCTGTATTCTGACTTACTAAAGGCAAATTCCTCCACAGAAAACGAACCTGCCTTCCAGCTCATTGTCAACTACGGGGATTCTAGATGTATTGCCAATGATGCTTTAGTGTACTGATCAGCTTTGCCAATATTTGGCACAGTATTTGACTTTAGACTTTTTTATGATGGTTTTCATACATATTTTATGAGGTGGTACTAAAACAGTCGGAGTCATGTCTAGTTCAAAACAAAACAACCAAACACAACATTCTGGGAGCCTGAGAAACCAGATCAAAACCTGCCTCCGACCTGAGCCTTGGCAGCGGTCCATGTTCCCACTGAAATCTTTATTAAATCATGCAAACTGTGTAAGTCCAGTGGATCTGATCCTAATAAAAAGATTATGGAGAGTTTGTGTCTACAAAGGAGCAGGAAGGTTCCAGGTGGTCCCGCCCAGACCTCAGTCCAGACCTGTGAACTCACAGCAGCTCAGAGCAGCACAGGTCACAGGGACAGACATGGGAGACTATAGTATGGGGCTTAGGTGTGACGTCACATAGCTGTATGGCTTTAAACGCTGTGAGTGACGTAGACTGGTTAGCCTCCAACAGAGTATTAAACTAACTGTATTTAAATTACATGGGAGTCTATGAGAAAAGTTATGGGAAATTTACTTCCAAACACAACAGTAGACTTTAAAGTTATCTCTGGATTTATTCAATATTTGACATGTCCAATCTTGACCCTTAATTCTGTTTTTTTTTTTTTTTTATAGTCTAGCTGTAGTTTAGTACTATAAGCCTGGATTTGTCCTGGGTTTAGTTTGTTTTGATCTTGATTGTGATGGTTTCACTGCCGTGTTGCTGTGCACTTGGGTCATGTCCTTCTGAGTGTGTATTTTTATTGTGGCCTTGGTTAAAATAAAGCACTTTAACTCTTTGTAAGTCACGTGTATGACACATAAATAAACAAGAGCATACATTAGAGCTATTTCAATGTTTTCTCAACCCACCATTCTCAGTCTGCAGTCTGAAGTGACATAATTATGTTTATTGAATGTAAATCATGTATTTACATAATGCATTTAATCTTCTAAACACTGAGATACTGTTACATCATGGGTCTCACTCCGAAAACTTCAACTTGTACACATTTGGGACCCATTAGGAACGACAGACGCTAATTACCCATGAAAATATTCTGTCACCAGTTCAAGGTCAAGAGAGCTATAGGATACAAACAAGGAGGAAGGCTAGAGTGTATATGGAGGGTTTTTCCCTTTGACAATCAAAATTACAAACAGCTAATATCTGTGGCATTTTTGTTTGAAAAAAAAAAAAGTAAAAAGTCATAACTGATTATTAAAGGTGAACTGTGTAACATTTCTAGTGGAGAGTCCACCACATGGTTATCTGCATGGAAATGTTATTGCTGTTGATTAAACCTATCTATCACAGGGGAGACAAGCAGGTTACAGCAGTACAGTTCAGGTCTGTGGAGAGTCGCCCCTTCAACATTTAGCAATTTACCATTTGGATCTTTCTTATGAAAATGCAGTGTTATCAGTAGGGAAGGCTCTCTCCCTCTACCTAGGAATATGTATTTTTTGCAGTCCTGTTTTTTCTCACATCTTACTTGTTTTGTTTTTACACAGACTGGAGTAAGACAGCCACAAATAACACAAAGAAAGTGAGTTCTGAAAATTTGGGCAAGTCCCTGTCCTCCAGCTCCTTTGGCTCCAGCACGGCAAACTGGACATCCAAGGCTAAAGCTACACTCAACCCCTTCAGCAAACGCCATAGCAACACAGGTAGGGCCACACACGGGCACTGGACTTATGGGCATACTGTGGGCAGCTATTTATGACATTGTGGAGATTAAAATTTGTGTAGGCATTCACATCATGGGGACTAAAAATAGGTCCACCATGGCCTAATTCCTTTCCTTAGTTTATTCCTGTTATTGTATCTTTATCTTTGTTTTCAGTTATGACACAGACCAGTTGTCTTGAAGTTGGAAATGTTAATGTTATCTTAAATTTGCTATATTTTCCAACAGTAACAAGTTGTGCTCTTGACAAAGCTACTGAGTCACTGTAATGGTGTCTTAACTTTTCCAAACAGCTTCCATTTCATATTGGTGAAGAAATGCACAAATTGTAATGAATTCCTGATACAAAATAGAGATGCCTTATCCCATTGACGTTAATTTGATTGGCTTTTTATTTGTTAGTCAAGGTATGTTTACTCACATGTACTGTTATGTATGTGCCTTGTGTTTGGTGTAGACAGCTCTTCAAACCAATAGCCAATGAGGAGGAGCGACAGAGGTAAAGATAAATTTGATTGGCTGAGTGACTTCCTGCTTCTAGCATCATGGCGTTCTGCTTTGTTTCCCAAAATATATGCATCTAAAATTGTAAACATAACTATAACTCATTAAACTTTTCTTTTTAATTTGAAAAAAGTTACACTGACAAGCACACATTTTGGGAAACGGTGTATTGTGATATCATTTCATTAAGTTCACGCCTTTACACTGAGTGGGCGGAGTTTACTGTTAGATGATTGGCGCCATCACAAAATTTAACCCCGCCCACTCAAGGTACTCTTGTGCACATGAACAAACTCACCTTGAGCACAGAGCTAACTTGTCCTTTTTAACCTGTGTGAAGTTTTTGAAATTATTTTATTTCAGTTTCAGTTATATTTGAATCATTGATGGAGGTAAAGGAGGAAAAGAGAGAACTGATCAAATTAACATATATTACATTGTGTGCTTTGCTGTGATAAATGTCATATTGTACTGTGCCATTGTTCAGAAGATAAGAATTCCTCAACTTATCCAAAACATGTTAATAAATAACTACAGAAATACCATCCCGATAATCCCAGTGATAAAGCATCTGCATTTTAGAGAAGCTTTAAAGAGAATTACCATATGAAAGACACTCAACTTTCTCAAGAAAATTTAAAACTCTAAACTGTAAACTAAAACTGATCTATTGTTGGCTTCCTAAATGATATCATGAATGAATTCTTCATAATCTTGCTCACAGACAGACATGGATGAACTGTGCCAGGACAGCTGCAGTAAATATGACTTGATTTCTTCAAATCGGACATGTAAACAGAAACACAGTGAAAATATAATTTAAACTGTCTGTTGTTTTTGTTAGGATCAAATGATGAACTTACCAAACCCAGTCAGTCGGATGTTGTTGATGATTATACTAATTTACTTAGGATAGTATAAATTATGACTCAAAGGGTAACTATGAAGGTCTCCACAGTGATGTTACTGCTTTACTTGTAATTCTCCACAGTACCTGATGCAATGTGCAGTGCTTTCATTCGGGAGATGCGTGCCGATTGTGTTGTGATAGCGCTATGAAGGGGGAGTGACTTAGTGTGTAGAGCAAAGGGACTGGAGCTCAAAAACAAAAGTGAAACGTATAAAACATGTTAATATTGATTTTGATTTGACATTGATATTGGCAAATATAGCATTTTTAAAACAATAAACAATGGTGGTTTAAATGTTTTGTTTTAACAGTCATACCCGTTCTTTTTAAAATACATTGTAAAATTGTAAAAAAAAAAAAAAATGCATTCTGTGATAGCTCATCCTTATGAATGTGACATAACTCAGTAGCTCTTTAAGTTTCTCTCAGGTTATGTTAAACTACATAAATCCACAGCACATCCATCTTAACTCCAGCCCTACAGGACTCCTCTGTCTCTGTCCAGATTCCTCTCATTTCTGGGGCATCTTTCCTGCTCCCAGTGACCATAAATTTGTTTTCTCTGATGGGAAGGACCACACACATTTACACATTATGGCATGTGGAGACTGAACTCATGCATGTTAGCCATAGTATTAAAGGGATGTGCAGCAACACAAATGCTCACTGTTGGTTTGTCAACTATTCCTCCACAAAATTATATTGGTTTATCCAGTATATTTTAAGAAGATATAGTGTACTTCAAACTGCTATACAGTTTTAATCTAGGGATTATTTACATTTTTAAATTGCAATATTCATCTAAAACAGCTTAATAAAAGAAACACATTCACTGACTTCTGTGTTAGAAAACTGCAGTGGTCAATGGGATGTCATCAAAACAAATAGTCAGTACCTGTAATGGTTAGCTGTAAATCACACGAGCACATTTGCACATTTGTACCCAAATGACACTGCAACACTGCTGAATCCAACACATATCACCGATAAAGAAAATAAAACTGGACAACAGAGTAAGTACAGAGTGGTGGGAGTATATGGCATCTTGAAAATAAGCAAATAAAGATGGCTCAAACATGGTCAAATTACTCTAAATACAACTTAGAGAGGGTAAATGACAAGGAGAAACAACATGGCCAAACGCTCCAAAAGATTTTGGAAAGTAAAGGAACAAGCTACTATTTTGACCAAACCAGAGACTAATTTTATTTTGTTGTGGCTTTCATTATCAATTATCTGAACCATACAGACTTCTAACTAGTATCATGTACCCCCCAAAAATAGTCACATTCTTCCTCCAATGTGTGTCTTTACTGAGTAATTGCACAGCGTCTTCATCTCCACATTTAATTTTCAAAGCCCTTTTTGTGTATATGTGTGCTTTGTGTATGTGATATTACAGACTGCAACAAGAACATTTGCACAGTAGTGGTTTAGTGGTTCCCATGAACTCAAACACTGTTCAACTCTATCTCACACTGATACATTGATGCTGTTGTCGTGTCATTGTACGGTGTGATTAAGTGAAAGGTGGTCAGATGCCAGAGGCCACTGGCAGCCACATTTCCATCAGTAAGCCTATAGGGAAGCTGTGCCTATAGAAAAGTCACTGATCACAAGATAATATCCAGTGTCTGCATGTTTGTTCATTCCCTGGGTGGCTATGCAAGTGTTTGTAAAAGCCATTTGTTTAGATACAATTAAGGTTAACTCTATAATCAATGTTGGAAAATGTGAAAAACATTTAATTACAAAAAAGCAAACTAACTAACCTTTGAAACATCAAAGACTGGTTCTACAATTTCCGCACTTGAAGTAAATAGTCTTTAATCTTAAACAAAGCATAGGTGGTCTCTGTACTGAGCTGGTGGCTTTCCCCTTTATGTGGTGAGAATGTCTTAGTCTGGATTTTAAACTTATTCAGAGCCTAAAATAGTGTCCAGCCTAAGTGACTCTTTGATGCATCGCAGTTGGATCTGACCATATTTGTATTATGGCAAACTGTGGAGGAATCTCTTTTACAATGAATGCAAAACAATTAGTTCACAACATTTGGCGCAATTCCTGGTCAGGAGCAGTGAGCTACTACACTAACTGTGTATAACCAAGATCTTCGTATTGTAAACACCTCATTGTGGACACTTTGTTATCCATTATATCCATTATAGCTAATGCATCAACAGTTTGAGAAAATATATGGCTCACATTACTCTTACTCACTGGAGACTTCTCACTAAGCTGTACCTGTCCATATCATAACACAGATGTCAAGTATAAGATATTTTGTTTGGCATCTTTTAATATATTTTTTTTGTGACCACTCCAGCTGCTTACATATGTCTTTACACTCAACTAATTCTCTCAGCGCCCATCAACTGAACTGACGGCAGGATTTAAGCTGTGAAACACAAAACCAACAGTGAACTTGATTTGGAACTTTGAGTATATGCAATATTTAGGCACAATACTGCTTCATGGTTTTGCTATATACAATATTCTGTTTTTGAATGGTGAATGGCTCAGAATTTTGTGTTTCAGCTTCCTGTTAAAGCCTTCATTTTGACTTTTGACCATTGAAAAAACTCTCCCGCTGTATCTCTTCCCACAATGAGACCTCTGGGTAACACCACAGCACTGTTCAAATAATAAATAAAACTGCTCCAGTACTGTACACTCCATTAAAATCCATTAAACACCAGGACCAACTGCTGGGACACGGATATTACCCCTGTGATGAATGCTTATCTACTTTTCAGTGATCCAATCAGCGATTTGGTTCAAATGTTGATTACATATTACATTTTCTGCCAATAAGATCAACATTTTGGTATAATCTCAAAGAAGTGACAAGGACTTATTAGTACATTTTAGAGACAGTTTGTGCAAATACTTGTGGATTTGTTTATTGTTTTATATTGTTCCAGCTGTAGAGACTGGAATACTCATCCTGGGAACATCTTTTAAATCTGGATCAGTTTGAAGTCTGCAATGGCTCCAAAGCGAGTGATTAATGACATAGGCTTTTGCTCCCAGGAATGCATTTCTTATTCAACAATTAAATAAGTTCATCATTATTATGTCCAGTGAGATTTGCTGTTCAATTTGTAACACTTCTCCATTGCATGATATGGTTCCCTTTTTGCCAGTTCCAAGTCAAAAAATATGTAATCTGGTGTTTAAATCCAATGAGAGGTCTGGAGCCAAAAGTGAGGCGCCCAAACAAATCAAAACAAACATGCCGACGTGGATGGGTGTACTTCAGACTATTTTAGCTCAAATACGCACCATTTTGTTTTTGATAAATGTGCAGAGTGTAGCGCTTTGTGTGCTTGTGGACAGGAAACATGCTTTTCTCTCATCAACAGCTTGTTCCTCTGTTGTGACGCTTCATTCAGTCAGACTCAGATATTTGTCATGACGTTCCAGATATTTGATATGTACTAGAACCACTGCTGCTCCACCGTGGCACCTACTCCCATCTGTCTGTCACCCCAAGTTGTAACCACACCCAACCCTGTTTAACTTGTGAGATCATAGGACATCAGGCACCCACCCCTCTTCAACCACCGCACATGTGCCTATGTTGGCATCATAGACTATATAAAGAAGTGGGCTAAGGCAGTGTGACGTAACCTAGAGCATTCAGCTCCAGGCAAATGAAGCTCACGGTTATAAAAGCAAATTTGGAACCCAACTTCATATTAGGAATTTATTTACAGACAGCGACGCAAAATAACCAGCAAACCAGGGTCATGTAGAGTGGCTTAATGCGAAAATTTTAAGAAAGTGTGAAGCGCCCCCATCAACACTTCCTATGTCCATTTATACATTCTATGGCTCTTTTCAATCTGTAGTTTGAAAAAGCATTTTGCAGCAGATAAAAGTTTGTAACCAATAAAGTAAATCAGAAAAGATTAGCAAATTGTCCAAACTGAGAGAAGACAATTGAAAATAATCCATATTTGCCTTTGGATTTATTGGATTTATTTCTAACCAATTTTTTGGTTTGGCAAGCACAATGAATATGGTAACAACTGTTTCTGAGTCCATTCATTTTTATTAGATTTGATTGGATTACTGGACAGAATACCTAAAGTCTTATTTATATCCACTTTACCTCCTGAGTGCTTCTCATGACCACAGCTATCACTATTCAATCACATTATTTTCCTCCAGCCAAGTCACTGCTGAGAAAAATTAATATTTTTCATAAGCGGTAGTTAAGATACTGTATTTGGGGACCCGGGTTTGACCTAAGCAGAGCTTCACACACTCTGAGCATTAGTCACTGCTCTAAGAAACTGTGAAAATCTTTTAAAGGAATAAAGGAATAGGAATAGATGCCAAACTGAGTGAGTTTGGAAGATATGAGATGGAAACTTCAATGAATATTCAAAGACAGTAGTCACGTTTTCATCCAAATTGTATTTTTAAATTGACATTTCCTGAATAACTTTAGAATGATTTTGAGTTGTATCAGAAAAAAGTATAAGGCCACATACATTCATGGACCATTATGGAACCTGGAAAGAAATTAATGTTTTTATTATCGTTGTGATATTGGAATTGGTATTGAGTATCGAGTGTATTCCTTAGTATCAAAATCGAATTTGAAATGTTTGTATCGTAATAACACTAATCCCAATGCCTCCCTTGTTTTCTTTATGGCAATTTGCCTGTCACATATTTGCCACAGCTAATCACTCTTCATTAGTCACGCAGGCTTGGGACCTGGTTTGGTCTTTTGTGTGTTCTGGAAATCTTTCTCCACATTTTCACAGTGGTCCTGTAACGCCTACAAGCTTAACTCATGTTATGACATATGCATGTGCCATAGGATTCACTCTATCCCCCTGAAAATAGAGCAAGAATCTTCAGGCTTTACAGAGGCTGGGCTGGTGTCTGTTTAGTTTTAATCAGCTCCTCCTATATACACACATATATACACTCACTGTATTAATATTGGCCATAGCTCACATTCCTCTGCTCTATACTATCCTAAAGAGACTACGTAGTGCACTGTAACTCTACTCTGCTTTTTCTCTTCCTGTAAAACTCCAGCAATTAATTAAAAATGGCACTTTTATGTTGTGTAATAAAGAGTTAGACTGTGAACCCAGTGGCTGGAACCTATACTTCTCACTTCTCAGTCAAACAGCCAAGTCATGACTTAACCATGGACTTGTGGATGGCTGGATAATTGTTATTTTTAAGGGGATATTAATTGCAGTAATGATAAGTAAATGGAGCAGAACTGAGTAACAGTGAAAGAACTGTAAAACAGACATGTATGTACAATCTATAATAAATAGTATTAGAAAATAATTATCTTTTTTTTTTGCAGCCTATGTTTGGGGGGGAATGAAGGCATTACAGAAAGTCTACTACACTGAAACTGAAATACAAATAGAAATAAAATGTGACTAGTGCAACTTTAAGGCTCCCTTGTGTATTTATTTATTAAAGCTGCACTATGTAACTTTTCTAGTGATGGTCCGCTATCTGCTTGTCTTCATCAAGATGCTATTGTGTTATCTGGATTTTTTTTGTTGCTGCTTGAAAATCAGCTTGCAAAACCAACATGCATTCTTACAGGGAGAGGGTTCCTTTCCACAGATCTGAACTGTAACTTTGCCTGATGTTGTCGCCTGCTTATTTTTATGCAGATAAATACATTTATTCCATCTTACAGAGCATTCTCTGCAAAACAGTCATTCCTATGGAGAAAAGTAGGTAGTTAACCCTTCACCAGAAAAGTTATGTTCATATTTAAATGTCCACTGTGTAACATTATGGATATGTCATTGCTCTGCCTGGAATGTTCCACAATATGACATTACACAGTCCTACCTTACATTTATTCAATTACAGGTGGTTTTATAGCTCAAAAATCCCTAGAAAAACAAAATTCTGACTGTGAGCAGGGTCACCTCTCCAGAGATCTGACCTGTAACTTGGTCTGGTTTGGTCTCCATGAACACACAAGGTTTATTGCCATACTGTCAAACATTCCAGCCAAAGCAATAACATCTCTGTGGAAAAAAGCATGAGAAAAGCAAGATGAGTTTTTGTGCTGGCCAGCCTCAAAATTTAACAATTTTATTAAGAATTTATTGCATTTATTTTTACAACTGTTAAGTAATTGTATTGTGTCTAATAGTGTCATTAGTTTTTGATTGTTTCATTAAGTTAAAGCCTTTCCCGGCCTGATCATTTTGCAGATTTAGACAACACAAATGATTCACCCATGATCCATTAGCTGTTCCCATGTCCCGTAAACCAAACAGCTGTTCTGATAGCTGACATGTTGTGACTAATCTGTAACCTGTTGTTTTGCTTTGTGTCCACAGATAAATGCTTTCCGACCCCGAGTGGCCCAAAGTGCGTCTCCTCCTCGGTGTCCTCCTCGGAGCTGGAGCCCACTTCCTCTCCCTCCTCCATACTTCCTGTCAGCCAGATGATCGATAAGGTCAAAGGTTACTGCTCTACTCGCTCTGACAACTTCTACAAAAACATCATCCTCTCTGACGGATTCAGCAACAGCACCAAGTTTTGAACCAGATTTCTCTCTGTGGACAAATCACTTTTTTTTACAATTTTTTTAGTTGGGGGAATAGATGCATACAGTTCTAGCTTCAGAGTAAAAAATATTTGTGCCTTCTCATGGCTTTTTACACATCCTTTTCTTTTTTGACCAAAGACGTTATGAAGTGCTTTTCAATCCAAGTTTTTGTTATTCTCACAATGTTAAACAAAATAGAACTTATTTGCCGCCTAATCATATTTATAGTCTATTCTCTCCCAGATTGTTTAGTTCGCAATAGCACGGTCATGCCAGAAACAATATTCAATACTGCTTTACAATTTAGACCAATATTTGTGAAGTTGTGTCTTAAGCCATAAAAAGTGCACACTGCTTTGTATTGTAACTGTCCAAAATTAAGATCCGTCCATCCGTTTTTCAGCGTGTTATACTCCACCACAATTTACACAATTTACTGATACTAAAGGACCTATACCAAAGTTTGCTCAGCATCTATCAAAAGATCAGATACATGTTCTAAGTTTACAATAATTTTAAATGGTTTGCAGTGGTCCAAAGTTATTCCTCCCTCTCCTAATTCATCCCTATAGCGTCTTAACATTGGTCACATGACAATTTGTATAGTTCTATGTGCTATTTTATGATTGTTAGGCCACCCCCCTTCCCATATTATCATTATAATTATGGATCATGTCTTTTTTTGTCACCCATTAAAATATTATCACTGGAAGAAACAACCCAAAGACCATAACACTTAATTCCTACTCTGTCCCAATGCTTTTGCTTTGAAGTCATTTTTCCTATTTATCTTTCCAGTTGGTTGTATGTGTTTTCATGAAACCTAGCTGCCTTTTCTTATCTTCATACATGGTGATAGAGATAATGTTGGACAAAGTTGGACATGGTGAGTTTTAAATCCGTGGATCAGTGCTCTGGGTGGTCACTGTAAAAAAAAAAAAACGCTCTTCTACTGTATCTTATCACGTTACAAATGGGCCCGGACTATGAGGAAATGAAGAGCGGTGGAGGTGGGAGAGTACAATAATATACATTACTGTGCACAAGTCCTGTCGGCAGGTTTTTAAAGACTCAAATGTGTTTTTAACCCTCACACTCTCCTCAGGGTCACATTGATCTGAAGAAAATTTTTTTCCCTTCCCGCTCTCTTGGGGCGGGCCAATCAGGCCCAGAAATTTATTTTCAAATAAATTCTCGCTAGGCCAGAAAATTAATTTTTGGGTCTGATTGACCCACCCCTAGAGAGCGGGAAGGAAAGGAAAATTTCTTCGGGTCAATGTGACCCCGAGGAGGGCGTGAAGAAATATTTAAACAGTTTTTGGATTGACAAGATTTTTTGCCAAAAGTCCTGCACCGTGCAATATAACGTTCTATGGTGTGGCCTGCTCTTCCTTACTAGTCTCCATGGAGATGTTATTGCATTGCATGGAAAGTTCTCCAGTATGGCATTAAACATATCTTGCATTTATTCAATTACACATGTTTTTATGGCTAAAAATACTTCCAAAAACATGCATTTTTACTGTGAGCTGCTTGAGATAGATGTGTTTAATGTGTAACATTCCAGATAAAACAAAGGCATCCCTGAGAAGACAAGGAGGTTGGGGACCAGAAAAGTTAGATAATGCTTAAGTGATGGAAAAAAGTAGGAACAACACCATAGCAATTAACAATTCAAAGTAATGTATTCTTTTAAATTGTTAAAAGTCCTCAAAATGAGATAGATAGTGCTGAGAAAGCCTCTTGTTGATTGGTAAATGTTTTTTTTTTTTTATAAAAATCTAAAAAAAAAATTACAAAAATTAAAATTCTCATGACACAAAAATCACAAACAACGCAACTAAATCAGGTCAAAAACAGAACTAGACCTGGACTCTACAAGTACTATATCAGGACTAAAACAGGTCTAAACCCAAGTAAGTCGACCTAAACCTTTTGCACAGTACTATATATCTGGAGTGTTTTTGATTACTGTAATGTTTATTCAGAGTATGTATGGAGCCATAGACTTTGTAAATATTGAGAATTCTGTGTTTTGTCTGTTGTGTTATGTTATAGGTTGCTTTTGTGCATGCCAGTACAGGGTCCAGGAGGGGTCAAAAAGCCTTATACATATAAACACATTCCTTTGGCATGCACCGATTTGGAACACAGCTCACAAAGAGGTCAGAATAAGTCTCTCCAACTGTCACTTTTCTGTTGAAGTTTCCAGACCAGACTCCTTTGAGGGGACATTATGAAACTGTAAGATTGCTTGAGTGAAGTGAAGCCAGTTGTGTGAGTGATTTGAACATCGCATGGCCAAGAGTGGCTCAGACCAGACGCTAATGTTGGCAAACAGATAAATACTGAGCTGGCAAACCACATTGTTGAGTTCATGTCTCTACTCTGTTATTATCTAGCTTGGAAATAAAGATATGCAAGTGTATAAAATCAGTGCAGTCACACATTCTTCAATCAAATGAATAAAAGTAACCATATACAGCATTTTTATGAGAAAGAAAAAAATACCAAATGTATCTTATGGGATTTCATTCTTATAGTGTCCAAAATAATACTGTAATGTTTGAATGGCTGTAAGAAATTTAACTTAACAGGCATCCTTACAATGAGAGGGGTCGCCCGTCCACTGATCTTACCTGTAACTTGATCTTGTGGTGTCACCTGCTTGCCTCCATGGAGATATTTACATTCACTGCGAGACTGTGGAACATCTAGAAAAGGCATGTCCAAACTATGGCCCATGGGCCAAATGTGGCCTTCAGACAAATTTTTCTTGGCCCTCACTCAGGCTTCCAGGTGAATTGGCCCGAATTACCTTGCATCAATTAAAAATGAACTTTTTACTGCAAGTTTTTTGAAAATATATCTTGATAAAGCTAATGTTTAGTATTTAGTGTGTTGTTTTAAGGATCTTAGCATGAATAAACACTGACGGCTCATTCTAAAGTGTTAAACGTGCACATATTTCAATTCTTCACTGTATTGAGCTCCAGTCTACGGCCCTTGATCAGCCCTCTGCTTCATCTGTGTTTAGAAATGTGGCCCTTGATGAAAAAAGTTTGGACACCCCTGAGCTAGACAATTAAAGGAATTACATCTCCATAGACACAAGCATCTGGCAAAAAAGTTGCATAGAGTACCTTTAACGTAATAACATAAAACTAAATGACCAAAACTGTTCTAGAGAAGTTGTGTCATAATCTTACCAAATATGAAGTCACCAGTCTTTATGTATAAGCTCTGACAATTTTTAGTGGAAGTCATTGGAAAACCCCTATATTTTCTGGCCATACATGTCACACATATGAACTGCAGATTTTGACTTTATAGACACATATATCTTAATGTACTTTTTACTTCACCAATGGCCTCAACTTACAACTTAGATTTTATTCACCATATCTTTTATGTGGCTGTTAAAGTGTAACTGTATAAGGTAATGGCAGGACATGTACAGGCTTTAGAGCTGATGAATCAACATTTGGGATAGTCCCTCTCATACTTGACTTTTTATGATGATATACAATTACATGTAACATTTAACCCAATCAAGCTTTGGAAAAAAAACTACTGTTCGTGAATGGCATTTTAGTTGTCTATGCTTGCCTTTAGATGCTCTGTCTAACGTTTCTGGTGGTGGAGATTATGCTACCTGCTTGTTTCCATGGCAAAGTCGTTGCTTTGCCTACTTTGTACCCCATTATGGCATTAAATGTATATCTTGTATTTATTCAGTGACAGGTTTTTATTGATAAACAAAATCCAAACTGTAACTTTACCTAGTGGTGTCTTCATGAACATGGATGGGGTTAATGCTATGCTGTGGAACATTTTAGGCAAAGCAAAACATCTCTATGGAGTGTGATAGATGGCAGATGAAGTTACACAGTGAAGTTCTGCTGTTATTATATTTTCTGGCGTTCACACTTCAAAACTATTTTCATAACACTTTTCATAACACTTTTATAACTATTTTTAATCCATCAAAACAATCACATTCTGCCCCAATCATTGACCCAATATGCCTTCGTCAGATTAGGTGTAAGAAGATAGTCATCTGGCAGCTTCTGTAGCAGGATTTGGTCAGAAAAATCCACTTTCGAATCCAAACGGAAATCCAGACAGTGGTCCTTTGCCAATAACCCTTGCATGTTTGTACAGAATTTTGAGGAATTGTTTTGTTTCGAGAATTCACCACATAATTATAAATGTTTAAAGTGAAATTGCTTGCACACGTCAAGCAAGCCACCACATAATCTCCAAGTTATCTAAGGTCTTCATTAAAAAAAAACAAGTATAGACAATCATACAAACTATTTAAATCAACCACTGTACATAACACTAAATATTAAGCGAGTGAAAACACTAGGTAACTGACTTGGTTACATCTCTTTATTTCACAGGAGGACCTAAACTAAACTAAACTGAACTAAAATAAAATTTCACAGTCCCCTCAGTTAGTCACATGACTCTGGACCCTGTCTCCATGTCTCTGTACAGTTCTTCTTAATTTAAACATGACTATAGTAACTTGTGTAGGATATTATTATATTGTACCTGATGACTGTCCAGTGGAGTATGTTAAGGATCTATTGTGTAATGTTATTCTGTTCATGCACCAAACCTTTTTTGTCTCGTCCGTTTTTCCTTATGTCTGTGATGTTATTATCTGCAAATTCAACAATAAAAAGGGAATTAAGTACACTTCAGTTCTACTTTTATTTTTTGTTTTTGTTTTAGTGAAGGTAAATTTCATTGTGTGATTTAGCAGCTGCTCCGTGTTTGCACCTTTTTCATTCAACTTTAAATTGTGTTTATTGTGTGTTCTGTTCTGCTCAGTTTAGATGAAAGCAGTTCTATTTCACACAGTTTATTCTTAGAAAGAAAAACAAAATGAGCGCTTTGCCCTTGATGTTTGAAAATTATGGCAAATTGATTGAACTTACTTGTGCGCAGTAGTTCACAAATCACAGTATAATGACAGCTAAATAAATGATGTTAGGGCAGAGGCGGTGCTACCATTAGGCAAGTAGGTGGCTGCCTAGGGCCCCCAAACCTGGAGGGGCCCCCAACCAATTGCCCTCAGTGCCACTAAACGCAAAAGCCTCAGAGCAATAAAATTTTCTCTCAATATGACATTAAATGAGAGTATTTTACTTTTAAACAATAGTCATAAGAAAAATAATAATCATATAAACAAAAACAAAAATGAAACTGTAGTAGCAAAAAAATAAAACTACTTTCAGTTCTGATTATCTAATAGTCTTCCTAACTAATAAGACAAGTTTCCAATCCACCATAACTGGAAAGATGGAGATGTGCATGTCTCAAGAACAATGAGGGAAAAACAGACAATAAGTGGCAGAGTTAGCAATTTGGGGGCCCTAGGTGAACTTGAGTTTGGGGAACTTGAGTTTGGGGCCCTCACTATAATGCACTGTATTTTTTTAATCGCATGACAGCACTAATAAAAATGTGTTTCTCATATATATATATATATATATATATATATATATATATATATATATATATATATATATATATATATATATATATATATATATATATATATATATATATATATATATATATATATACATATATATATATATCAGGAAAAAGGAACACGAGAAGCTAGAGAAATACCAGGGGCTCAAGGAAGAGCTGGAGAGAGCCTGGAAAGTAAAGGCATCAGTGGTGCCTGTGGTGATCGGAGCACTCGGGGCTGTAACCCCCAAACTGGAAGAGTGGCTACAACAGATACCGGGAAAAACAATGGACATCTCTGTCCAGAAAAGTGCAGTACTGGGAACAGCAAAGATACTGCGCAGAACTCTCAAGCTCCCAGGCCTCTGGTAGAGGACCCGAGCTGAATGAGGGTGAGAGAGACCTACCACCGTGGAAGGTGAGAAACACATTTTTTTTTTTTTTTATTAGTGCTGTCATGCGATTAAAAAAATTGAGAGATTAATTAATTATAATCTGTAATTAATTAATCTAATTAATCTCTTAATCTCATCTAAAAATTGCTGACAAAAGCCTTCAATTTGAGGTATTTTCATTTAAATTCATTATTACATTATTGTGGCAGATCAAAAGACTGATATAGAACAAAAAAAAAGTGACTTTATAAAGTCATTTATTGTTTAACAAATCTCTTCAAATTGGCTGTTGAGCCCAAGTCTCCATGAATAAGAAACTGTTTGCTGTAAAGTAGCAAAGACGAGGAAATCTGAACATAATAACTTTTGTCTACTTAAAGACAATAAAAATGTCCAGTCTTTCCTTAACCATATTAAAAATATTATTGATAGAGAAATGCTTTATATATGAGATCACTGGTTTTAGTCCTGGTTTTAGTCCTACTTTAGTCCTAGTTTAGTCCTGGAATGGGTTAGTCCTGGTTTTAGTCCTGGTGTTAGTTCTGGTTTAGTCCTGGTTTAGTCCTGGTTTAGTCCTGGTTTAGTCCTGGCCTGGTTGGGTTTTAGTCTTGGTGTTAGTTCTGGTTTAGAGGCGCACAGGAGGAAGCGCGGTTTACGCAGCGTACGCGAGAAAACGTACGCGGCTCACGGGAGCACGTCGGTGTCCGCGCAGTAACTACGGAAGGAAACGTGGTCCGTGCGTTCTCAGGTTAATGACGATGATGAAGGTGTGTGTTTGTGTTTGTGTGCGTGTCCCCTCATGTGGCAGGTCACTATAGGACAGTAGTGCAGACATCATGAGCCTATGCAGGTTGTTTTCACCAGTGACTTTTAAGATGTAGGCAATTTTAAATTTGTTATTTTCTTTTATATTTCACGTCGGGAGAATAATTTCCAAGACACGAATGCGTTTTTACCTGTGCACTGCTACCTCCTCCACTGTGTTAGGATTAGGTTAGTGGCAAAAGGTATTGCATGCATTTGATCAAATAAATTAAAATCACTATTTATATGCCACAAAATTTGGGCTGATTTACTGATGCTTTGGATCAGATTTGTGGGATTTTTTGAAACCTGGGAGCCCTGCATCATCAAGAATGTAGTTGACATATTATGGTCACAGGGTCCCTAACAGAGATTATTCATGGACAAAACATCCAAACGATCACAACAAAACAGAAGGTAAATCAATGCTATTTCTCAGAGCAGCTATAAAACTCTGCATTAAATCTGTCCTCTGTGTAGGAACATCCCAGGTCCTCACTCTTCCTCTCCTACACCCACTCCAGTTTGAACCCCTTCCAAACCAAATTCACAGAAAACTATTTGAGCCAAGAAATGCCAAAGTCTGTACAGTTCTAAATGTGTGTGAAAACCACCTCTTGACCTTCATCACATGGACTGAAAGTTACCCACAATCCCCTGCACAATTGAGGACATCTGAGTTTCATCTTCAGTTTTTTGGCTTGAATCATGACAGACTTCTTGTGTGTCTGTCTCCTGTTTTTTTTTGGATTTGTTGTTGTGATTGGATGCTGAAAGAAAAAATTTGAGGAAAATATGAACGTGATATGCTAACTATATTTGAGCCATACAACATTCCATTGAATGTTTTAGACAAAAGTTTTCAGATTGGTACTAAATGTGTATGTTTATCTTTGAAGTATATGACTATCCGTGGAATGCCAGTGCTCCTCTTCATCAAGAGGATCCAGCTGATGTTTCTTGGCTGGCCTGGGAACACCTTGGGGTCCCACTGGAGGAGCTGGGGAAAGCGTCCAGGGTGAGGGAAGTCTGGAAGTCTCTTCTTATACTGCTGCTCCCATGACCCAGCCTTGGATAAGCGAAAGAAGATGGATGGATAGATCTTGGAAATACCTGAAAGACATGTTATTTTACACAACGCCCAAACACATGGAACTACAAGTAGGACTGCATTATTTGGCAAATTGAAAGGGGACATCATTTCATTTAAAGCTTAAAGCAATGCTATTATTAATACTATTTCTATTACATTTTATCAATTTAATCAATCTGGTTAGACACGGATTTGTTTTGCAAGGATGACCAGTAGGGATGTAATGATATCCAAATCTCTCAGTACGATATTATCATGATATGCATCTCATGGTACAATATTTATTGCAATATTTGGAAGAGGTTAATATAATTGTAGATGGGACACTTTTTTGCTTTTAAAATACCTTGACAAGATTTTGGTGTGAATTATTTCCATCATAATCCCAAGAATTCAAGTAAAAACATATATTTACATGTTGTGTGCACTGAAATGAATCATGGGATATGTAGTTTCTGATGTTCATAAGCTGTTGCTACTATAAAGCATGCATTTAAGCAAAGGAACTTGTAATTTGATATATTGTGACAGACAGATTGTGAGACTTTTGACGACACAATATCACAATATTTCGGTTACTGTGACATCCCTAATGACCAGGCCAAGAGGTCAGTTTATCTGTTAAGTTGCACACCACTGTTGTGTTGGATCTTATGGGAGTTAGTCTTGAGCCCACACACAGCAAGCGCATTAGACTTAGACACAGTAGCTCACACATCACAATATCCATCTATCCATTTTCTTCCACTTATCTGGAGCCAGGTCGCGGGGGCAGCACTATAAAGCAGGGACTCCCAGACTTCCTTCACCCCAGACACATCCTCCAGCTCCTCCAGGGGGACCCCAAAGCGTTCCCAGGCCAGCTGAGAGACATAGTCCCTCCAGTGTGTCCTGGGTCTTCCCCGAGGTCTCCTTCCGGTGGGACATGCCCAAAACACCTCCCGAGGGATGTGCCCAAGAGGGATCCGAAACAGATGCCCGAGCCACCTCAGCTGGCTTAACGTGGAGGAGCAGCAGCTCTAGTCCGAGCTCCTCCCATATGACTGAGCTCCTCACCCTATCTCTAAGGGTGTGCCCAGCCACCCTATGGAGGAAACTAATTTCGGCCATTTATATCCGCGATCTCATTCTTTCGGTCATTACCCAATGCTCATCACTATAGGTGAGAGTAGGAACGTAGATTGACTGGTAAATCGAGAGCTTTGCCTTTCAGCTCAGCTCACTCTTCACCATGAAGGTTCAATACATCGACCACATCACTGCAGGCGCTGTTATATTACATCACAATATAAAATAATAAATTATGTAATATAAATATAAGCTTGTTTCTATGTCTCTACTCAGAAAGGCCTTCTTGCTGGCTGGTGAGATGCTAACCACTCTCTGTTCCTCCACTGCTCCTTCCTGTTTGTAAGAATAAAATCACGGTTGCTTCCAGTTTCTGCTACTGTCAAAAATGCTAAATTGTGTAGTGAGGACAACTTGAGCCCTGATCGGGCCTGGTGAAGGTGTATGACCTGCATGGATTTCATTGTGCTGATGTTACAGTGAATGAAATCAAACACAGCTCCATGTTAGTGATTAGGAAAGAGTGCTCCAGAGTGCCAGTTCAGCGTATTATCATTTATTATTCACTTAAGGAGCCTGTGCTCACTGGACCTGGTCTTGAATAATCCCACAATAATACACTATCATTACTTTCTGTTGATCCTGCTTCAACTGTCTATATTGTGTCCTCACAGATGTTTTGTCCTTTTCAAACAGGTTGTGAAACAAGAGGAGAGTCCATAAACCCTGGTACACTTCTAAATAGTGTGTGGTCCAGTGCAGACAGACTTAGACCTCGTACACACTGAGGCCATGCAAATAAATCACATGTGAAATGAAACAGACATTGTGGCTGTTCTGTTTTTGCAGAAGGAAGTATTTGAGAATAGTAAGTATCATTCTTTCTCCCCAGGAACCCTCCCTTTACACACACACACACTCTGTTGTTGTCAGATTAAGGAAATCCTTGGTTTTATTGTTTTACAAATGTTTAAATTCAGATCTGGTTTGACAGCGCCATCTGCAGTCCGACTTCCTCAGAACAGTATCCCAGGTGTGTGAGAGTAAAACGCCCCCTCGTCCCGGTTTATCATCCCGTGGTCACATTTCCTTATTTTAATTGCCTCTTTAATCCAGCGACAGTGTTTCTTTTCCTCTGCCCCAATGATGTTTCCTCTGTCCCAGTCCATAATGTGGTTCTCTCTTTTACAGTGGGCAGAGATGGCCGATTTGAGTTGTTCCTGTTCTGCATTGTCTTTTGTTGCTTCCTTTTTGCTTTCTTTTGTATGTTCCTTCTTTTCCTCCCTGTTTCTCCGATGTATGTTTAATTGCAGAACATGCGGGGTGTTTCGTATATGACATCACATTTATGCTCTGGTTCTATTTTGTCTTTTGGGTGGATGAGAAATTGCCTGAGTTTTCTGTACGGTTTCACTGGTGTGTTGATATTGTGTTTTCTCATTGCCCTCTGCACTTTTTCTGTTATGCCCCTGATGTACGATAATGTTGCCACCTACACCGGTAAGAAGACAGCGCCAAAACCTGTATAAATCAACTGACCAGACACATCACAGCAACATCACGTGAAAACTCTGAGGAAGACTGCTAGTGAGCAATCGAAACTAATATAAAATATCAGAACACCAAATGAACCTCTCTGGACTAACTGTTAGTGTAATGTTAAAATGTTAAATGTGAGTTACAATTGTCAGCATTTGGGAGCAATGTTACAAGTGTGAGTAGAGCCATCTTCCTCAAATGTTCCGAAGAGTCTATCTTTTCTGGCTGGTTTTTGGATTCATCTGGAAGAACTGGAGCCAAAGCTGTTATGAATTTGTTTTTTGTTAGTCCATAGTTGATAGTTTGATGGGAAGTCTTCTTGTCTCCTCAGTTCCTCTTACATTTATCCAAATTCTTAACACACATTTCGTCATGTTCCTGACCAGAGCCCAGATGATGCTGATTTTGTTGTAACCTTCACACTGCATCTTGAGATGTCTTCAGAAAACAATGAGGCCTTATAATGAAGCAGGAAGCACTTTGGGTATTTAGAGCAGTGCAGAGGCCAAGAGCAACACAACACTATTCAACAGTTTAAACCGGAGAGAAACTGACGGCCTTTTTACTGTTGTTGATGAAAACTCGACGAGCCTTGAAGCTACTTGAAAAAGTCAACATATAATTCAAATATTTAGACAGACTGACAAGCCAAACAGTTATCGCAAACCTCTCTTGACCTGTAGTCCATGCAGCGCCAACAAAAGACTAATTAGAAGAAATGATCAATGGAAATCTTACAACTATAAAAACACATAAACTTGGCTGTTAGCACAAGCATATCAAGAATGAGTTTTCATTTGTGAGTCCACTCCTTAATCTGCAACTGGACATACTCAGCACAAAACGTCATTTCTCCCAGGAGTTGAATAATCTCAACAAATCAAGATGAATTTGTCAAAAATGTGTGGAAAATTCAAAATCATAGACTAGACTTCCTGGTTATCAGTTTTGTTTTGGGGTTTTTTGCACTGTTTTTGGACATCACGAGCCATTTCATCTTGGCCCTATAAACTAAACAGACTGAATACACATCACAGCAGCAGTTCAATTTTACTTGTTTATTGCTTTTATTACACCTTAAAAACGAATAGCTTTATGAACTCTTTATTATGTTTACTATCCCAAATACTGCATGTATAATTTATTTATTTATTTTTTTCCATTTCCAAAATATTTTTTTTTCCATTTAAAGTTATTTTCTGATCTACGTTATGTTGTTTCCCTGTCAAAACTTACCTGCCGTTGTGTTTTGTTTTACTCACACATGGCCATACCAGCGTGTCAAAGCCTGATCCTGTCAGATCTCAGAAGTTAAGCAGGCTGGGCCTGGGTAGTACTTGGATGGGAGACCACTAGGAATTCCAGGTGCCACAGTGGGGCGCAAGTGGCAGAAACTAATGTTGTGTCCTTAGGCAAGACACTTCACCCACATTGCCTAGTATGAAAGTGGTGAGTGCATGAGTGATGGTGGTGGTTGGAGGGATTGATGGCACAGATTGGCAGCCTTGCTTCTGTTGGTCTGCCCTAGGGCAGCTGTGGCTACAATAGTAGCTTACCACCACTGAGTTTGGATTGACTGAATAATTAACTGTAAAGCACTTTGGATATCTTGAAAGGTGCTATATAAATGCAATCAATCAACCTCTTATACAGAAAACATCTCTGCCCCCCCTTGTGATGTGATGTGGTGTTTTAGATTCTATACACCTTCACTAGAATCATTTGGATGATTTCAGCCCAGGAGCTGCCAATCTCCACTGAACTACAAGTAAATTGTTAACTTGAAATCTACCTCTTCATGAATCACAAGGTGGAACAGAGCATTTTGGACTTTAGAGATCTAAACTAATAATAAAGGAACATTCAGACATGTGTGAATGAAACAAAACACAACTCCAGACATCAACTTTTTATGATATATTCATCTTGGATGCTTTATCTGTTCTGTTCTTGGTACAGTCCTGTACTGACTAATTCAAATAAGTCATACATCAGACTCCTTTAAATTCAATTTCATCTTTGGTTCATTGCCCAGTTTCTATATTATCGCCCACACAGATCTGATGCCTGTATCCCACACTGCAGCTTGTAGTCTAGATGCTCTCTGTTGTTTATGCAGACCTCCTCTCTACCATGTGCCATGAGGAAGATGGATGTATGAGACCTGCTCTGTTTTAATCCCAGGTCTTGTCTCTGGTCTGTAATCTCTGGTTTAGATGGTTGCTAAAGATCCACAGGAGCCATGTCAGATCTTAAAGGTCCTATATTACATAAAACTGACTCATGTGAGCTTTAAGTCATGTTAGGATGTTGTTACCCCCCGGGGTACCTGGAGTTGTGTTTTGTTTTACTCACAAAAGCTCAAAATTCACCTTTTGTTTAGTGGAGATTGGCAGTCCTAGGGCTGAAATCCAAATAATTCTAGTAAAGGTGTAAGGAGTTTAAAAAACATTGGAGCCTAAATACACAGGATTTGTGTGTTAAACATGTGGAAATGAACTCCAGATATGTTTTTGATGAGGTAACAACATTATAACACTGCTCAGAGAAAAGTGCAATACAGGCCTTTGAAGTGACGCTACAAGGTATTTGAATGCTCAGCCATTGTCTGAACATTAGCATTATTAAGTTTCTGAGAGCTTGTAATCTTCCAGATATTCACTCACATGACTCATTGATATGCAGAGGATCTTTTGAGGAGTGGGTGTCTATTTAATTACTTTATAGTTCCCTTGGTTTTCCCCTAAGTCTTGAGAAATACCCTTTTCTCAATCTGTTTGGTGAGACTGCAGAGCCAGACCACTTCACAGTGACACTTCCTCCTCTGCTCGGATTTATAAACAGGTTTATGATGAACACCCACTCCACATCACACACTGCTCTGTCACCTCCACAGCACCACCGGAAGCACAAGGAGACTCAAACTCGTCTCACAAACCACAGAGCTAGTTACAACACCGAGCAGAACTAAACATGTGAGTAATTGGCAACTAACCAGACTTCATCGACAGAAGGGACCACTTTATTGTGGACACACTTCGAACGCAAAGGATATCCTACATCCTCTTGTGAAAGCCCCAAGCAGAGAAAAGCCCAGTAAACACATGCATCATGTTTTTAGTTTTTTTTTTATTTGATTTGATTTGTACATTTACTTATACAATTTGCTCCAGTCTAAAGCTGAACCAGAGTATTTAAGCTGTGTACCAAATTTCTCAGTTGAAAGAGTTTAGAAGGTTTAATACCACGCTGTGATATTAACATCTCCAAGGAAACAGTTCTAGAAAAGTTACACAGTGCACCTTTAAGACTAAATATGTGTGAAATGGTACCTGTTTATCCAAGTTTGAGATTTACCAATTGCCCCTGTATTTCCTGGGCAAAGTGTTGGCAAGTGTTCATTTAGTGTGGCCAGAACTTCATGACCAGGATCTCCCTATGACATAATGACTTCCAGAAGCTTTGATTAGTACAGCTATGGGAACTTTTGCGTGTTTTATCCTCTGTTGTTATTACAGGCTGAACAAGGGAACACAGGAGACCATTTACAAACTTGTGGTATTTGCAAAACAGCTGTGACGAAGACAAGGGTCAAAGTTGAAGCTCATTAGAGCACATGTCTAAGGTTAATTGGTCTTCCAGTAGTCAAACAGACCTACTAAATGTAAGGCTGTGAAACTGACAGATGTGATAGTTTTCCAGAAAATCTGAAAGGAGCAGGTCTGGAGCAGGAATGTTGACCTGGAAGTGCATCGGACACAAATATGAAAGGGATTAAGGGCAGATTTTGTTCTTAGACCATCAGGACAATATGTCTTGAGAAATAAACAATAAATTTTTGGCCTGTATCTTCAAACAAGATAGTTGTAGTTTGATCACTAAGAAAAGGCATGGGTTTTTAATTATACCTTTTAATTTTTACAATCTGTGCTGAAATAGTTACTCTAAAAAGTTATGGTAAAAAAATTTTTAAATTAAACTTAAAGGTGCATTGTGTAACTTTTTGGTTGAGAGTTCATCTGCTTGTTTCTATAGATATGTCATTGCTCTGCCTGGTATGTTCCACAGTATGACATTAAGTAGCTGCATTTGCTCAATTCCAGGTGAGTTTATAGCTCAAAAATACCTAGAAAATCAGGCATTCTGACTGTGAGGGGGTTGCCTCTCCACAGATCTGACCTCTAACTTGGTCTGGTTTGGTCTGAAGATAGAAAATTTTCATACCATACTGTGAAACATTCCAGACAAAGCAATAACATCTCCATGATTGTTGCATTTGATGGACTTGCCAACAGAAAGTTTACACCTTTAAGGTTTTTTTTCTCTTATCCTATTGGCCAAACTAATCAAAAATGGCCAATCAGTGCATAATACTATTGCTGTGTCTTTGGGCAAGACACTTCATGCATAAAAGTGGTTCAAGTGAGTGAGTGGTGGGAGTCGTCAGACTCTGTTCATGGGATTCAGCTTCCTGTTGTATATAATGTTTGAATTACTGTTCACAACATATACAGGATCACAGTCATCACAAAGGCCTCTGCATCAATGGAGAGGGGGTAGAGAGGGTCCTCAGATTTAAGTTCCTGAGTGTGCAGATTAGTGAGGACCTGACCCGACGTCTAAACACCACCAGCATTATAAAATGTGCCCAGCAGAGACTGTTTTTTCTGCGAACACTCTGCCAGAATGGGCTCTCCCAGAAGCTGCTGAACAACTTCTACCGGTGTATCATGGAAAGTGTTCTGATGTACTGCTGCACATCATGGTACGGAGCCTGTACAGCTGCTGAAAAGAAGGACCTACAGCGAGTGGTGAGAACAGCTGAGGATGGTGGGCTCCTCGCTCTAGAACCTGGCCTACTACTTGGCCTATCTACTTTTCACATCTCTGCGCATGGGCTTCCAACATTCTGCAGGACCCAACACACCCTGGGAACTGCCTCTTCCATACCCTCCCCTCGGGATCTAATCTAATCTAATTTAATGTTGTTTTAAATTAGTTATTACTGTAGAAACATGTGGATATTGGAGATGGTGTGCATTTCTAGGCCCAGGGTACAGACAAGACTGGTATATCTTGATCCCTTTAAACTTCTTTAGTTTCAGAAATTATAAAAAAAAAAAAAAAAAAAAAGTCCAAAATATATAGAGACATGAGAGGCATTCATCTGCTACCTGCACTTTTACCACTTTTTGTAACCAGAAATTGAACATAGTAAATAGATTGACAGATGTTGGCTTACTTTTGTTCTTCTGGAAAATACCTAGAAGCAAATTCACTCACGACATGTATAGTTCCAGAGATATATAGCAAGCTGGAGACAGTTTTGCATGATCATAAATCAGGCAAAAAGACTCTCCTCAGATGTTTCCTCCTCTGTCTCTGTTCCTCGGTCCTGGTCCAAACCCGTCCAGGTGTGGTCTGCTCTATAGACTCTTTGATACAGGGTTGAATCAGGGTTAGTGCAGTGTTCCTCCAAGCACCAGAATGGACTCTCATCAATTCAGATTACTGTCTCAGGCTGTCTGCTGCAATTTCTATGAGGCCTTGTGGGAGAATGTACAGGAACATTTTAACAACTCATCTTCTTGTTTGACATCAGGTTTGTGTGTAAGTTTTATCTCTTTACGGGAAAAATTTGACACCCACCACAATGTAAAAAGTATATAAACATAAGTACTATAAAAAAATATATATCTAAGCATCTTGTATTTTATATATATATATGTATATATATTAGAAGATGCCAATTAAAATATTTATAATGCACCCATTTTATGATATTTTCCAAGATGCTCATATTAGCCACTTTAATATTGCATTTGTGTCTGCCAATCTGGGTTTTAGGTTCCTTCAGTCACCACCAATCACTCACAGACAACATACATAGGCATGGCTGGTGAAGTGTCTTGCCCAAGGACACAATGGTAGCCTGTATTGTTGAGGATGGGCTCAAATTGCGTTCCTTCGGGGTTGTGATGGCAGAACGCTATTATAATTTCAGATTTGAACCAAGAAACAACACTGAATACATTTATTTTACAATTTTTTTTACGCAGTGCCCTTACACCACCCCAGCACACCTTGTATTCAGTTAATGGGGTCCTGTAAAGTGTGAAAATATCATGTTTTTCAATGGGGGAGCATTTCTGTGAACAGACTAATGAGTTGCAGACAAGGCCTCATTGTGATCTCAGAGAGGACACCAATGGCACGTGAAGGATCAGTGCCCCTGCTTTTACCACCATTTCCATAGAAACAAAGATGTTTATGACATAATGCATAAGGAACATGTTTTATAGAAAGATGACGTGATCTCCAGTGGTTTTCATTTACAACTTCAACAATAACAAAGACCTGGATTCACATGAGACGAGTCTGAACGGAACCAAGCAAGCAAAATACTTCAGTCCAGGCAGCAAGAACGTGCATGCAGTTTAAAGGGCAGTGATTGCAATGTATGTAATGATATTTGAAACTAAATCCACTATATAAAAGTTAATAAAAAATAAAACTGCTTCGCTCAAGTTCTCCTTTGTCTCGAGTGCCTTCAGATTCCAGTCTCAAACAAATGATCCTCCTCTTTTCCATTACCACCACTGTGTGAGAGGGAATAAATATATAACTTTAGGGAAATGCTGAAAATACATCAAACCTGGAGAGAAGGGATTGAGAAAGGAATTCATAAAATGTGTGATTTTTATGAAGACGGGGCCATTATGTCATTTGAAGGAATCATTCAGACATATGATTTGGAAAGGAAAGAGAACTTTTGGAAGTACTTGCAATTAAGGGACTGCATCACCAAAGGAAAATGTATGGAGGAAACAAACCCAATGGTGAAAATATGTGACAAGATATGACAATTTAAGAGTTATTTGGCAGTTATTTGGTTGTGTCATAGATAAGAAAATATGGGGCAAGATACTTTCACATTCTGGCAAAAGTATAAAGGAGGCAGAGAGTGCTAGAATGTATAGAAAGGTGGATTGGCAAGACGATACCCAGGTTACCAAGAATATGTTTACTTGAGGTAAATCATGGGTATCAAAATGTGAGTATGTGGTTTTAAATGTGAGGGTAATAACTGCAGCACAGGTAATTCTAAAAGTACGGAAGGATCCTTCTCCCACACACCTTATCAGATGGATGGACAATTTGATGAAGATAGTTTCATATTTCTAGTAAAATCTTGGGCACCTGTTTTTGACTGAAGTGTGTAATAGGTCTGACAGGCCAACTTACTAAAACACCAGTTGAGATTAATATTTTTGCAAAGACTTATTTTCCTAATGTGGCCTTTTCATTTAGTCTTGAAATTATTAGTATTTGTAACAGGTTAAACTGAGTGGATATTAGAGAGACTTGTCATACGCATTTGACTGTTTTATTTTATTATTTATTTTTATTTTATTATTTATTTTTGCTATAGAGCGGGTGCACTTCACTACACGTATGTCATGCATTTATATAGGTAACTTCTTAAACTGTATTATCCCTTCGGCCCAAAGTAATGTGCTGCTGTCTGTTATATGTTAAAAAATTGCAAAATAAAATTAAAACTTGAAGTACAAAAAAATAAATAAATAAATAAAACAAAATACATCAACCCTGACCTTTTCTGTTCTCTTATCTGTGGTTCACATCATATTTAGGTATTTATTTGTTACAGATTTTGCATTTTGATTTTTACATCTGATGCCCTATTGGATTTCATGTTACCTGGAGTTGATTGGGTGAATGGATTTCCCCAGGTACAGAACTAAAATGTTTTTCAAACAAGTGAAAGAACAGGCATCTATCAAATGCTGAACTTACTCTATGTGAATTCTATTCCCAAACCGAAGTTAAAGCAGACATGTTGTTTTAAGAGCTTTGTGTTAATGGTTCTCCCTCATTAACTCACTTGAATGTGTTTTGCTTGAGTAATTTTTATTGTCTTGCATTTTAGGCACCATCAAATATGAAAATTTCCATTCCCACGCAAATGGTAAGAATAAAAAGCGCCATTATCACACACTTATTTATTTTTGTCAGTGGACCCATTTCTATTATTTAATTGTTGTAATTTTGTAATATTGAACAAAAAGTGAAATAATAACCTATGTGTCATACTACTAACTACATATCCAGGATGAACCATATATTTCCATTTAAAAGTGTTATATTGTGAGCTTTAAGTCATGTTTTGTTGTTACTTCCTCAAAAAACATACCTGGAGTTGTGTTTTGTTTCATTCACACATGTTTGAGTAGCTCTTTATTATTAGTCTGTCTACAAGTTCAAAATACTCTGTTTCACCTTGTGATGTCATGAAGTTGTAATTTTCAAGTTAACTGCCACCTTTAACCTTTTGATCAGTGGAGATTGGCAATTCCACTTGAAACTTGATTACTTTACATTTCTATCTCCTCTCCCTGCTCCCTCCCCCTGTCTTTGCCCCCCTTGCACACCGCCCTGCACCAGCCCTGTGTCTCTGGGGCAGGCTGTTGTTTCCAGGTTGCATGTTGTCTTTAATTATCCCACCACAGATTTGAGTCAGGAGCTATAGCAGACTCTAAACAGCATGTACACACTCGCTCCTGTCTCAAGTCTCACAGGAATGGGACAGACAAATACTCCCATAAATACTTCAGGAGGATGAGACGAGTACTTCAGTAAACAGACAACCGTAAAACAAAAGTAAAAGTAGTGACGTTTATGAGGCTCATTAGTTGTAAGGGGGGATAGACAAGGTAGTCCATTATCATCAATAGTTTTAGAAGTATAGAGAACTGTGAAAAACTGGGATGAATGAATTTCCTGAGTGACTGAACTGAGGAGATGTTCTGATCATTCTTTTAGTTATCACTGACTTCACAAATTTAACATTTTTTGATTTGGTTGCTATTTAAAAGTGATACTGCAATGAAGTGTTTTGACTGTTTAAATTGGTCACATTTTTCTATTTAGTTGATCCAAAACAAATTATTTTGATTGTAAGATGATCTATTTAAAAATATATATATGCCCATGTAAAAATATATAGTTAAATAAAAAGGATGACACAGTTAATACAGTTAACATTTCAGTTGAGTTGTATGGCATGAGAAAGGAGGACAGATTGAGCTCATAATGAAAAAAAAAAAATTAGTTGTTTCAATATTTCAATTAACAATCATTCATTGTGAACTAATATTTTGGCTTTATCTGATAAAACTCAAGTAATTTGAGAACAGATTTTATTTCATTTGATCTGTTTTGGGGAAGCCCAACCAAAGGCTTTCCTGCTCCATCTCTGTTACCCAGATGTTACACAGTCCTTTTACAGCCAGGTTCACCACAGGAACCCACTCACTTCCTTCTATTTGACTAAAAGGATAAATGGGTATCTAAAACAGGACTGACTTTTAGCCACAAAACTCAACAGCACACAGTACAATTATCGCTGATGTCTTGTTGAAGGAGTCTGTATTTTTGACATCGTCTTGCAGTGATACAATTTCTTGGATGTAGAAGAGTGGAAGAGATGGAGAGGCTGAGGATGCTGGTGGGTTGGAGCGTGTAATTAAATAGACAACAGGGCATAAATTTTATATTTTCAAGAAATAAAACATGCATAAAAGTGAAATGAATGAATTACTCTTTCAGAATATCCAAATAATTTTAATATATTTTTACCTAAACATGTCAAAAGTTTCCCAACAGATCTCTCCTGACAGGACTTCCTCTCCTGCAGACGTTCAGTCCATAACAAATACTCTGAAACAGAGGGTGTGCCAGAATGTCAGTGAACCGGAAGGCAGAACTCTTCAGGGACCCTCCTGACAATTCGAAATATGAGGTGCTGTAAAGTCACTGCAGGATCTGCTTTCAACACATTTACTAAGGTGAGGTTGAGTCAGGCAACAAGATTCAACAGAGACAAAGCTCCCACAATATGAGAATAATTCTTCTGGTGGAGTGTCCGCCACTTGTTTTCTTTGATATGTTAGTGCTCAATCAGGTGACACCATTAGAACAAGTCACGAGTCAGATCTGTGGAAAGGCAAGCCAGCGCACATAAAAATTTTTTTAAAAAAGCTTTGTTTTTTGGGGTGGGGTTGGTTTCTTTGTGTGTTTGTATGTATTTGGGTAAATGCAAAATAGATAAGTTTTGTGCCATACTGTGGAAGAAACATGTGAATATCTATCTTTTTTAACTAATTTTGACATATATGTTTAATTTACTTGATGCTACTTTTTCTTGATTTCTCTCTTGAAGTGGAAGTTGGCTTACACCATATTTAAGTGTGGGTTTTAGACCTTCTCATCGATTGTACATTATTCTTGGGTTTATCTTTGTCAGGACCTTGGTACATTTGCTGTAGGAACTTTGTGGAATATTTCTATAAAACTCAATGTGTTGTTTCTAATTATACTCATTTTGGGCCTTGAGCAATACTATGGGATATTTTTCCCAACAAGTAACTGGGGTCAAGCAGACATATAAAATCAATCATGCTTTCCATCAGTATTCATATAACCTTAAAATAACTTATTCACTATGACAAAGGTGAAAAGTCTGGTCCAATGTGTCAGTGGAAACAGTATGAAAACACAGCTCTTGTCAAAATTCACAAAATAAATGTTCCATGTTGGTTTCTTGGGGAGGTCTTTTTGAAGTACATTTGTTTATTATTTCTTCTTTAGTGTCCAAGGTTATAACTGTACTGAAAGCATATTTGAGTTACTTTCCTGACACTTCCAGCCGGGCTAAACTGTTCAACCAAATCTTGGTTATCCAAAAACATCAAAATAAAAGTCACTGTCAATTAATCTCAAAACCATTCATTTGGTAATGCTGAGACTAAACAACGGGTGACACCAATGATAATGATTTATTTAAAAAAAAAAACAAAAAAAACAGCATTTTCCAAAGGCAATTTTTCTGGTCTTATCAAACAAATGTGAGGCTTTGTGAGTGGCCAGAGGGTGTCACATGACCTCCTATTAACCAAGATGCCAGATAAGCATTTTTTGTTTGTTTGTTTGTTTTTTTTACAGTACAAACCTCTCTCAAACTGCCCCACAGGCCACTGAGTTTCAACATTTTATTTGGTCAAGAATTCTCCAATACCAGGTGCCATAGTTCGGTGCCAGTGGCAAAAACTGTTGTTGTATCCTTGTATCCTTAGGCAAGACACTTTACTCACATTGCCTAATATGAAAGCGGAGTGTGCATGTGAGTTGGTTGTGGTCGGAGGGGCCGATGGCGCAGATGGGCAGCCTCACTTCCATTAGCCTGTCCCATCACTGCCGAGTGTGGAGTGAATGAATGCTGCACTAAAGCGATTTGAGTGTCTGGAAAGGTGCTATTTTAATCCAGTAGTTCTCTAATGAATTAAATATATCCATTAAATATCAGTTAAATGTGAGATTGAGTTGGAAAATATAATGAACAATGAATGAGTCCTGGAATTTCTTAATTTAAAGACATGAGTGAAGTCCGCTGGTTTGGGTCCTCCTCTGTTTAACTCCCGCCTCCTGTCTCCTCTCTCTCCTCTTTATTCTCTCCATGTGTCACATACAACTCAACACACGCAGCTCTCCTCTCACATACAGTATCCTGCTCGGGTTGGAACTCTGCCCAGGCATCCCTCTGGATACAAGCCCAAAACTAAGCTCTTCTTCTGGGCTTCACCTGTGGTCTTCCCCCTTGACTGGAAGTGGACTTTCTGGAGCTCCTATGGGAGTTTTTATAGTAAACCTGATGTGTTTAGGTTAGTGCTGCAGTATTTGGACTATAAGGTACTTCATTTCCTCTGAGATTTGGAGAGATTCAACATCAAGGTGTGAGCTAAAGAGGATTTGGGAGATTTTACACCTGGAGTTCAAAATGGACCTCACTCACTTTTGGATACTGGGGACAATGCTCGTGTTGATTCATCAGCATCAAGGTAAATCACACATTTTATATTAATTTTAAACAGGCTGCTATGCAAGGTGTTTTTATTACTAATACGCTACAGTTGAGATTCATAAATGTTTAGTTAGTCAGTCTCTGTATTATTATCTAACAATATAATGTTACTTATTACACTCTTTTTGATTTCTGTTATAATGTTTCCTCACCACAAACATACCTGGAGTCATGTTTGTTTTACACACACATGTTTAACACACAAATCCTGCATATTTAGGCTGAGCTCTTCTCTAAAACATAAAACACTCTGACATGTGGTAATACAGGAAGTACTCTAGTGTTTTTAAAGTAAATACACATTCACTCGAATCATTTAGATAATTTATGCCCTGGAATTGCCAGTCTGAACAAAAGGTAAAAGGTTAACCTCATAAAATGTGTGAATGAAACAAAACAAAACCCTGGGTATTTTTTTGATGACATAACAACATTAGCTCATAAGAGACAATTTTGTGTAATATCGCACCTTTAAGATGCATATTTGGATCTTAAACATGACTTATTATGTTAAAAATACACTTTTTTTACATTTTGCTTTCTTGATAAATTATGACATCCTTCCAATTTCTCTGTTCAATGAACCTTTAGAGATAAACCCTGGCCAAATGGAATTGATTTCAAATATTTGGCTGTATTCAGTGGATTCATATTACGGATAGAAAATGCTCAAATCACGTGAATGTGTGAAACTCTTCTGCAACATAAACATCATACAGAGAGATAAAGTTGTATTTCAGTGGTTGCATTGTGATTTCCTATAGTTAGTCTATATTAATCAATTGTATTGATAATGTAAATGGTTGGAATGAATTGCAGATTATACCAGTTCCTTCAATGCATAATATAAATACAGTACAATTGGCTTCTTTTAAATGAATATGTGAGATTGATTCCTCATGAACTAATATTTTTAATGCATATTAGAGTTATCTTTCATTTATTGACTTGAGTCATGATGTAATTGTATTCTATGTATTGTTTTCTGTTTATTATTTTAGATTTTAAGTGAGATACCAATAATTTAGGGCATCAGGTGTACACCCTGTGTTACCATGGTTTTTGTCCTTTGTCACCATATAGACATGCGTAAAATTGGGAATCTAAATGTAAATACTGTTCACCTCAAATATCAAGTTTTTTGTTTTTTGTTTTCTTTTTTTTTTGCACCACATAACTTTTCTGGGGGAGGATCTGTTTGTCTTCATGAAGATGTTATTGGTTTGTTTATAATGCACCACAGTGTGTGTTTTTATTGCTGAAAAATGTATATTCTTAATCAGCTGGCAAGACGCTCCACAGATCTGACCTGTAACTTCACCTGCACCCCTCAATGGAGATGCATATGTTTAATGCCATAGTATGGAACTTTCCAGACAAAACAACAACCTCTCCTTGAAAACAAGCAGGTGATGAACCCAACCCTTACAGTTGTTATGACGCTCATTTCATTTCAAAATAATGAGGGCGTTAATATTAGTTCCCAGGTTAGGGTGTTGTATGGTGTTTGCAGGAGTATGTCTTTCCTTTCCCACATAAATAGAGAGTAAGAATAATATCATAAAACCCCAGACAGTCCAGTACAGTAGTCTTCAAAGCCACTCCCTGTAGCCGCGGGCCATTGGATCAACGGCCTCGCTAACTGGCTAATGCACTGGAATCTCACTCCTCTAGCTTTACATGCTACCCTCTGTAATAAATCCTCTTTTATTTTGATAGGAATTCTTAGACACTGATGGACATGGTTACGTAAGGATCTGGAGGTAATAATGCTTGCTCTTAACATGCCCAAAAAGAGGCGCACCCTCACACAGAAATCATATGTTTTTACAGAATTGGCAAAGACACAGAGAAATTTAAAGACATAATTTGTAACTTTCTGGTGTGGGGTCCATAATTTGTTTGTCTGCATGGAGATGTTATTCTTTTGCCTGCAATGTTCCACAGTTCAGAGCATTAAACGTATCAGTCTTGCATATATTCAATTGTGGGTGAATCTGTTGTTCAAATAGACCTTGAAAAACATACAAAACTGGGGCCATCTCCAGACTGTGGAACATTCCAGGCACACAAGCTTGTACCCTTCCAAAAAGTTACATAGTTCGCCTTTAAATGTCTGTGAGCATAGCACAGCACTGGTCAGATAGAGCTCCACTGACCCTTCAAATGAACTAATCCTCGGCTCTTTGTATCTGACGTCACGGCTGGTCCCTTCTTTTATCACCTGCACAGTTTACATGCTCCATAGACAGCACGGTGAAACTGTCCATTGACTTTTACACAAACACGGCCAAGCTGAAATAATAACGGTCTTGCAGTGACATAAGAAGTACTGAGTTGTTCATTTTTTCATTATTATTATTCAACCATCAACCATGAACAACGTGACCACGATATCCCCATCTCCTATTTACACATATGAAAATGGAGTTTAACTTGGGAATAGGCATTATAAATAAATATATCATGAGGGTGTTTTATTTTTCTGTAAAAATGGTGTCAATGGCAAAGAAAAGACCTTGAAAAACTATCAACAATGACAATCTATAATCTTAAGTATGTGCAAGCAAGTACAAAACTATCCACCTGTGTTAGTGTTGGCCTGACATAAACAAGTGCCTTTCTGAACGTGATAATAAAACTACAGGGGGATGTAATTACAGGAACAGGATATAAATGTTCTAAATACCTGTCATGTTTTGCCAAAGGACATTGAATATATAGAACATGACTCCTCTGAAATGCCGACACACATTACACTGACAAGAAAGTGTATGTAAAACAGCCTTTATTGCAGTGATGTAATTTTTGTTGAAGTAAGTGTATTCATAATTTTCAGTCTACATCTGATGTTCTAATGTTTATTTAAAGTGAAAGATGGTTACTCACAAAACATCTGTGCCCTTGTGCCTTGGTTTTTCACTGCCTAAAGACATGCATGTGTGAAGTGAATTACTCTAAATTGCCTTTAAATATTGAATGAATGTGACAGTTAGTGGTTTGGCAGTTCTAACCCATAGATAGTGCAAGTGTGAGTAAAGTGAATGTGTCTCAGTGGTTTGAGTGTTCTCCCCCCAATACAAGGGTTGACGGTTTGATCCCAGCTGGAACCAGGAAATGCTGTTGTTGTGTCTTTGGGTAAGTTGTTTATGTATGAATGTAGTGTGTGAATTGGTGGTGGTGGTGGAGTATGAGGAATGAATAAATGAATGAATGAATAGCGGAGCTCATAGAGTTGATTGTTTAACCCAGTACAAATGAAAAGGCATTGTTATTTTTGTTAAAGGGCCCATATTACACTATTTTCTTTTCTATGTTATAATGTTGTTTACTCATCCAAAACATACCCGGAGTTGTGTTTTCTGTCTTTCACACATGTTTAACACACAAACTTTGAAAATTTAGGCTGAGTTCTTCTCTCAAAGGTAAAACGCCCTGTTCGACCTTGTGATGTCATGTGGTAATACAGGAAGTACTACACTGTGTTTTTAAACTCCATATACTTTCACTAAAATCATTTGGATGATTACAGCCCTGGACTTGCCAATCTTTACTGAACAAAAGGTAAAATACAGCTGTTAACTTGAAAACTACCACGCTGAGACATCACAAGGTGGAACTGAGCATTTTGAACTTTGGAGATGTAGACACCCAATAACGTAGCATTATTCAAACAGATCTGAATGTTTTTGAGGGGGTGACTCACAAGCGCCAATTTTGTGTGATATAGATTCTCAAACGATAGGCTCAGTTAACTACAGCTAACAAGAATAAGAATATAAGGATGTTTTGATATGACTATAATGCATGTAGAAGAACATTTGAGTCAAACATACTGCTCTGCAGTTCTATTTCACTTGTTCAGGTTCGCTCCAGTTCAAACAGATTACCCATGATCCTCTGTTGCACTCAGATATTGGGAGGCCGTGGAGCCGCTGAGACGGACTCATAATAGTGGCAGATTACCGTGAGCAGGCTCAGGTCCAGCACAGTCCGTGTTTGTGGAACCAGAGTCCAAATCAACAAGCAGGACTGGACATTTGCATACATACGTGGTGCAGAGAGAGAGGGAGGGGGATTTAGATAGAATAACTATTAAACGCAACAGAGGGAAGGAAAATATCTCAGAATGTGTCCTTATAAAGGAATGGGACCTGGTAGTTGAAGTAAAGTGGGTGGGTGCACCTAAGAGCAAGAAGGTCCTGTATTGGTGCGATTCTCAGGTTGTGTGGATCCTTTCTGGTGTTTGTTTGCATGTCATTTCAAATGTTTACCAAAAAATATTACTTCATTCTCCAACTAATCCTGACAATGAACCTAAATAAAGTTCTGGAGATTGGTCACTGGTGTTGTTTCCAGTCTCAGCTCAACTGCTCATTTCTCCTGACAGGTCGCCCAGACATACAGGTTGAAGAATGGACCAAATACACATGAAGTCAATCACAATAATCCTGGCTATTTATGAATTACTTCAGCTTCATTTTTATTGGAACAATTTTTAGTACAAAGCATGCTGAGGACTGGTAGTGTGGGTTGGCAAAAGGTTGTTGGGTGGACAGCTATAATTGAGTCCTTGGGCACTGGTATATGAATGTGTGAGTAGTTATGGCTTCCACGTCACACTGAGTCTACTCCAGGGCAACTACAGCTTTAAAGAGAGATCACTACTGCTAGTTTCTAAAGGAATGAGGTGCTGATGTAATGTGCATTGTTGCTTACTAAGAGTATAGCCATGATACTTGCGATCTGTTTCTTCCAGCTGTGATCCTGAATTAGTTTTCTTGATGAAATGATGCTAATGATGACTAAGGTAGACAGCTGTTTATGTAGAGGCTCAAACAGGAAGCTCACAGCTCAAATGGAAAAAGTCTGTTAGCTTGTCTTTTGCCTTTAGCGAGGAAACAATAAGTTTAACCTGATGTCACTGTCTGCAACAAGGACGTCTGGCTCAAGTCCCAAGCAGCAACAACTATCTTCAACTAACTGTAGCAAATGACATGAATAGCAAGGTAGTTCTAGTGGCCAGTGGTTGTAGCAGTAGAAAGTAAAATGACTTCAGTTCTGCAATTTAAAAGTTTCCCCTATGTTTGCCACTAAACCCATAATAATTTGATGATTTCGTGCGGTTTTGACTGGTCCAAAGAAAATACTCCTGTTGGTCTCTATTTGAATTTAATGAAGTCAAAGGTTCTGTTCTGTTAGTTTTAGAAAGTGTTTTATTTATGATTAATGTGGCAATTGCTGCAAAGTGTTTCACAAACCACAAATTGCATTTTATTACAGCCAGGTTTATAATCATAGTCCCATTCAGTTTAAGATCCCACTCCTTTATGTCATTTAGTGTACCCTGGTGATATTGGTGTATTAACACATTGCTGGAGACAGTTTCAAAGCTTAATTTAAATTTAATGAAGTGCCTCTGTATTGAGTTACTGCCCAGATGTTCATGTATTGGTTCTGTAAAACATCTGCACTATGCAAGTTTTTCTCTAGTTACAGGTTTTTGAATGTGAAGGCTCAAAAATATTGAGCCTATTTATAAAGCAAAGGACTTTTCTTACTGGGTAATAAATATGTATTGATGCCATTGATATTTAAAGGTGCCCTATGTAGTTCTTCTGGTGGAGGGTTCACCACCTGCTTGTCTATATTGAGATGTTATTGTTTTGCCTGTAATGTTATTGTTTTGCCTGTGATGTTTTCTCCATGGAGAGCAGGCAGGTAAAGCAAGTAAAGTCATCAAGCCATGTTACTGCTCAGATGTGTAGAGAGTGGCAAGCCCACTTGTAAGAATGTACACTTTTAAGATATTTTTTAAAGAAAGCACCTGTAACTGGATAAATGCAATATCAGTTTAACATTACAGGCAAAGAAATAGCATTTCCAAGGAGACAAGCAGGTCATTGGCCCTGTACCAAAAAAAGCTTCATAATTTGCACACTTAGGACTACATGCATGGCTTTGTGTCATGAAAACACAAATTACATCTAAAAACTTCATTGATGTTCATATATACTTTCTAAAAGCTATAATAATAATACCTGCATTTATACATAAATGTAAAAATACATTTTCCCTAATAATGTGATTGTCACAATATGTTACAGTTGAGTTCCCTGTTCTAAGTCCTAACTAATTCCAGTCTATGGAAAATACTGTAATAACAAACAGGTTTTCTGGATAATACCCATAATGCACCATGACATTAAAAACATACAGCTCTAACTATGAAGTATGGTCACCATGTGCTGGAGCTACAGTGAAAATCCCTTTTAAGTATTGGGCTGTTATTCAAAGTTTTGAAAGCAACTGTCCATTAATGGGCATAAATAAAGCAAAACTGAGCTTTTGACCATGTCATAGTTTCCCCTCACCAGTTGCAGTTGTATTTCAGTAGATTTATGCATTTGGATTTGAGTAATTCCATAGACTTTCATTCTAGACTTGAATCCTCACAAAATGTCTATTTGGATCTATCCCCTATCCCCGCTCACTGCTCTATAAACAATTCTCATTATTCAAAAATACAGTCTCATACCAATGGGTTAAAAAAGAAGAAAAAGAGGTGTATTTGATTTATGAAGCAAGTTTACATTTTATTAGAAGGACGGGAATTAAGAAACTGCAACGATTCCCACTTTAAAAAATCTTTTGTCATTTTAAATCACAGTTTGTGTTATGTGAGGTATTTTAGAAGCTGCCTTAGACACAAACACTGCACTGTTTAGGGTTAGGGCCCCTGTTTCTCAAATTGGAGGAATTCCTTTCACTGTTCAGAAGGTTATCAGCTACTGTCAGTAGAGCCACAGGTGACAGCATTTTTATGAGCAGACATGAGAAACTGCAGACAAGATAATTATCCACTTTAGGTCAGATTTATACCAGTCTGTTGGTGGTTGGAGCTCAGACCAGAGACAGGACAAAGCTAACAACCGGAGACTGACTAGTTTACACTTTGTTTTATCACTGCAGCTCACTGGAAGGATGTGAGTAATTAAATCAAAAGATCGTGTCCTTTGGCAAGACACTTCACCAGACTTATGGATGTGATGTGTGAATGGCAAATTGCAGGGAGTAAATGATCCAGGAAATTGTGAGTGTGTGGAAAATGCATAGAAGACTGACTCCATATTTCCACCGCAGGTATAGCAAATACAGTTTTCCATTTCATTTATAAAAAAAAATACAATTCATTCTTTGAGAGCTAAATGGGCTGTTTCTGCTCAAATATGCTCAAATCCATGCTATGCATGGACAAATTATGATCAATGGTTGTCTACACAAATCTTTTCAAATATAGTATCAGGAGAGTTAAAAACAGTCCAACTGAACAAATAAGAAAAAATAAGTAAAAAGCCACAAGCTGGTGATTTTTTTTCTTCCTATTCCTTCTATTTCTTCCTATTCCTAAATTATGAAAAAATAATCTGATGAAAAGATTAAAAGATAATAAAGTCGACTCTTTGCTGGGAGCCGATCCAAGAGAACTGAATCTGTAAAAGAGTCTAAAACATGTAGCAAAATCCAATATCTGAATGTTGTTGAGTGTCGTCCATAGTGTTGCTCTTCATATAGATAATGGGGGTAATAGAGTCATGACCTAGATTGTTTAGCTAACCAGCTCCTGTTGCCTATGAGTTCACTGTTCAGGATATTGAGAGAGCTGAGCATTCGTGCTGTTTTCACAAAGGCACTGGGTGAGTATGTATAAGAAGCGAGTCATCTCTGTGTCCAATGAATTAAGAACAGAAAGTCCCCCGGCAGTTTTGATTGGACAGTCACAAATATGTCTCAGCAAGGGGAGAACTGTTTGTTTAGTTAAGATGGGTACATTTCAGGAAATGAGTTTACCTGCAGAATGACCTTCAGTCTGCAGCAAGATAACAGCAATTTTACATTAAGTTGATCCCATTTTTGGTTTATTTTAATAAGGTCATCTTTGAAAATCATGGGTGAACTATAGACAGTCGCTCCACTTTTCGATATCTTCTATATCTATATATTTATTTATTTATTAAAGCATGGCTGGCTTGGAGCCCTCCTCACAGCAAAGCACTTCTACCAAAAGTTACCAGTTGTCCAGTCACATTTGCTTATTTGTAGAGCATCCCTGAAAAGCTCTAATGTATTGTTTACAGTGTACTTGAAACTCTCTCTTATCTCAGTTTAACAGTGTTCAATGCCTCAAATGTTGATTCAGTCATTTGTGTGGTTCTGAGATGACCCATGAATTTCTTTGATGTGTTAATACTGAATCCATAACATCTTTAATCTGTCTGAAAAGCGCACTATGCAGGGACGGCAGACATTTGGTTGGAGGCCTGTTTGCTTTTAAACCAGTTTAAATGTAGTTAGTCCCTGTAGTGATTTATAAAACCTACTATGGAATTATTGTTTTATTGTTGTCTCATTTTGAACACTTTGTGATTGCCATTTGAACATTCTTATTGTTGAGATTGAATGTCCAATGAAAATGGGGTAAAAATCTATGGGGGAGCTATGGGGTGCATTGTCCATTCTAGGTGAGGTTAGTGTCCCCACAAGATCCCCTCAGCACTGCTCCTTGCACTATGTAACTTTTCTGGTGCAGGATGTACCACCTGTTTGTCTCTGTGAACATACGTTTATTCAACCATCCATACATTTTCTTCCACTTATCCGGGGCCAGGTCACGGGGGCAGCAGTCTAGGCAGGGACTCCTAGACTTCCTTCAGCCCAGACACTTCCTCCAGCTCCTCTGGGGGTACCCCAAGGTGTTCCCAGGCCAACCGAGAGACATAGTCCCTCCTGCATGTCCTGGGTCTTCCCCAGGGCCTCCTCTTGGTGGGACATGCCCAGAACACCTCCCTAGGGAGGCACCCAGAAGCCATCAAGAACAAATGCCTGCTCAGCTGCTCCTCTTTACGTGGAGGAGCAGTGGTTCCACTCCTAGCTCCTCTTGTGTGACTGTGCTCCTCACCCTGTCTCTAAGGGAGCGCAGAGTGACCCTGTGGAGGAAACTCATTTCGGCTGCTTGTATCCGCGATCTTGTCCTTTTGATCATTACCCAAAGCTCATGACCATAGGTGAGGGTAGGAATGTAAATTGACCACTAAATCAAGAGCTTTGGCTTTCGGCCTGTTGGCTTGATCAGGCAGGGACCTACAATTTGCTCTGGGGCAGTTTGCAGCCGAGAGTGAAGTGGCTGGGATAAAGATCCCCTCCTCCAAATCCGAGGCCATGGTTCTAGACCAGAAAAAGGTGGCTTGTCCTCTCCAGGTGGGGAGTCCCTGCCTCTAGTGAAGAAGTTCAAGTATCTCAAGGTCTTGTTCACGAGTGAGCGGACGAAGGAGCATGAGATTGACTGGCGGATCGATGCAGAGTCTGCAGTGATGCAGTCGCTGTATTGAACTGTTGTGGTGAAGAGGGAGCAGAGCTGAGCTGAACATAGGTTTACTTTTCCTTAATTCTCCACCTTATGACATTGAACTTATCTATCTTGAATTTAATCCATTACTGCTATTTTTATTGCTTGCCTCTCCACAGTTCTGTCTTGTAATTGGAACATTTCAGACAAAGACATGGAGACAACCATGGTGATATACTCTCCACCAGAAAAAAGTAAACAGAGCACCTTTAAAAATGCATTAATAAATTGATTAAGCACTAGATTCCCACATTTGTAACTGGTAATTACATTTCCATCCGTTTTCATTTCCCATCTGCTTGTTTGTGTGCTCTGCTAACCCCTACATCTGCACCCTCCCTCAGTCCATCCGTCTGTCCACTCCCCATTGGTTTGAGGTTAGCCTGGGTTTTTTCACTGACAGCATGGCTCCACTGAAATCCTGCTCAGTCTTTATGGAGTGTCTGTCATCAATAAACATGCTCTCCACCCATGCACATACCACAGAGCATACATGTGGCTTTAATGTATGTAGCATCTGATTCATATAGACTCTATTGCTGCCAAACCTGTTCTCGTGTGCATTCAGACTTCACCGTGCATCTTTTGGACAAATATTATGCAATGGCCTTTTAAAGCTTTTTACTATGCTATACAATTGTTCCCTCAACAAATAAACCTGACTTGTATTTTGGTTCATTCACATTTCGGTACTTCTTGATTTAGTTAAAATTTTTCTTGGATTGTTGCGTCACAGGTAGAAACCCTGAATAGTTTTAAGTCCATAAATCATCACGTTCAAAGCAACCATCATGTTACATTCACTACAACTGCATGTCTAACTGAGTGTTTCGGAGTATGTCAATTATTAGCTTGTTAAATGTTTCCCCAAATGGTATATCTCTCTTCTGTGTGGTTATTTAAGTAGCCATTATTTTAAGTTATAAAACATGAGATGCCAGAGCGAAGATACTCAAGAATATTTAAGGGCCAGTAACAATATAATATAATGTATTATTGTCCTTTAAATGTATTTCTTTAAATGCATAGACACATAATTATAGTGCATTAAAAGCTTTGTACAGCTAATATTTGAAAAATGTAATTGCTCATCTGTGGTTTAAGGTTGCTTTACAATGATAGAAACATCTGGATTTCAAAAACCCAGTCCACGTCACTATCTTGAACCATTTTTGTTGTTCTTTTGTTGCTTTTACGTTCACTTTTATAGCCTGATTTAATCACCTGACTATTTGACAGACAAACAGATTAAATGAAAGCTAAGTCTGCCAGAAAAAGATTATGTGCACCTGTTTTGTATTGTTTTTCAATTTCCAAATCAAGCTGAATGTTATTTTAGTCATTTCAGTTACATACCTTCAACCTATTGTTTAGATTTATGATGATTTATAGAAATTTTATGCCTCATGTAATAATTTTTCATGGTGAAAGCTTGTGCACGTGAGCTTATCATCCCCCAGAGTGCCTCCTGTCCATGTAAAGGTATGGGAGCTGGACAATATGTGGTAAATCCTCCTGTAGCCCCTTCCGTCGAGTGGGCTCAGACCTGGATCAAAGCTATTAGACCAGCTTACACTTGTGTGCACAGTCATGGGAAAAGCTGTTCAATTTATAACAGAGCTACATTTCCAGCTTTGAATAACTGTTGAAGTGGAGGCAGTTCCTCTGGCACAAAGCTCCTCAGGTTGTGGTGGAGGTCTGAATGTTGTGAATTGGTCTCTAGACTCTGCTCTCTGCTCTCTGATTCTGACTGTGGTCTTGACACAACAGTGAATCATGGCTGAGGTTTTGGTTTTGATTACATCTAAATCAAGATAAACCTTGACTGAATGCTTTATAATTCAAATCAGTCAGTTCAAATCAAATCTCTTGGTGGCAAAGCCTTGAAGCCAGTGGGTCTTGGGCAAGATCCCCTGAAGGAATTTGTATCATGACAAAGTAGTTCCTTGATCTTTGTAGAAGATGTAATCAGGGTTGCATACATCTTTCTCTCTAACAAAGCTGAAGTCTACACTGCAAAAAACAATATCTAGGTAAGTTAAATTGACTTAAATTAAGAGCATTTGACTTTATTTGAGTCGATTCAACTTGACAAGTAAAATTATCCACCAATGGAATAAGTGTGTTTGTCTTAATTCAAGCAACATTAGATTTCATTTCTTATTTTAAGTGCAAAGAGTTGTTGTTTTTCTTATCTTAAGTGTAGCAAGTTATAGTGTAATATTTTAAGTACAAAAAGTCGTGTTGCATTGGCAGATAATTTTACTTGTCAAGTGAAATTTACCCAAATCATGATAAAAAATGTCTTAATTCAAGTCATCTTAGCTTGGCTAGGTTTTAGTTTTTACAGTGTAGACTGAAAACCTGCTCTAGCTAGGCAGAATTTCTTTGTATTTTATGACCTTTTGCTTACTTTTATAGTGTTTTGTAGTATTTGTGCTAGAATTGTACTTCATTGTCTTTATTGTATTTCTAGTGAAGCACTTTGGTCAACTATCATTGGTCGGTTATTTCCTGATCAATATATGTTTTAATGTTGCTTCCTCGTCACGGACATACCTGGATTCTGTTTTGTTTCGTTCACACATGTTTAACACACAAACACTGCATATTTAAGCTGTGTTCTTCTCTCAAACAGAAAATACTCTGTTCCATCTTGTGATGTCATGTGGTAATACAAGAAGTGCTCTACTGTGTTTTTAAACTTCATGCACCTTCCCTAGAATCATTTGGATAATTTCAGCCCTGGAAATTAAATTGAAAGCTACTTGTGTGAATTCAACAAAACACATTTCCAGGTATGTTTTGATGAGCTAAGGGCATTATAACATTGCATAAAACACACAAGTGCAATATGGGACCTTTAAATGTGCAATTAATAATTAAACTTCAGTTATCACTATCTTTAACTGTGCATTGCAACTCTGAAATTTCTTATCTTATCTTATTACCAAGAAGCTATAGTTGATGACAATGTATGAAGTAACTACACACAAAAACATGTAAGAATTTCTGTCTACTTGACCATTCAACAGTAAGTCCAAATAACTGTCTATTCTAAATCCTCAGGTGAAAGCAGCTCCACACCAGGCCCCAGCACAGAGGAGGGCCCCCTGACGCAGCTCCGCCACATGGCCCATCGTCGAGAGAAACGTTGCTCATGTGAGAACCAGAAAGACAAAGAATGTATTTTCTTTTGCCACATCGGCATCGTCTGGGTCAACACCCCGAGGTGAGCCAAAAACTATTTCCCTGTTGTCAAATACAGTTCCAAATGATGTTTTCAATGTAACCAGACCCGCCCTGTTACCTACTGTGCAAAGTACTGTGTTTCCATATGATAAAGAGGGCTTCAGATACGCATACCCAGTTGTATTACTGAAGAATGAGGCGTTCACACATTTCAGCTGATTTTAAAAACAGATAAACTATTTGGCTAGTCGCAAAAGCAAAAACTGGACAAAGATCATAGTACAGGAGTAGCTTATTTCTTCATATCAGATCTAAAAAACAAACCAGGTCCAAGTATGTGTTATGGAAGGCTAAAACAGGATTCTATATTGACTTTATTTTCTTGTGTAAAGAGTCTAGTACTTGACTGACAGGAGGATAGTTAGTATAAATGTTGCCAGTTGGTTGTGCCTTTGAGCAAGACCCTTTACTTCCAGAGTTTGTGACTGCATTGTAAATGAGGTTTTGAGATTAATGTTCAATAGTTTTAAGAGATGTGAATGTGCTTATGGATAAGAAATACCATTAAGCCACAAGTTGAACCATTAGAGCTCAATATAATTCCAAGGGGGTTGCGCTGCACTGTCTCTTTTTTTTTTCGTTTGAAGGAAGAGCAACTGACTTAAAGGTGCATTGTGTAACTTTTCTAGTGGAGGGTTCATCAAATGCTTTTCTCCATGAAAATGATATTATTTAGTCTGGATTGTTTCACAGTGTGACTGATAATGTCCTATCTTGTCTTGTTTGTCCTTGCCTCCACCCATTTCATTTTTGCCCAGCTGATCAGCTCTGAGTGTATAGCTCCAGCCACACTGACAGCCACATAAACCCAAACCATCAGGCTCCATATACAGAAACTGTGGCATAAGCCTACTGGGGGTAGACTCCAAAACAAAAGGCTAAACAAATGGTCATGACAAACTAAAGACTATACACACAAAACTGGACCTAACCGAGTATACCAAATGGAAATGGAAACAAAATGAGCACTAAAAAGCTAAAGCATCACCAAATAAACATGTGGAACTCCAAACAATAAGTAGTTGGCACAAACTAGCTCCACTATCACCAAAGTATGCTAAACAGATGATCCTTATATCACCTACCAGAGAAGGCATACTGACCGGATGACCAAAGTAATAAACAAATGGCCCAAAGATTAACCACGAGGACCCATTTGTCAAAATAATATTTTAGCTTAAGCAAAAATGTGGGTTTTAATCCTGAACGAGCCCCGAATCTGTCACGTGCCACGGGGGTTTAGGGAGTGGCACTGTAACTGGAAAAAGACCGGGTGTGGAACAAAAACTGGAAGCGTGGTGAGGTGTCCAAATGAAATAATATTTACAACAACATGGTATTAAACCTTTCTATCTTCATGAAGACCAAACCAGACCAAGTTACAGGCCAGATCTGTGGAAAGGCATCCCAGCTCAGTCATAATGTCTTTTATGTTTTTCTGCATCTTTTTGAGCTATAAAACCACTGTAATTGAACAAATGTAAGGTAGAGCTGTTTAGTGTCATACTGTGGAACATCCCAGACTGAGCGATCCATAGAAACAAGCAGATGGCGTAGTCTCCAGAAAAGTTATGCAACACAAGTTACTACTAAATTACTATTGCACCCTATGAGACCGATAACTGAGTTTGAGACTGTAGAAGACCCCTGATGCTGGTAAGATTGGAAAATAGCCTCAGTAAATCTAGTTTTTGTTGATTTTGTGTTCATCTGTGTTTTCATTGTTGTAATTTACATCCTAGCTCAGACATTTTTAACTGTCTCTTTCCCTCAGTGTGTTAAAAGTTACTATTCCACAGCAGCGCAATTTCACCAGTGAAAAGAAAGCTACATCTTACATAATATTTGGTCTACACACCACAACATGATAGATTTCATCAATCTTTAAGAATCCCAGACAGAACATTTCAAATATCAATAAAATTGCGGTTTAAACCTACCATAATTATTGTCAATGGCACTCAACTGAAGAGAGCTGAGTCTGTTTTGATTGTCATGGTTCCAAGTTTTACCCAAGAATTACGGAATAAAAAAGCCAGAGATATTTTTCACTTTTACAAATTGAGTTTCAACCAGACTGAGACAAATGAGTGAATTACTGTATTGGATCGCCTGCGGGTACATTAGATATGCAAAGAAGGGAAAGCAGAATAGATTAGGGCCCTAGACTGGTGGTGAAGAGGAGGAGTGGAGGGGGGCTGAGGTGGCTGGTGGTTGGGTTGCTAAGGAGTTGAAGGGGCAGATTGCAGTGAGGGCATGTGTATACAACAGAGGGGAGGAGGGGAGAGTGAGTGCATTTGTAAGTTGATTGTGCATGACTGGTTGAGATCAGGGCCATTTTTAATTTTGGGGGCATATTTGCTTAAAGCTATTGCAACTTTTTTGCTGAGAAATATACAAAAACAAATGTTTGTTTTTTGATTATGGATGGTTTTATAGCATTAAAAAACACAAAAACATGAATCCTATCTCTGATTGGGCTTGCATCTTCACTCAGAGGAGGGTCTCCTCCAGCTTGTTTCCATGAAATAATAATACAATAACATAACATAATATTCCACATCATGGCATAAAACATTTCTATCTTCATCATGAATGTTTTGAACTTCTGTTCTGTTCACTTTAACAACAGTGGGGTAATTTGTATGATGTAGACAAACGAACTACTGGAGCAATGAATCTACAACATATACAAATTCTTATATGATTTGATTTTGTGTCAAGGTCTGGAGGGTCAGTACACAGATGGAGGTCTACTGTTGGCTACATGTTCTGATTTGACAGGGTAAGGCAAGTTATTTTATAGCACATTTGTATACAAAGTATAACTCACAGAGTATACTTTACAAAACAAGAAATTAAAATCACAATACAAACAAAATCAATCGCTTCAGTCTTATACAAAATCAGACAGACTACACAAATAGAAGAGGATCCAAACTCCATTGAAACAGGCTCTATACACAAACAGGGCCTGCACATTCTGCTAAAATAAAACATTAGTAAAATTAGTTTAAACTGATTTTATTATTTCAAATGATACATAATGCACATTTAAATTGCTTTTTTTCAGTATTTCAGATACTACTGCCCCTTTTCACTGTTGGTAGTAATTAAGTTAATTTAGTCTCATGAGCAGAAGTGAGGAGTGAGTGCTCAGATGTGGGGGCTTTAATTGTAAAGCACCCAGGGCCTAACGAACTGTAATTTACACTGTCTTTATCCTGGACTTTTCCCAAATCCTCACTTTTAATACATTAACAGGAACTAAAGGGCAAAACCACAAGCATTTCAGAGCTATGTGGTCACCGTCTGATTGGCCTGTTGCCAGTTAGGGGATAAATACATGTAATTAAGCAAAACTACACAAACAGAAATATCTCACCTTAAAAATAGACGCAGTTCAGGTTTTACTATCTTCAGTGTTACCTAATGACACAATTGCTACTTGAAATATATCATTCAATGTAATTATCTGACGGGAATAGCTTTCTTTAAATTGTTAGTTTAGTCTAAAAATATATTGATATAAAGATGCTTAAAAAGTTTTGAGTGGAAGTGGTAGTTGTGAGTAACCACCACTACTGAAAGAGTCGTGGTGATTTGAGCTAAAAATACATGGTAAGTGTTGATGGTAAAACATGTAAATGTGAATGTAGAGACTGAAATAGATTTGGGCTTTTGATAATGATGATAATGAGTATAGCAAAGACCGATAATAAGACTGTTTCTGTGTACCTAGAAGTTGTCTATTTCTGTTCTTAAAGGGCCCATATTACACTTTTTCTGATTTGTGTTATAATGTTGTTTCCTCATCACAAATATACCTGGAGTTGTGTTTTGTTTCAGTGACACATGTTTCTTATTTCTCATTTTATTTATTCGTAAAGGGACAGCACATATTAATTAACCTTTAAAATGTAAATATGTAAAGATTATAGACAACGTGGCTAATTTAAATCTTCAGTTTCTCAGCAGATTGATGCCAGATAATCTACAGGAAAGAGAAAACACATAAACCCTGCATATTTTGTTCTTTTTTTCAAATTCCCCTTGTGATGGCATGTGGTAATACAGAAAGTGCGCCACTGTGTTTTTAAACTCCATACACCTTCATTAGAATCATTTGGATGATTTCAGCCCTGGATTTACCCATCTCTACTGAATGAAAGGTAAAAGCTGGAACAGAACGTGTGTAAATGAAACAAAACACAACTCCAGGTATGTTTTTGAAGACAGAACAAGCTCACAGGAGTTAATTCTGCCTTTAATAGCTGGCCCAGGCATTTGTGCGTAGGTTGCATGTTTCTTTCTATCTGTCTGTCTGGGTGGGTTTCCTCCAGGTGCACTCTGCTTTCATCGACCGAAAATAATCGGAACAGGTTTACTGAGTTCCTGCAGAACTGATAGGCTCCACCTCTTCATACTCTTTCACTGTATCAAACAGTGGGTTTTCATTTGCCTGCTTTTATTGTTGCAATATGTGCCACTCAGTCAGATGTTTTAATATAAAAAGTACAGAGAAGTAGTAGGAGATATGGGGTTGGTTAAAACAGACATTTTCTGAGCACTCACTTTATGATGTGAGAACACTAATATAACAGCTAAAAGCTCATGAAAGTATATATTTTTTATAATACAAGCCCTTTAACTTCCCTGGGGTCTGAATAAACACAAGTATAGTCCCAGTAGTAGTTTCTCAGTTCTCTTGGGGTCTCAGAGCAGTGACCTCCGCAGACTTTCACGTCGTAAATTAAACCACAACCACACACATTTCAGTTTGTCTTTGTCATTATCTAAACCATTTATTCCACATCACTGCAGACTACTTTCACAAGAGAGCCCGCAGACTATTGTTTCGAATGGGCACTGTGCCTCTCAAAATGTATGTAAATGTGAATCTTTCCACAAAACATTTGCAGAGAGAGCAATTTTGAGAGAAGAAATAAGCAAACAATTCCGAGATGTGTGATTCCGGCGTATGTTTTTCACACTTTACCAAGAGATCAGAGTTTATGCTAACCAGTCAAAGCTTGTAAAATAAGTCAATCCATAAGAAGCTTGTAATAAAGGTCAGATAATGCGCTTCACTGCTGACCTCATCAAGTAAACATGCTTTATTTAAAATGTCATTTAGAAGCTACCCTGTGTCAAAAGGTGTAAAGATCAGAAGAGTTTAGTGCCGAGGATTGAGCCTGTAGAGATGAAAAAAACAAAGTGGTCAGACAGAAGCAGGAGAACGGTGCAGAGATGAAAGAAACAGTTTATCACCACACACATGAGAAATGAGTGCCAGATGGCAGCCATTTTAAAACAGGACCAAACAGGGCCTGGCGTGTCTGCTGAGTTTCCAAAATGATCTGTGACTAAAGCAATATGCATGTCAAAGGTAAAAAACTTTGGAGGATTTGCATGTCTAGATTCTAAATTCACTTTTGTTACACATTATTTGAGTAATAATAATGTTTAACTCATATATGATGTAGTTTCCACAGGTTCCAGTAGAGGGCGATGGGAGGAATCAAATCATACCTAATAAAATGTAATCGTTTTCATTTTAGTCATAATCATTAAATGCTTTGTTAGTAGCTTAGGTCTATTAGGTGAAGTAGCTATGCACTTATTGACTTGACACTTTGACTATGCTCTCAGCTGCAAAGTGAATTGTATAGACCTTTAAATGCCTCACAGTCTCTTAGTTTATAGGCTCTCAGTGGCAGTAACATAATAGTAACATATGAATGCTGGAGTGTGGTTGTAGGGATTATGGGTATATTAGCTGTCATGGAGCACTGTTGCATTTAAAACATATTTGAACACTGTGTATTTCCCAGCAAGGGGTGGACAGAGGCAGAACTGAGCTTGAAATCAAACATCTGAAAGAGACCACATAGTGTGAAAATGACCAATTATGTAATTTTTAACCAAATATGCAATTTTTGTAGCAAGAGTGCATATCATCAATAGAGATGTATTAGCCAAAACAATGTTAAAAAGTCACCAAAACAGCAGTGAACAATTGTTTAAATTGCTGTGTCACTACTGGTAAATGCATTCATCAATCTATTGTGTCAAAACACTTAGGTCAGATCATTTATGTTGGGGACTAAAAGAAAAAGATATAATTACTTAAAACTAGAGCAAGGTCATAGCAAAATACACATAATGTATTCTTGTGAGCTTTTAGTCATGTTATAATGTACTGCAATACCTTGAGTTACGGTTATAATTTCACACTGGATTTACACAGACTGCAAGTGTGGTACAGTATGTACTTACAGCAGCTACTTGCAGATTGCCTGTTATACCAACTAAGATGACTGCAGTGAGCACATGACCAAAGCAACGTGGTTCCACCTGGATTCACGAGATAATTCACATGTAATGGCCTGAAAACCGAACCAGACCCCTTCAGAGTCATAGACTTCTTGCTGACGCTTTCCACAGACCCGCACCACACCCACACTCCTCAGAGGACAGTGTGGCAGGGCACAGAGGTCAGAGGTCAGTTTGGGAGGACACAAAGGTCAGAGGTCAGTGAGGCCGACTACACAGGTCAGAGATCAGTGTTGCAAAAAGCATTGGTTTTTATGACTCTTTAAGTCTTGCGGGACCAGTGTGAGTTCTGAACCACACTCCACTTGCAGTCAGTGTACACGGGGCGTCAGCGTCGACAGCCTCCTGGACTGACAGACTGTAACAAGTGAAAGGACAATTTAAACGCTTCATCACACATGCTTGTCAATCACTGTTACAGGAAATGTCTACAGCACTAGGAACAGCTCAACATACACATTATAACCAGACTTAATGCTAATTTAGCAGCACAAAACTGAGCTATAACTGAACATGTTTTGTCACCAGGGGGTTGCTGTGTGGGTCAAAGGTGAACATAATTTAGGGTTAGTTCTGTATTCTCAGACACATGCTTCACTAACTTTTACAGTTAAGAGGCATCTGGCTGGCAAAAGAGAATAATATTTACCTTACAGACAAGCCCAACTCTAGAATACTTGTGTCTACTCTCAAACAGACATGGGGCCTACAGCTACACACACATCCATCTACATATAAATGCTATACTTATACCATCAACTGTTGGCTCTAGTTATAACTGTAACTGGTCTGGCTCAGTGCAGTATAAATTCTTGCTTCTTGGTCCAGTACCCTCAAATCCAAATGAACATCCAAATGTCTCATTTCCAAAAACTGTTGAAACAATTTTCACCATTCTCCTTTAATAACCTTGAATAGAAAGCAGAATAAAGCATAAACAGATTGAAAGTGTAATTAAATATTTTTCTAAGGAATATGACATTAGAGGTGCATTCTGCTGGAGCCTGAGTGATAAGGTTATGAGGATAATGTTTTGCAGCCAGACTATCTTGGTTTTATGCTTTTGTTTTTTCATTTCCGAAGTTTGCCAGCATGTTGGTTTGCACGGTTTAACCTCTAAAGATTCTAGCCACAGGAGGTTGGACAGTTTCACTGAAACTTTTATTCTGTCTGTTTTAGCCAAGTGGTTCCGTATGGATTTGGGTCGGTCCGTCTGAGGAGAGAGCTGAGCCGCTGCCTCTGCAAACACAAACAGGACCCAGAGTGTGAGAGGTTCTGCTCCTTCAGACCCACCACAGAGTGAGTGATGAAGGACCTGTTGCAATGAAAACTTATGGTTTTGTTTTACACCCAAGAACTAAAAAAAAACTTACACTAGTGTTAAGTGTCATTAACAATGAATTAACACTGGTCCAAATAACACCGAATAATGTAACCCACATTCTACCCTAGAGTTAGAGCGACTACATTAACACTGCCATATTACACTGCATTGGTGAATATGAAGCCTGGTGTTGTGACAGCTACTGTGGCTCTAGGCTGAATCATTCTAGTATCACTCTTTACTATCATGAACAAAGGCATATTCTGTTACAATGACTATCTCCTGTTACAGAGAAGACATCAGCCTGGATAAAAGGACGCTCTCATCACAGCACAAGGGTCGCCGCAGTGCATTCTGGGAGAAACGGGACCGACACGCCCTTAAGCCTCACACCTGAACGCAGCACACCTGAGTATTTGTCCTTTAAATAGAGGACTCCTTGTACAGCCCATCTGTGTAAATGTAGGAAGATATCTGTAATGTATTCACTACCAAGGATGCTTTATGGTAAAGTAACCAATAATATGCTTTCTATAATTGTATTTAAATGTATAGAATCTGATTGTCGTGGTACCACATATTTGCAAGTGACAAACTATTTCTGGTATCCCATTTGTTTTTATACGTATAACCGTAAAGTTTGGTACCATCTTAAAATTTGGATGAATAAGCTATCATCAAACAATACAACATTGTTCAAACAAAATGCATGAGGCAAATAACAACTACTGATATGTTGGTTTTTAATGTTGTGAAAAACAGTTAAATGTCCTAGATTACACAAAATTGACTCTTGTGAGGTTTAAACCGTGTTAGAATGTTGTTACGTCCTCCTCATAAACATGCCAAGTGTGTTTTGTTTCATTCACATTTGAGTAACCCTTTATTATCAGTCTGTCTACATCTCCAAAGCTAAAAATGCTCTGTTCCACCTTCTGATGTAATGAAGTGGTAGTTTTCAAATTAACCTTTCCTTTAATTCAGTAAAGATTGGCAATTTCGGGGCTTAAATCATCGAAATGATTTTAGTGAAGGTGTGCTGAGTTGAAAAACACACTGGAGCACTCCCTGTATTACCACATGACATCACAAGGTGGAACAGAGTGTTTTCTGTTTGCGAGAAGAGCTCGTGTGAATGAAACAAAACAGAACCCCAAGTATATTTGTGATGAGGGAATAACATTATAAGATAGATCAGAAAATAACATAATATGGACCCTTTAAGCCCTAAAAATTGAACATGCAGCTGTTAATTTCAAAGTGTAAATGCGTGTTTTCAGAAAACTAAATGTAGAAGAAAAATATAATTTACATATCACAGATTACTTCCATCTTAAAGTACTGGGCAAACCATAGTCCTTTATATTCCTCCACACTAAATCTACCTTTTTTGTAAATATTGTAGATTCTTCTGGTCAAACCCTATTTATATCTAGCACCTTTCCTTCTGTCATTAAGTGTGTCTATTTAATGGTATAACATTGTATTTCCTGTACAATGCTAATATATAAGTGTGGTTTAAAAAAATTTAGCTTCAGAACACTATAGAAATCTAGTATTATGGTTCTCCCAATAATAGTTTTGTTAAAAAACAGTTTGATCATTTTTTATACTAGTATAAGAAACACAATGAATAAAAGTAAGGCCCCAATGCATTAACTTTATCTTGCAATTTTTAAAGATGCACCATGTAACTTTTTAGTGGGGGGTCCAGTGCCTGCTTGGAATGTCCCACAGTATGGCATTTTACTTTACTGTCTTGTGTCATCAGAGTTACATAGTGCACCTTTACATCTAATACGAATAAATTGAATATGTGACCAAGGCTTATTTTGTCATTTGTACCATTTTAAGGTGTCAGTTTGGTCTATAATGTAGTATTAGGAAAATATAACACAACTGTACATTGCAAAAAGCAATATCTATGGAAGCTGACTTAAAATACATTAACATTTTACTTTATTTGAAAAGATTTATTTTGACAAGTAAAATGATCTACCAATAGAACAAGTGAGTTTTTCTTAATTCAAGCAACATTAGATATTGTCTCTCATTTTAAGTGCAAAGAGATGTTTTTCTTATCTTAAATGTAGCAAGATGTATTTTCATATTTTAAGTACATAAAGTCTTCTTCTATTGGTAGCTCATTTTACAAGAAATTTTAACTTGACTAGATTTGTGTTTTTACAGAGTACCCACAATGGAGCAGAAATGCAAACATTTATAAGTTGTAAATTTTCACATTTTCACACGTTTTGTAACAGTTATACACTGTAAAACACAAACTTCTCTGCAGTGAGGTAATATTTTGCTTTCCTTGGATACATATTATTCCTATTCCACAATGTTATTTGCATAGCCATCACTCAAAGGAGGGTCAAGACCCCTTAGTGGTTCAACATCCTTCCTCTATAATCTATTGCTTTGATTTAAACTGTGTCCAATCCTGCCTTTACCAAGGCACATGCATGAACCCTGACCTCACCACACCCAGAGCAGCATACAGGAGTGACAGAACATAAACACAAACTACCTTTTCCATCCACTGTGTCATTTGTTACATGTGAAAGGAAACTAACTGCAAAACTGTTCATTCATTTTGATAATACCTAAAGTATATTTTTCTATGTCATTGTGAGGGGTACAATGTTCTTTCTTTATTCTGGTATTTGTGAATAAAGATAATTAACAATAAACAATAAACTACATGGCATTTTCTAGAGTGTTTTTTGAAAGTACAACAGCGCCTCCAATTACTGCGAGAACGGGAGTAACTTCATGTAATAAAGATATTTTAAGAATGGTCTACAAATCACATCATCGTTTTCAGTCTCACATCTTGGTTCCAGCCTTTGATACAAATCCAGACTCGCGCACATCATGAATCAGACAAGGAAAATCACCAGTACTTATTATTATCATGATAGAGCCACCATACGTTTACTAAGACTTGAAATATTCATTTTAGGTCTGTATCACATGTTACAGTACAAAAGTATAGCTTATGATTTAGACAAGTTCATTCATTTTGAGCACCTTTAATTTAAAGGTGTCGCCATTTTGGCAGTAATCGGCAGATCGGCTGACTCGCGCTGTACGACTCCAGCGCAATAACAGATTGTTCTCCAGACGCAGCCGCGATTCATTTCCGAATTATTTTGCCAACAATTTTCCAATACAGATAAGTAATACACAAAGATCAGAGCAAGAACCAATGTGCGAACGTGTGGCTCCAAAGTAGCAACCAGCATTTGTTATTTTAGGCTTATAATTAACCAAATAATTTTATGGCAATAGCCATATTCAATTGATTCAACTTTAAAAATGTCCTGCTTTTAGCCTAGTGTGAGAAATGCTACAGTCGGACTAGATCCAAACCAGAGGAGCTGGAGTGGGGAGTGGTGTCAGGAGCCTTGGCCTGACAAGAACGTTCCCCAGGAACCAAGAGCGCGGAGGTCGGACGCTCAGAACAACATATAACCCACCAAACTGGATTCACGCCTGTCCGGATGCTTTGCATCACCTCGGGACCAGCCGCAGTTCTTGAGCGTGGAGGACCAGAGTGGCCCATCCAGACCTGTAGTCCACAGTGCATTCTCGCTTTTCCCGCATGGAACCAGCGTGCAGACGATGACACGGAACGGCTCAGACCCAGTCCATCAAGCACTGGTCTGGAACCAGCACATGGAGGACGGAGCCTCCGGACCATCTGACCAACGCGCTCGGAGGACCAGACCAAGGACCAGACTGCAGACCCCGTCCTGAGGGATCTGAGCTGCGGTGACCGGTGAGTGCTCCTCTTTATTGCTGTTGCTGCTGCTGTTACCCGTGCTTTTGTGTTTTACGAGTTCATGATGACTCTTGAGACGAGGATGTCCCGTGGTCTTAACAGGGAACATCGGTGTTGATAATTGGAGGTATTGCTGTTCTACCAGGAAACAGAGGCATGTCAATCGGACCAATTTTGGTTCGTTTGGCGATGTACTGCGGATCTGGGACGTCTTCTTCAGCGGAAATATTTTTTAAAAACACCCCCGGGGCATTATACGGTCATAATGTTTAATCCATTTAATTTTGATCTAAAGCTCAATGTCTTGTGAATTAAAGTGACCTGAGTACTCCGATGGCTTGAAAGCTTCAGCGGTGGCGCTATCCATTTTTACTGCCAAAATGGCGGCCCGCCCACCGTGAGTCACGTGGGGTCCAGAGCTCTATAGTTCATTTTTATGCATGCTAAACACACACTTCCTGATTATTAGACAATAAAACACTTTACAACTCTTCTTATACAATAAATCTGTACTGGGGAAGGACAAATATTGCTCAAATACATGGAAAAAAAAATATGGAAAACACAGCCTACTGAATGAATGATAACAGAAATACTGCAGCCTTCTTGGTGGCTGCCATATAAAAAGATTTTCAAAGTACTTCTATGGTGACTCACACTTAAACATGAGGGTGTGTGGTTAACATGAACAAAGGTGAATGAAAAACATCTCCAGCTTGAGATAAAACAGGTCTGGACCGTAAATCCAGTGACAGTGGAGAATTGTAGCAGGTGAGAGCACTTTGAGGATCTGGTCTCTTCACACTTTCACAGCCACACAGTCGTAAAGCACATGCGAGTACATACCTTCCTGACATCTGACTATACTTCATAAATCTGTATTCTTAACAATGACTGTGAAACTTCAGCAGGTTAGAAACTACAGACACCCAAATCTACCTGTTGAACTGTTGTGAAGAAAGAAAAAAACACCGCTGCTAATGGTATAATCAGAGGCGGCGCTACCATTAGGCAAAAGTAGGCAGGTGCTTAGGGCCCCTAGCCGATTGCTCTCAGTACTACTAATGGGCAAGGTCTCAGAGCAATCTGATTTTCTCTCAATATGACATTGTTACAACCCCAGGCCTTCTGTTCTAATTTGTTTTGTGTGTTTTTAATTATTTTGCTGTCTGTCCTAGATCCTGCTGTGGGAGCCCTTGTTTGTGATTGGTGGAGTACCTTTACACCTGGCCAATCCTGCCTCACCTCCAGGCTCCTCCCCCTATTTAAGAACATTGCCATCGCCTGTTCGGGACTGCTGACCTTGGTAGCCAGTCTGCCATTGTGTTTGTGTGTGTCTAGTTGTATAGTTTAGAAAACTCTTAGTTTAGAGTATTCTCTGTATATTTTAGTCTGTTTTGTTAATTTACTTTTTACATTCCTGTTAATTAAACATAATTTAATTTATTCCATTTAACATCTTGTTTTTCTTGTTTTGTTTGTTTGTTTTTTAGTTACTTCCCTCACCCCAAGCGAGCTGGGTCGTATCAGACATTAAATGAGAGTAAAAAAAACAACAAAATTTTCAGTTCTGGTTATTTAGTAGACTTCCTAACTGATAAGACAAGTTTCCAATCCACCATCATTCAAATAAATAGAGACATGCATGTCTCAAGAACACTGGGGAAAAACAGAAAGAAAGAAAAAAGAAAAACAGCACATTATAGTGAGGGCCCCAAACTCAAGTTCACCTAGGGCCTCCAAATTGTTACTATGCAACTATTAATTTGCTTTCACATTCATGCACTACACTGTAAATAATTACCAGGATTTCACAATATTCAACTGTAAAATTTCACAGTAAATTGCTGTATTGTCACTTTACAGTATTTAACTTTAATGTTCACAGTATGAGACTGTAATTTTGAAGTTTACTATAAAAACTGTGCCATCACAGTAAACTACTGTATTTTTTATATTTTTTTAAATTATTACCAGGATTTCACAGTATTTCACATTATTTCACCGCAAAATACTGTATTATGCGAAATTTGCTTCGCGCTCATTGACTTTGAAATTTCGGAGCGAAATTTCGCCGGATAGGGCAAAGGCAGGGCGAATTCACTATGACTATTTGTAGATCACCATCTGTGCATTTGTGAATATTAATGAGACCAAATTAACTCCATAGTATCAAAAAAAAAAAAAAAAAGTCTGACCATCAGGGCGATCAGAAGTGGAGTCAGTAGCGTGCAGTATTTTTATTTATAAAAAAGGAGAAAATACGATCACTAGTAGTTCACCGTATTTGTTTACATCGCAATGCATTCTGGGTAGCATAGTCAACTGGTGGCTTGGATTCACCGTCTCAGCAAAATGAACACAGGATCTATTCAGCCTTTTCAGTTTGAACATGAGCGCACATCAAGTTTGGAGGACAACTCGGCGGACAATACTGTAAATGATGAGCATGAAGACGATCAAAGAGGTGAGTAAACAAGAGCTGGTCACAATCAGTGGAGTCTTTGCAACAAGAGCTCGCCAATGCTAACAGAGAGAGTCTGTTGTAGGGAGCTCAGTTTTCTGTCAGGGAATGTTCAGGGTGAGTAAATTTACTAATTTAATTCGTATGGAGTAAGAAATATGGAGTAAGAAAGCTTTCAGAAATATCCGTGTGCATAGGATAGCCATCCGTGCATGTTTGGATCTAGCTGAGATTAAAAATAATAGGACTAAAGCAGAACTAAGCCAGGACTGAACCGGGACTAAACCGGGTCTATACCAGGTCTAAACCACTGAACCAGGACAAACCAGAACTAATCTTGGACTTGAGAGGCAGAGAGGGGGAACACGGAGCCCGCGGAGCAGGTGATTCCATCGTAATCCATTCGCCTGCGGTCACCGGACAGCCTCCGCGGGCACACCTCTGGGCCCGTCCCGACACTGGTTCAGTTCTGGTTTAATCCTGGTTTTAGTCCTGTTTTTAGTCCTGTTTTAGTCCTGTTTTAGTCATGGTTCAGTCCTGGTGTTAGCAAGCCGGAGCTTAAGCACAAGCTGAAATAGTTGAAATGGCGCTGTTACGAGTGGGATAGTGTACAAGGCGGTATGGACACGTACACGACGTTACTTTATCAAGACTGAAGGGTGACAGGACAGCACTTTCTCCATACGGCTGCAGCCTCACCACACTTGCTACTAGCAATAGCAAAGTCCTTGCTATAGGATAGCAATCGAAAGTCTCTGGCAATAGCAACATGCTCGCCGTTTTCGCGCCCACATACACAGGCAAAACACAGCAAATTACATGAACCGCACTCCTGCCGCCGTTTTTTTTTCTTCAAATATTAACGGTTTGTAGTAGACTTGATGTTATCCGCCCAGAGGAGAACAGAGACAGAAGGGCTTAAAACTAGTTGCATGGAGAATAAAAACGTTAATGTGGGCTTTATTTACTAGCAAAAACAAGTATTATATAATAAGTATAACATATGCTTCTTAGTTAGTCTGATCAGTTCATGGTCACTCGGAGTCAGATCTTACTCTCCACCTGAAAAGTTACGTAGTGCAGCAACACATTTTGAACTTAATTATTAAGTTGGTGGCTCTGTACTACCAAAGAGGACCACAATATTTATCTGAAGTTTAATTGTAATAGCCCAGTTTTTGAGTGATTGTTATCTGAAATCCAGCAATATCTGATTGGCATTCTGACAATTTGTTAGAAAGTTATGACAATGTTAGAAAATGTGATTTTGGTTGTTTTTTGTTCATTACTATGGCATTTATTAATATTGAGAGGTGAAAGACAAAATAATAATGCTTTTTGCTATGTCTAATGTTTTTCATTCTCCTGTCTATAGTACAAATCACCTTGTTTGTGTAACCAAGGAAAATTGTATTTTTGTTTTTATTTTGAATTTCACCAAATCCTTCACTTTAATTAAATTTCCATTGTTATTTCGTGGTCTTAGGCAGGTTTTAGCCCCTTTCCCAATGTTATTATTATGTTAGTAAAAGTTGCACATTTTGCCTGTACTGTCCCTATCTGTACTGTACTGTCTATTTTATTTGGTAATTAGGCACTAAAAATATAAAAGTTCATTGTAAACATAATTACGGATAATCTACAAATACACATGTACAAGTTGGACCATGTAGGAGTGGTCTCATGCTAGCTTCAGCCTTCTCCATGTGTTTTCTTGCTAACAGGGGACTGATGAGCTGCGTGCATGGAGAAAACATGTGACAAAGATTTGTATTTTTCTTTCGTTTGTGCAGAACCACCAGTAAATGTAGTATCCAGTATCAAGTGGTCACCAGTGTCTCATGGTCCTTCCTTCAACCAGCGCAGTACACAGGAACACAACGCAGACATAACTAAGGGTTAACGGATGTGCACCAATATATTAGACTGTTAATGATCAGACGCACACCCGTTACATTTGCGTATGACATTGCTGCCATGAGGACTGATCCAGAACTTGCGGCATCATTAAAAAAGCTTGGAGATGCTTTGCAGAGATGCCTAACTGCTGTTTTGGGAGAATAGCAGTTTATTTATTTATTTATTTTACATAGACACACATATATACACATACACATATGTAAGCATCTACATACACAGATACATTCCTATACACATATACCTACATATACGTACATATATGTATACACATTAACACATCCACATATACACATATATAGAATTGAAAGTTGGGTAAATTTAAACCTCCCATTGATTCTGGTTTCATCAGTGTAATCAAACTTATTCTGGGCTTTTTATTACTCCAAATAAAGTTTGTAAGATGTCTATTCAATGACTTAAAAAAATCCAATGATAAACAACAGGGTAACATCTGGAAAAGAAAATAAACGCGTAAGAATATTCATTCTGATAACATTTATCCGTCCTAGTAAAGAAAGTGGTAATGAGCTCCATTTTACCAAGTCTGATTTGACCCTCTGTAACAGTGGCATATAGTTAGCTTTGAACAGATCATTTAGGTTTGGAGTAATAAAAATGCCTAGATAATTAAAACCATTAGGAGACCAGTGAAATTTACATGATGTTTGCATTTTTTCTGATGGCGTCATGTGTAAGAGAGTAGCATTAGATTTTGTGCAATTTACCTTATATCCTGAGTATATTCCATATGCGTTTATTGTTTTCTGTAATTCTAGAATGGATTCTTCTGGATTGGTTATATATAAAAGAATATCATCAGCATATAAGGATATTTTATGTTCATTTCCATAAATTTTTAAACCTTGAATATTATGATTACTTCATACACATGACGCCAATGGTTCAATTACTATTGCGAATAATAGTGGAGATAATGGGCATCCCTGCCTTGTCCCTCGACTCAGCGAGAAGAAGTCAGAGCAGAATCCATAATAGCAGAATAGCAGTTTAAAAGGAAAATTAAATGAATAAAATGTGGCATGGCTTTTGAAGTTCATTAGATGAAGAGCTGGTGCTAGATATATAAATTATTCTTTATGTTGGAGCCATTTTACACCTGTCTACCTCCTGCCACTGTGCAATGCTATTTGTAATTATGCAAGTACCTGCCCTATAAAAGGGGAGGAAAATGTGCACACAGGTGTTGCACCGTGGAGGTATACAGTCTTCTGACCGTCGTCGTTGTCGTGCGTCGTTGAGTGCTGAATCTGTGTATTTTTGGATGGCTATAAGGTACGCCAATAAATGCTGAGGAACACAGTATTTGTACTCTCGTTTACTGAAGACACACGTCCGAGACACCACACACGCTGCAGCCATAGCGGACCTTGCACAGGGCAAGTTTTTGGCCACTACACTTTAAGTGATTAATAATTTGATTGTGTTCTTCGAGGCTTTGTTCTTGTGCCTATAAATACTGTATGCAGTTCTGTATTCAATATAAATGTAAATGTATTAAATTATCAGAAAAATTACAAACTTGAAATTGGGAAACTTGTCATTTTTTATTTAATTGCGCTCATCTCACAGCTAAATTAATTGCATGTTAATTAGTTTATGTTTAACATAGAGGAAAACAATGAAGAATAATTCATTATATTATATATTACAACTTAATAAATTCAATACAATCAGCTTGGTTCTTCATTAAAATGAATCTACAGTATCCCAGGTGTATACATCTCCTTCCTGGCTGTTCTCTGGGGGTATATGGTTTTCAGTAAACCCACTTTCTTCTGCCTATATTTTAGATAATGTACTTTGTTTACGTGAGGAGAAATGTTTTTGGCAGTGGGTGAAAAATCAGCTTGGACAACACAAATATACAGAAAAGTTTAGCAAATGGCAGTTGGTTTTATTATTTCACATTTTCAACAGAATTCAAACAGAACTTAAATTTAACTGATTACGGATAGATTAGATTGGATCTGTGTTTGTTTATGAAAATGACCCAAGAATTCTGCTTCTTCTGCATTGAACTGAGAGCAATCAACTAGTACACTGTATTCAGATCTTATTCTTATAGTGAAATTAAGCAATCTTATGTCCCAGATATCTGAAGTGCCATTTTTCTTTTCCGTCACAAACTCCATGAAGATGTTATGGTTAGGGGTGTCAAATTATCGCGTTAATTGCGATTAATTAATTACAGTCATATTTAACGCGTTATGTTTTTTAATCGCGTTAATCTAATTTTTAATCTCTAACTTTAGTGTTTCTGTATGCTAGTTGCTTTATTATAAAACCTGTTTTTATGTGTTGTTGGGACAACAACACACACACACACACACACACAAAACACATTTATACATTTTTTTATTTCGGTAATTCTACTCATTGCCGGAAACCCACACAAAACGCACACAGTAACAGCGATGTAAACGTCACGTTTACGTTGGCGGCGTCAGGACGAGGTCGAAGAGCCAGTAGAACAGAGGCAGCAGTGCACAGGTAAAAACGCATTCGTGTCTTGGAAATTCTTCTCCCGACGTGAAATATAAAAGAAAATAACAAATATAATATCGCCTACAACTTAAATGTCACTGGTGAAAACAACCTGCATAGGCTCATGATGTCTGCACTACTGTCCTATAGTGACCTGCCACATGAGGGGGACACACAAACACATACACACACCTTCATCATCGTCATTAACGCGTGGACCACGTTTCCTTCCGTAGTTACTGCGCGGACACAGACGTGCTGCCGTGAGCCGCGTGTGGATCGTGTTTTCTCGCGTACGCTGCGTAAACCGCGCTTCCTCCTGTGCGCCTCTAAACCAGAACTAACACCAAGACTAAAACCAGGACTAACCCAGTCCAGGACTAAACCAGGACTAAACCAGGACTAAAACCAGAACTAAAACCAGAACTAAAACCAGGTCTAAACCAGGACTAAACCAGGACTAAACCAGAACTAAAACCAGGTCTAAACCAGGACTAAACCAGAACTAACACCAGGACTAAAACAGGATTATCCATTCCAGGACTAACTAGGACTAAACTAGGATTAAAGCAGGTCTAAACCAGGACTAAAACAAGGATTAAAACCAGTGATCTCATATATAAAGCATTTCTCTATCAATAATATTTTTAATATGGTTAAGGAAAGACTGGACTTTTTATTGTCTTTAAGTAGACAAAAGTTATCATGTTCAGATTTCCTCGTCTTTGCTACTTTACAGCAAACAGTTTCTTATTCATGGAGACTTGGGCTCAACAGACAATTTGGAGAGATTTGTTAAACAATAAATGACTTTATAAAGTCACTTTTTTTTTTATCTATATCAGTCTTTTGATCTGCCACAATAATGTAATAATGAATTTAAATGAAATACCTCAAATTGAAGGCTTTTCTCAGTAATTTTTAGGTGAGATTAAAATGAGATTAATTAATTACAGATCATAATTAATTAATCTCTCAATTGTTTTAATCGCATGACAGCACTAGTTATGGTGTTGCCTAGAATGATCCACAGTATGGTATTCAACTTATCTATGTCCATGGAGACAAGCAGATGGCACTACCGATCTGCAGAGAAGTAACCTTCCCTCACAGCAAGATTTCCTTAACAATTTAATGCCTGTAAGTGAAGTGTAGTGGCTATGCGATACGTGTGTTTCCTGGTAGCTGCGGAGAGGTAAAATTGGGTTCGGTAAAAGTTATGACGTGCTGAATGCGATATAAAACAGATGAGGCTGGATCCTACGGTGGTGTATTGCTATCACTCCCCAAAAAATATTTCAGCTCAGTATCACGTAATTACGTGAAAAGTTTCATGTTATAACGTGATATTTTTCACGTTATAACGTGAAATTATCACGTTATTTCATGATGTGGTATTTTCACGTTATTTCGTGATAGGCATTTATCACGTTATTACATGATATGAATTTATCACGTTATTTCGTGATAGGCCTTTATCATGTTATTACATGATATTTTCACGTTATAACGTGAAAACGTCAAGTATGGTTTTACGTGATTTCATCAGTCACAGATCAGCCACAGCTAAGCCAGTCACGCTTCGCTCAGGGAATGATGGACGTCTCGCACAGTATATGCTTTTATTTCCTCCTTGGCATGAGTCACTGGGAAATATTAACATGTCTTAGGATGGATGGGATTCAAATAAGTATGGCAATGCTACGGAGGCAACTGAAACGGTTGGGGTTGTTCAGGGGGAAAGCCCAGTCTGACTTGCTGGAAGTTGTACTCTTCCTGCATGAACACCTAAACCAGTACGGCATGTTGCATGGCTACAGATTCATGCATTTGAAATGCATCCAAGCTGGATTGGTTGTGACTCAGTCCACGGTTCGTGTTCTGCTGAAGATTTTCGACCCTGAAGGAATGCAGCTGAAGTTAAGACGACATCTAAGGTGCCGTCTGTACAAAAACCCAGGCCCGAAGTTCTTGTGGCATGTGGACTCCTATGATAAGTTGAAACTGTATGGCATATGCATCAATGGAGCAGTGGATGGATTCTCGTATGTGATCATTTGGCTTCACACCTACTCCACCAATAGCAACCCTAAAGTCATTGCTGGGTATTTCATTGATGAGGTTGGCAGCAGAGGCGGCACTCCTTCCCGCATCCGGTCAGATCTGGGCACCGGGAATTGTGCACTGGAGCAAATGCTGCAGTTTTCTAAGAGATACCCACGATGATGTGTTTTCCAAGGGTCAAGTAAACACAATCAAAGAATTGAACAATGGTGGGGATTTCTAAGAACACACCACGCACAATTCTGGATGAACATGTTTCAAGATCTCAAAGACGAGGACCATTTCTCCGGAGATTTTCTAGACATAAATCTTATTCAGTTCACTTGCCTGGAAATAATTGAGGTAAGCATAAATCTTCCCTGCTTTTATATAGTCTTTAAGTCCAAAACTTGCGCTCTGGTGGATTGCTATATGCTTCCTTAGGTTCCTTACGTCACAGTTTAATTGATTGAATGCTGTCATACAAACTGCGCGATTACTGTGTGCAGTGCACTGTTTAAAATAAAATAAAATCAGCCTATAGGCCTATTTCCCGCAAAAAGTCTAAAACTAGTGTCGTTTTGATTCAACCCTCTTGCTGCTCACTGGTCGTTAAATAAAGTGCTACAGACTACATTATTTATTTCTGAGCCAAAGCTTCTTGCGATAGGCAAAGCTACGGTCAACGTCCAAATGTTCAATGATGATGTTGGCCTGATTAATTAACAAAAAGTAAAACACAAATGCACAAGTGCTTTAATATCTTAGAGACAAGTTGGCCCATTTCCGTGCATTTTCGTCTCCCTTGGGCAGCAACAGGGGTGTAGTGGAAGTACGCAGCGGTATGCCGTACACCCACTTCTCCCGACATGAGATATAAAAGAATAACAAATATAAAATAACTACAATTTAAATGTCAAACTATTGACATTTAGCTATTGGCAATGTGAAAACAACCTGCATAGGCTCAAGATATCTCAGTACTGTCCTATAGTGACCTGAGACATGAGGGTCCAGGTCTGAACCAGGACTGAACCAGGTCTAAACCAGAACTGAACCAGGACTGAACTAAGTCTAAACCAGAACTGAACCAGGACTAAACCAGGTCTAAACCAGGACTAAACCAGGACTAAACCAGGTCTAAACCCAGGTCTAAACCAGGTCTAAACCAGGACTAAACCAGGTCTAAACTAGGTCTAAACCAGGACTAAACCAGGACCAAACCAGTACTAATCTTGGACCAGGACTTGGAATCTAGGACCCTTGAGAGAACCCCGAGCCTATGGAACAGGGTGTCCGCAAAGCACGATTGGGCGTCAGCTGCGCTTATTATTAGCCAGGTGGAGTGTGGAGTTCTACGCTGGTCCTTTCGCCCGTGGTCACCCAGTGGTCTATGCGGGCGCACCTCCGGGCCCGTTCCGACAATCGGATCTGTAACGATAGCGTTTCACCGCTGCTGACATTTGTACCGGGTAAAATATTAAAATTTTTTCCCTCTGTAATGCTTTACATTACTATTACTACATTACAGCAAAAAGCAATGCATTACAATAATTTGTTACTTTTATAACGCGTTAATCCCAACACCGTCCACTACACCACTGAGCAGCAGGTATGCCGTCAAATTATGAAACCCCATGATCTGATTCCGTGAAATGCACCCAAATCAACATTTGGCCTGAATGAAGGTCACTGTATACTCTTATTTCTTTCTTTTTTTTTTCCAGAGGGAGTTGCAGGAAGTGGCTCAATTATGGAACTGCCACAGAATTTGCCCCAGCAGGAATGCTGTTTCTCCAAGTGGACAACCACTGCTAATGTACAGCATTCCACAACTGTTTGGCAGTACAGATCACTTGAAAACTGTACATCCTCAATAAGTAGAACTATGCAGAGAGGAATGCCTGCCAAGAGGACCACTGCCCTGTGAAGAGACTGTTTTTGACATTTGCTGTCTGTTAATGTCAGAAAATCATCTGCACCCACCCCGTACTGCCAAGGAAGCCATTGAACTGTACCTTTTTGTACGAGCAAATATCCACACTCTGCTCTAATCCCTAGATTTTTACTACTTCACTGTCTCATGTCAGAATCAAGATTGATTATAGGTTACCTGTTCCACAGTACGTAGTGATAATGCATCTTTTAAGGTGGTATAAAATAATTCTAATTGTGAATGTAGCACAGAGAGCTCTGTATTTCAAGTACAGTTCACTTAATTGAGATTCCACCTCAAAATACAATATAAGACTTTGTTTAAGCAGGTAATTAATGAAACCCATGTTTTGTAATTATTCAAAGTAAGATCAGTTAAGTTTTACAGTGTTTTTGCTATGTATGGCCTAGTTATTTTACAGTATACAGTTACAGTTATACTATATGGTTTTGTGTTTTGTGTTAACTGAATCAAACTGCAAACTGATTTCAAAATTTGCAATAAAACGTTGCCTTTTATTCAGGTATTTCGAGTAACAGGTCACTGCATTTAAACTGCTGTCAGCAATGGACAAAAACATAGCAATGTAAAACAGAAGACATTTTTCAAAAGGCACCTCAATTATGTAAACTCATTTACACATGCAAAAACGGAGGGCCACTGACATATCAATGTAAGAACAGAATACATTCGTTAAATAGCCTACCTCAATTAACAGGCCAATGCATCACAGAACATGTAAACTTATCTGCACATGCAGAAAAGTGGTGGGCATTGACACATCAATGCTTGAACAGAATACATTAATCAAAAGGCACCACAATTAACAGGCCAGTGCATTACAGAACATGTAATCTTATCTTCACAAGCAGAAACAGGATGGGCATTGACACATCAATGCTATAACAATACATTCATCAGAAGGCACCTCAGTTAACAGCAGTGTTGGGAGTAACGCGTTATAAAAGTAACGAATTACAGTAATGCATTACTTTTTGCTGTAACGTAATGTAAGGCATTACAGGAGAAAAAATAGTAATATTTTACTCGGTACAAATGTGAGTAACGCGCGTTACAATGCTTTTTTAACCTGGATCGAAGTGGTGTGTTTTTCTTCATACAAATTCGCTAAAATCACCGCGATATCAGCAGCGGGGAAACGCCGGAGACGTGGCCGCGTAGACCTTCAGGTAACCGCGGGGAAAGGACCGACACAGAACTCTACGCTGTTTAGACCTGGTTTAGACCTGGGTCAGTTTTGGTTTAGACCTGGTTTACAGTCGTCCGAAGTGCTGTATGTTTGCAAGTTTTCTCCCCGACAAAACCCACAACGTCGACACAACGTTCTGCACTGACAAAGGCTCCTGCGCTCGCACCCAAAAGGCAGAGGAAGATGCAAACCATCACACAAAAAGTTGGACTTCTGGACACGCTGAAGGAAGGTAGAAGTTACATGCTGTAGCAGAGTCTTACACCGGCTCGGGTACCCGCAAATAGTTGCTGAGCCCGCGGAGCACGGTGGCCATAAAGAGCGATCGGGCGACAGCCGCTCTTACCTCCATGAGGTGCGGAGCAGAGCCGCTCCTTTCTCCTGCGGTCACCTTCGAGTCCGTCCCGACAGTGAGTCCTGTTTTAGTCCTAGTTCAGTTCTGGTTTAGTCCTGGTTTTGTTCTGGTTTAGTTCTGGTTTAGTCCTGTTTTAGTCCTAGTTCAGTCCTGGTTTAGTTCTCCTCTTCAGTCCTGGAATCAGTCCGAGGTTAGTCCTGTTATAGTCCTGGTTTAGTCCTGGTTCAGTCCATATACGGCGCAAAAGTTCAGCATCTTCGCAGTTATTTTGGTGAAAGTAACTTAAAGTAATGCAATAGTAATGTAATGCCTTACATTTTAAATGCAGTAATATTGTAATGTAACGAATTACTTTGAAATGACAGTAATAAGTAATAAATAACGCATTACGTTTTTAAAGTAACTTGCCCAACAGTGGTTAACAGGTCAGTGCATTACAAGTGAATCATCAAACCATCATTTGACTGTATGACTTACAGGTAAAACTGGTAAAACACCACAGTAAAAACAAAAATGACAAATAAACAACTGATAACATTGTTATCTCATTCCTGTTCAGATGATCAAAAATATCTTCCTTCTGCTTCTGCTACAGTGAGATGAGATACTGTAAGCATACCATATTAAGCCTACACAATGCTGAATTCGTATGAGGTTTTACTGAGCAGTATACTGTCGAATTTAGTGCGTAGTTCAGGATAGGAGGCATATGTCCACGGCAGTTCCAGAACTGGGCCACAGGTGTGTGCTACAGGTCGGCGAGCAAGTCCATCTGCTGATGTAAACATGATGTCAATCATGTTAACACAAACAGCATCTGACCCTGTGATAAATCTCAACATCCTTCTCAGACCAACATTATCCAAACCCCTAATGTACTGTTGCAGGAAACGGAAGCTCTGGTTCTCTGCTTGAGTGGAAGGAGAAGCATGTAGTAACTTCAAAAGCTTTTTAGTTGTTGGCTTTTTGTCCTCGTACATCAGTAAGACATGTTGTGAGCTCACAAAAGCTTGTTTTAGGGAGGCACCAGCAATTAAGGACATCTTTTCGCATGCATATCTTGGCCTTTGGATCAGCTGTTCGTGTGCCACCTTTACAAGTATGCCTTTTAAATTTTGTTGTGTTGGAAGGGCTGTTACCTCCAAACGGTCCAACAGATCAATCAGCTCATTCCTGTTTTCCTCTGAAAAATCTTCTTTTAACGCAGTGGTGATTAAGTTCCTATCTGATTGACTAACAAACAGAAGAAGACTTTCAAAAAGCATATCATCTGAGACTTCGTTCTCACCAAAAATGAGTGAAACTGTGAAAGCAGGGGATAAGCGACAGGGAAAATAGCCATGGTCTTGAAATCCTTTCAGTAGGATTCGGCCAATGGATTTCCATTCTTCCTCTTGCCATTTAGGACACAGAGATGGAACCCTCTGGTCCTCCCCTTCAGATGTGTAATCCAAAAGTTGAGTCCAAAATGCAGCATATACATCCCTTTGAGACACCACTGTGGTCAGCTCCTCTTTCATCAATGTAAGTGAATCGAAGGGGGTGCTTGAGAAGTGCTGAATCCTTGAACTGGACTATCATCTCCTCCAGAGGGATGACCCTGTGTAGTTTAACTGTGATATGCACAAGAGGAGAATCTGTAGAGGTACCTGCTACATCATCGATAGCTGATGACTCTGAAGCAATGTTAGCTGTGCTTGTGGGGGGAGGCATACTGAATGTGTTGTTGTCTACAGGTGCTGTGCCTGGAGTAATGAGTGCTGAGCTTGTTCTGGGGAAAAGGACTGATATGATGGCAATGTCGTCATCGACCTGCAGGCCAGGCTGATATAACAAAGTGTCATCCATTTGGCCAGCCATGGGTTCTCCAAGATAAGGGCCAAACATCACCTCAAATGTGTCTAGGAATGTCTCTGTATCGACACTTTGAAGAAGCTGCTTGTCATCTTCATGCATGCTATTCTGTGTATCGACAGTTTGAAGAGGCTGCTCATCCTCTCATCCGGACCTGGTGAACTAGTCCATTTTTGTCCACAAACGTTTCCAAAACTCTTTCCAAAATCCAGGAGTTTCGTGGAGCAGTACTGTCCATAATGATCACAATATCTCCGAGGATGAGATTCCTTTTCACTTTAGACCAGCGCTGGCGTTATTGCAGTAGAGGTAAGTATTCTCTGGTCCACCGTTTCCAGAACAGGTCCGACATGTATTGAACCTGTCTCCATCTTCTTGTGGCGTATAGGTCGGCAGGCTGGAACTTCCTTGGTGGTAAGGAAGGTAAGTTCTTCAGGAGTAGCAAGTGGTTCGGTGTTAAAGCCTTAAGGTCATTCGGATCTGTGGAGGCCTTTGTGATGGGCCGGCTATTAATAATTGACTCTGCCTCACACAGCACAGTTTGAAGACCCTCTTCATCAAGATGTTGCACTTTGAGAGTTGAATTAAGCACTTTCATCACAGACCGAATGAGCCTTTCCCACACTCCTCCATGGTGGGATCCTGCTGGGGGGTTAAAGGTGCACTTGATGCCCTTCTGCAACAACATGTCATTAATCTGTGCGTGGTTCCACTGTTCTATTGCCAGTTTCAACTCTCTTTCAGCTCCAATGAAGTTTGTGCCGTTATCAGAGCGCAGTTCCCGAACTTGTCCCCTCCTGGCTATGAAACATCTGAGAGCATTTATAAATGAGTCAGTGTCCAAGGACGGAGCCACCTCAATGTGCACAGCTCTTAAGGTGAGGCAGGTAAACAGCACCCCGTACCTCTTCACTATGCTTCTCCTGCTTTTCACCTCAAACGGGCCGAAATAATCCACTCCAACACATGTAAATGGCGGCTCATCTGGCTGGACTCTATCTTTAGGCAAATCCGCCATCTGCTGGTTGACTGGTGAAGCATTCAGTCTCCTGCATATGGTGCATTTTAACAACACCCCTTTGACTGCTGTGCCTCCACCTGTGATCCAGTATTTTTCACGAAGCTTGGACAGCATATGATTTTGCCACTGTGACCAACTTCTTGATGGATATGTCTGAGCAACAGGGTGGAGATGTAGAATTCCTTGGCTAGAATGATTGGATGTTTTGACTCCATCAGCACAGAGGATCTGCTGAGCCTGCCACCAACCCGCAGGATCCCATCTTCCAGTACTGGACACAGTGAATGCAGATGACTAGTTCTCTTAATGCTCTCTCCTTTCTCCAAACTCCTGACTTCGTCTGGGAACCTTCTCTCTTGGCAGAAGTTTATAACTGCAAATTCTGCATCATTCATGTCTTGGACTGTAAGACTGCCTGGCACAAGAGTTCCTTTAAATCTCTTTAGCTCCTCATCCAGACTCAGCTGTTCATCCACACTGAGGCTGCCTTGAGCATAGCTTGCTTGCAGCTCCTTCCTCTTCCTGTAACAGCCCTGCAGCCATTTTTTGTATCTCAGCCACCATGCCACATATTTCTTTAGGAGGACCCAGGTGGAAAAGTAGTGAATCAGGTAAGTTATTGGATCTTCTGTTGTCACTGTAGCATTGACTGTAACAGTAGTTTTAACCTCTGGGTCATCAGGCAAAATCTCATGCAGTGTCTCAGGATTCACAGGGCACTCACTCTCAGGTTGACAAAGACAGTGAGGCCCTGACAGCCATACTTTATCTTTGAGGAACTTCTCAGCCTTGAGCCCTCTAGAGGCTGTGTCTGCGGGATTGGAGCCTGTGTCCACATATCTCCACTGGTCCTGATGAGTGGATTTTAAAATCTCAGCCACACGATTTGCCACGAATACTCTGAACCTGGTTGTCTCATTCCTGAGGTACTTTAACACTGATGCACTGTCAGTCCAAAACACTGATTCCTCTAGGTTCATGTGTAGTTCCTTTCTCCATAATGCATCAACACGACTGGCCATTGTGGCTGCCACAAGCTCCATTCTGGGAATAGTGACTGCTTTTACAGGTGCAACGCGAGATTTTCCCATTATGAAGGCATTGTGCCTTTGATGGTGTTCGTTTTGCAGCAGAGGTAAGTCACTGAACCATAACCATCTTTACTGGCGTCAGAAAAGTGATGTAATTGCGCCTTTGTGACATTCCCAAACTCCTGGGGCTTTATACACTTGTCCAGCCTGAAATTATCCAATAGATAGAGACCTTGTATCCACTTCAGCCACTCCCGAGAAGCTGTCTCCAGTATCTGCTCATCCCAGCCAATTGCCCTTCGACACAGGTCTCTCAATATCAATTTTGCCACCAGAACAACAGGACTCAGCATTCCCACAGGGTCGTAAATGGAGCTCACAGTTGAGAGGATTCCTCTGCGGGTAAGAGGTCTTTCTTTGAGAACAATTCTGAACTTGAACATGTCTGATTGAATACACCATTCAACACCAAGTACTCTTTCGACTGGCAAAGATGGCTGCTCAAAGTCCAGCTTCATCACACCCTTAGCTCTGTTCCCATCTGGAATGCATTCGAGGACCTGGTGCTTATTGCTTAGCCACTTTGTTAGGCAAAATCCACCTTCTGCACATAAAGAGACCAGTTCTTTGTACAGCGTAACTGCTTCCTCTTCAGCTGGAACTGATACAAGGCAATCGTCTACATAGAAACAATGAAAGATCTTAGCCAATGTTTCCTCTTTGAACCGGTGTCCAAAATCCTCAGCACATTTCCTTAAAGCAAAGTTGGCACAGGAGGGGGATGAGGTCGCTTCAAACAGATGAACTTTCATCCTGAACTCTGCAGGTGCTTGGCTTAGATCCCCCTGTGGCCACCACAGGAACCTCAGCAGGTCAGCATCCTCGGGAGGGACTCGCACCTGATGGAACATGGATTCGATATCCGCCATGATGACAACTGGCTCCTTTCTAAACCGAGTCACAACTCCTATTAGTGAACTGGTCAGATCTGGGCCTTGTAGCAACTGCTCGTTGAGAGAGCTTCCTTTAAAACTGGCACCACAGTCAAATACCACCCTCAGCTTCCTCTTGGTGGGATGATAAACGCCGTGATGTGGTATGTACCAGACTTTACCATCACATCAGTCCAACTCATTTTCTGGCACTTTCTCTGCATAGCCCTTTGTAAATAGGTCATTCATGAAGGTAGTATACTCTGAATGGAACAGTGGGTCTTTCTGAAGCCTCTTTTTCAAATAGTTCAGCCGCTGTTCAACCACCCTTTTATTCTGTGGCATGCTGACTCCTGGCTCCCTCAGTGGTAGACAGATCTCATAGTGACCATCCAAGTGTTTAGCGGATGAAGTCACCATCTTGAGAAACCTTTGGTCCTCCCTGGACAGTCCTAGTTCTTCATCAGTGGTTGACTCAGGAAAATCATGCTTAAAGGTTGTATGGAGGATTTTTTTTTGTTTCAAATTGTCAATGATAGCATTATAGAGATGCAGTAGCCTTGTAATTATGATGACCAAAAAAAAGAGAATAAAAATTCATCAACTCTGGATGTGGTGGGGCCAGCTAAACATTTGCCAATAGATAACGACACTGCCTCGTTATCTGTTAGCTGACAGGCTGTCAATCAATCTCCCTACGTTTCTAGCGTAACTGACTTGCCTGCGCGCCGCCCGTACGTGGTTTACGTACGCCTGTCACGCAGTCCACAGACGCAAGCCGCACAGACGCTGTTTACTCCACCAATGCAACAGTTCTTAGCGGCTTTTTTTTACCTATATCTTCCTCGCAGTTAGCACAAAGTTTGTTGCAATGGCAGACAAGAATCCAGGAGCAGTTAGCCGCAAAAGAAAGTCCGTTTTTGAGATTGCTGAAAGAAGAAGACAAGGGGAAAAGCAGCGAAGACAAACTAAGGTGATTCTTGAAGATTCATTCCAGCGATGGCGCAACTGAAGCAGACGCAGGGTCTAAAGACTGACGCATTGGTCGCCAAATTACTCCTGGACAGGTAACTTCTTCTGCTTATTATGAAAACGTACTTTATTTCCAAGAGCTAGTCAAACGTTTTTCAGGACACGAAAGCGATATCCTATGTCTGAAAACGTAATTTTCAAGGCAAAGAAAGAGTCCGCTTGCTGCTGCGTGTTGTAGCTAGTTCATTCGCACTGAATCTCCGCGCAACCTTCTCTGCACCCCTTTCCTGCTCCTGTCCCCGCTGCCCGATCCGCTCTTCCCCCTGCTCCTCACTTCTCCGGGCACAGAATCTCTGCGTACCGCTCCCCTCTCCTCTCTCCTCTCCCTGCTCCGCTCTTCTCCCTGCTCCTCACTTCTCGTCCGCGAACGAAATGTCCGCACACCCGCTCCCCCCGCTCCTCACTTCTCCGTCTTGCCTAACCAACACTGTAGTTAGTTGTTTACAAGTCATGTGCAGCGCACCGGCTGTAAACAAACCTGTTTCTAACGTAAGGAGGAGGCGGGAGGAGGCGTTTCTACGTAGGGAGCTGTAGGGGAGGGGGGGTGGTTTCACGCATGCACAACATTTGAAAAAGGACAAACAGTCGCTGGATTTCTCGTTCCTTGGAAAATCCTCTATACAACCTTTAAACTGTTGTTGCCACAGCTCGTCCAGATTTATGGTGGACACCCTGTTGACTGTCACTGACTCACAATCAATGGCCTGCCCACTGTCCCTGTCAGTGGAACATTCACTGTCCAGCCCAGCACAGTCCTTATGGCATACGGCTCATCATCGATGCCGCGAATAACCTCCAGTGGCTCCATAGCTTTAGGAATGTTGATTCCAATGAGCAGATCAATCTCTGCATTTATCTGAGGTAAGGCGAGATGTTTAAGATGTGGCCATTTTCTCAGATCCTTTTCTGTAGGAATGTTGTGCCAGTAAACTGGCATTGACTCTTGTGTATAGGCGATTGGCAAATCGATAAAGCTGTCATCATCAAGCACAGCAACCTCCAATTCTGGCACAATGAAACTGCTCACCACCTTTTCTTGTCCCATGGTTCTGAGGAGAATCCTGGTCCTCCTTCCTGTAAGATGGAGTCTGTGCATCAAGTTTTCTGTACAAAACACTGCTGTGCTCCCTTGGTCCAGAAATGCATAAGTGTAAATGGTTTCGTTGCCCCTTTTAGCCCTGGACGCCTACTAGGAACAACCCATACATATGTTACTAGGGCTGCCCATAGAGCATAATTGCATAAAAGAAAACAGACTTCCACGAGTGATTATAAATGATTTTTACACTCATGAACTTAATTGTAACAGACATATTTGGTATCTCTGGAAACCTTACACTCTGAACTATTCATTTATGGATGTTTAAATGTGATTCAACTCATTTATAGGTGTATAACAGCTCACTGAAAATGAGAGTTTACCTGGTCAGGGGCAAGCTCGAAAACAAAAAACTACATTCAGCATCTGATATCTGCATGTTCTGAGTACTATATTCATAAAAAAATAAAAAATATATTTTGTCAAAGTATTTAAACAGATTTCATATCACCAGATACAGTAGAGACAAGTGTGCACCTGTTTTTACCTGTTGTACACCTGTGTGCACCCAATTAATTTTTTTCCATTTAACTTATTCAACTCATTTAGCTTATTCAACTTATTTTATTTATTCAACTCATTTTATTTATTCAACTAATTTAGCTTATTATAATATGATAATATAATAATAAAACTCTTCCCCGTCAGTGAGTGTCCAGTATTTGTCATCTTGTTTACTTTCTCGTGCGCAGAGCTCCACGTAAGTGTTTTTTTCTGTAGCGATTCTGTTATACATCACATCTTGGAAAAAAAGACTGAAATATTTTAAAGGACTCGCCTGGGCAACATCCAGATTTCAGGGCAATTTTGGTTCATAATCGAGTATAAAGCTCAGATAGTTTGTTGGGATATCGCAGGACTCCACACAGACGCATCAGCGGCATTCTCACCTTCTCCCCGAAAGTCTGTCGCTATCGCTGTTTTCCACTTTATAATCAACTTCAACATCATCACTTTGAAATCTATAAAAGTCACTTTCTCTAAACTTATCCATAAAATACGTCCGCTCCTCATTATTTCTAAAACTGTGCGCCGCAGCGCCGCGATCTTTCCATTGCTCGTGTTTCGTGTTGTGTTTTTTCCGGAAACTACCATCGTCACTATTTCGATTAACTTCGGAAAAAATCGGCGAAAACATATCCTTGAATCCTATTGGTCAATCTAGTGTGTCAAAAATCGTCATTAAGGGTTCGGGGGGGTCGTCAAATGTCGTCTTCATGGGGGAAAGAGTTAACCGGGACTGGCACGATGGGCAGCTTGCAGGTCTGTTCTCCAGCCCCTGTAAGACCACTTGAGACCAGGGTGTTATCCACAGATAACCAAACTCTGGGTCAGTGAGGATCTTCACCTGTTTTTCAATAAAGTTTGTGATGTCAATAAACTTTGCTCTCCTGTTTTGCTTTTCCTGTAAGTCACAAACATGACTTCTCCACCGATCTCTCATCTTGTATGGCAACTTTTTTATGATGTCGAGCATGTTGGAAGGGGCATCCAGGTCATGTAGCTACTGTACATCTTCCATTGCATTACCGCAGCCACGGAGAAACAGGCTGTATTCCTGTAATGCCTGGACATCCTCTGTTTTAATGTGGGGCCAGGATAGAGCTCTCTCCATGTAAGCTCATTCCCATAGTGTTCCTTTGATAAAGCCTTTGCTCTCGTGTAACCTCTTTCAGGATCGATATGCTGGCAACTTCTCACAAGCTTTTTGCGTGTCCTTGTGTGTATTGCTCGAGGAAGTACAATTGATCACAGTTGTCATTTGTGTTGCACTCAACTCCGTTTTCAGAGGCTCTCACAAAAGTGTGATACTTCAGTGGATTACCATCAAATACCGGGATTTCTCTTTTCGGGAGAGCAGACAAGCACTGCTGTTGTATGAGAAGCGATGTAATCTCATTTTGCTTTCTCATTATTTCAAGCACACCGTCATTGGAGGATTCAAAATCTTGACCAAAGGCATTACTGTGCTGCATCAATGTGGTGTCAGGCCTTTGCATAGACAGATAATGGTTCTGGCGCTCACATGGATGATAGGGCAGAGGTGAGTGGTTTAATTAGATTTAACTGACACATACTGTATATAGGATATGCACACTCCACTTGGTGTAAAGGTCAAGAGTCTAACCCACAACCTCCTCATTAAAGAGCAAACATGCATACTTCTGTGCCACTGTGCATCTCAAATAGTCCAATTAATCTGTCTGATTAAATAACATGTACATGCAAGTCATACACTAGCGTTCAGAATTTGTGAACTAGCTCCAGACTCTTGGTGGAAGGTCTTGACAACAGCACCATCTAGTGAGCGTTTTTATCAATTGCGCATGTTTTGTTGTATTCACAAGGATAGGCAAATAAATCCATTTAATTTGTAATTAAAGAGTCAGAACATTTGGACTCTTGTGGTCAGTCTTAAACCTTAACAAAAGGGCGAATAAAAGGGATTTGATTAACACATGGCATGTTCTGTCATTAAGGAAATTAATATTACATTACAGCACACGAAGAGGTGGGTGAATAATTGTTCGTGTAAATGTCATAATAGTATCATGACACTGTAAAGAATTGTAAAATATGACAATATGAAGTCTTTTAAAGGTTCACTATGTAACTTTTCTGGTGGAGATGATAAAGCTTTGCCTGTACTGTTCCATGATATAATCTTAAACTAAATATGTAAAGAGAAGAGTAGGTACCACCAAGCAAATTGCAGGTCAGATCTGTGGAGAGACGAGCTTGCTCAATAGGAAAGCATGTTTTTTGTTTGTTTGTTTGTTTTTGTTTTGTTTTAGATTTTTTGTTTTTCAGTTAAAAGCTACATTGTGGAACATTCTAGGCAAAGTAATAACAGCATCTATATGGAGGCCAGCAACTAGTACCAAAAAAGTTACACAGTGCGATTACGGTACACTGTTAGGCTATTTGTGAGCAATGATGATTCAGCCTTTAGTTGCCTTTGAGATTAACAGTTTTTACACATTTTCTTTTAACTACTTTGACTTCGACACAGTACTGACAGAATAATTTTCTCTTCTGGCTCGGAGAACACAGCGCCTTCCTGCCAGCTCTTTTCCAGTAAGTCTCCTCAGCAAACCGCACATAAAGCGCGGAGTGGATGGGCTAAAATAACACGGTGTTTCCTCCGCTCCGCATCCCTCCTCAAGCGGCGTAATTACAGAAAAACTGCCTGTGCGCGCTTTTACAGTCCGCTCGTCTGTGCGCGAGTGTGGTTTATGACTTTGGAGGGATCACGTTGGCGCACTTTGAAGATGGAAAAACAAGTTGTTGTGACAGCTCTTCCCGGACAGCCAATCAGAACGCACACTGTGTCTTTGTGCTGGACTGAGGCGGGAGAGAGGTGAGGATTATGAAGGTTAGGCTCCCAAAATTGTCTTCTGCAATTGTAAAGTCAACTGGGCATTCAAGGTCCAGTATGAAAAAAAAAAAAAAATAAAGTAAAGTAATTAAATTTATTTATATATGTGTCACTCCAAAATCATCAACAAATATCATTGTTGCTTAAGTACTTAAAGGTCCTATATTAGTGTTTCCCAAACTTTTTTTTCTAGGAACCCATATTTTAAAAGTTACAAACCTTTGCGACCTAAATCAGTAGACATTATTTGTAAATCACACAATAAAGGTGGATTTGACCATTATTGAACATTAATGAGAATATTTTATTGTTGACTGAGTGATCATGTCTCTCTGAACAATTAGTATTACTCAAGTTTTAAACAATGAAAAATAGTGACTGAACCAGCAATAAAAGGATCCATAAGTCACTATTTGGACATTAAATGTAGCCCATTTCTTTTTCTTTTCAATATTCAATTGAGCCAGCAATGTTGGAACAAAATACTCAATAAAAATTATTCCAAAATATTAGAAATTATACAAAACATGTCTTTATATTTCAACATTTCTGATGAGTTAGGTGGACCTGTCTGCGTTTTGGTAGCGTGTTCTAATCCTGGGTGCAGGAGGAGAGCTCAGCAGCATTTCAGGAGCAGCATTCAGTCTGTTTCTGTGCTTTGTCTTCATTTTTGTGAGCACAGAAAATCCCAGTTCACACATATATGTAGTAGTGAAAAGAATAAAAATACTGGCCCTACTGAGGACAGGATATTCACTAGCTCTCTCATGTGTCAGAAGTAAATATTGCAGATCTACATGCAGATCGTGACAAGGCGACCCAAAAAAAATCCCCTGCAACCTACCTGAGGGCCTCAACCCAGTCTTTGAGACCAATGTCTTAAATTACAAAAAACTGAGTCTTAAGAGCTTTGAGCCATGATATAATATAGTTACCTCATCAAAAACATACCTGGAGTTGTGTTTTGTTTCATTCACATGTTTTAGTAACCCTTTATTATTAGTCTCTCTACATCTCCAAAGCTCAAAATGCTCTGTTCCTCTCATTGACACCCACTCATGTCAAGTGGTAGTTTTCAAGTTAACAGCTACCTATTACCTATTTTTCAATTTGGATGAGATTGGATATTCAAGGACTGAAATCCAAATGATTCTATTAAAGGTGTATGGAGTTTAAAAGCACAGTGGAGCATTCCTATATTACCACATGACATCACAAGGTGGAACTGCTTTCTATTTGACAGAAGAACTCAGCCTGAATTTGCAATATGAGTTTGTGCGTTGTTGTTGTTGTTGTTGATCAGAAAATAGAGTAATATGGGCCCTTTAAATGCAGACTTATTTTGTTAATCTAAAATTAAATAAACAATTCTAAAGGAAACAGTTTTAGACATTATTTTTAATTCCATTTTTTATTCATTCAACCTTTTGAGTTATCCTCATTTCATCCGGGTTAAATAACTAATTAATTGAACTTTACTCTTGTTTTTCCGTTTGCTCCTTCAGGCCTCAGTGCATGTCCATCCATATATGTTTACACTGAAAGACTCCTCATTATTCGTGCACACAGCCTTGGAGCAGTCACAGTCACAAACTGTTTGTGGGCTCGAACAGTAAATCTGTCTTTCCCCTCAGACAGACAAGCCTCCCGACTCACAACTCACTGGCACTGACACCTGCCGCTGAGGATTCTGGGTAAAGTGGGGCTATAAAGTCTCAATCAGGCACCAGAGGAGAGGAGAAGAGGGACACCAGGGAAATAAATCAACAACATTAATTCAGTGAGCTCAAGGTGAAGTCAACCTCAAACTTCAGACAACTTCAAGACTCCCCTGCATTCTGATATATTTATTTCTTTATCTGCAATTATTCTGTATTAAGTAGATGTTTTAAATAAGTAATTGCACCAACATATCAGCACATTGTGTTGGGCGTCCTTTGGCCAAGACACTATCCGCTTTAGCTTACTGACCAGATGTGGAGAGAATGAATAAGGTCATTATAAAGGGCCTTGAATGCTTTTTGGATGAGTTCTGAGGTCCGGTATTACACAAAATTAACTCTTGTGAGCTTTAAGCCATGTTGTAATGATGTTACCTCATCACAAACATATGTGGAGTTGTGTTTTGTTTCATTCCACATGTTTGAGTAAACTTTTATTATTAGTCTGTCTACATCTTCAAAGCTCAAAATGTTCTGCTGCACCTTGTGATGTCATGCAATGGGACTTTTCAAGTTAACAGCTACATTTTACCTTTAGTTCAGTTGAGACTGCCAGTTTCTAGTGAAGGTGCATGGAGTTTAAAAACACAATGGAGTACTTTTTGTATCACAACATGTGTGAATGAAACAAAACACAAGTCCAGGTCTGTTTGTGATGAAGAACAACATTATAAATAACATAGATCAGAAAATAGCTTAATATAAGTCCTTCAAAGACAATGAAGGCAAAGCAGAAACATGTAAAAAACTTTTGCCACTTCTGTAGATAGGCTTATGGGTTTATGAATAAGTGAAGTGGACACTATTTGTAGGTTGTCCTCATGTTGTATTATGTATGTGTAGGCATGTACTTTTGAAAATACTGCTGTGTGAGATGAAAGTGGTTTCAGCTATTTTCTTCTCCCAAGTGGAAAGTGCATTTGCACCTGCTACTACTCCAAAGTACAGACTAAACAAAATATGTGTTCAGCATAAGACTTTTTCCTTAATATTCGATATGTTCATCCAAAGAGTAGCAGTAGTAGTAGGTTTAGTAGAAATAGTACCAAATTATAGCAAGTAATAGTAGCAAGTAGCAAAGGTGAGCACTTGCAAGACATGACTTTTAGGATTTGAGACTTGACTTGATAAAATGGACTAAGACTTGGAATTCAACTTGAACTTGAAGGTCAGTGACTTGGGACTTGAATCGGACTTGAGGCCTGGGACTTGAGAAGACTTGAGAAGCACTTTTAAATCTGAATTCTTTTTATTCTGACTGTAATGATTCACATGAAGATCTTGTCAAGACATTTAAAAAGGAAAAAAATAACTAAATTAATTTCTACAACTCTTATATACTCTATAAATACTCATATATAAATATACCTTGACTTTTTAAGTACAATTTAGTTTAAAAGTCTTAGAAATTGCAAGAATCTAAGTTATATTTGGTACTTGAAATTACTTGAAGCTCAAAGCAGATGACTTGGACTTGACTTGGACTTTTGGGCCAGTGACTCGAGACTCGACTTGGACTTGGGACTTGACTCGGACTTGAGGTCAAAGACTTGAGACTTAATTGAGACTTGCAAAACAAAGACTCGGTCCCACCTCTGGCAAGTAGTGGTAGTAGTATAAGTATTACAAGTAGGATGAGGAGTAATAAAAGTACTTTTCACTCTGATTTGGTTCTAGGTTAGTTAGTGGGTATTGGTACAGTTTAGTTGTAGAAGTAATAATACTAGCAGTAACAGCTGAAGAGCATTGGTAGAAGTTGTTATAGTAAGAATAATAGTAGTACAAGTATTATAAGTGGTAGACAGCGTAATTGGAGGAGGAGTAATAGAAGTACTTTCACATTATTTTGATCCTATAGTATTGAGTGAAGTTTAGTCTTACTGTATGTAGACCTGGTTCAGTTGCAGCTTTTGTAGCACAAGTAATAGTAGTAGTAAGGACTATGGAAGATGCAGTGGTAGTTGGAGTAGTAGTAATAGTAGCAGCAGTAGTAGCTGTACTGTGTGGAGACTGGGGCTCAGCTGTGGCCACATTACGGATGGGGATGTTCCCGTAAACAACCTCTGAACGTGCAGCGGTAAACAACTTCTTTAGGCCATCACATCTGTTCACCATTAGACCCCATTCAGTCAAGCATCTCCAGCTACAAGACTCACTCTCCCAAAACATGAATGACTCACTAATTACACCTGTTTTTACGCTGATCCAGCCAAGAATTAACCAGGAAGATTCAGCTATTTTCAACCTCCCCTGGGACTTTTGAAGGGCATGTTTCTGTCCGCACTTTAAGATGTGGTTTGGAAGTTTTTGATGAGGTATTTGTCCCAATAGAGGAGCCATTCACTGGTCTTCCAGGAAACAGGAGCAAAACAGCACATTACTGACCATCTCCTTTTGGCTGAATTAGAAGAAAAGAAGTGTGCTACCTGTTCAAGTCCATAGGGGGCACTGTCTTACTGTGGCAATGCTGCTATTGGAATGTACAGCCTTTAAAACAGGGCTGCATGGATTATTTCTATAGTGCATTTTTAAACAAAGAATATTATAGAGCCCATATTACACCATTTTATGATGTATGTTATAATGTTTTATCCTCATCAAAACTGCCCTGGAGTTGGGTTTTGTCCCACACATGTTTAGCACAAACAACACCTGCATATTTAGGTTGAGTTCATTTCTTAAACAGAAACTCTCTCTTCCACCTGATGTGGCCTTAAAAGTGTTCCACTGTGTTTTTAAACTCCATACATCTTCACTAAAATAATTTGGAGAAAAAAATCTGGTAAATTCTAAGAAAGGTAAATGTTAAAGGAGGCACTATATGAGTGAGTTAGCCCATTTATTGCAGGGTATAGGCTTTTTCTCTCAGCCTATATTTCATTTTGTGGATTTGATCAAAGCCCAGAATATTTGTTTCATTTAGTTCATCTTCCTGTCCCCTGTACAACAAAAGACGTTTAATTTTAGCCTGGCTCTTGCTGTTGGCGCCTCTTTCTGAAATGTCTCATATCAAATGAGAGAAAGAAGGGATTTTTTTCTTTTCACTATTTCATCCTCATTTTTCCTGGAGCTAAAAATGGAATCCTGTTTATTCCTGTGAACAGATGCCTCGATGGCACGGACTCAGTGAACATGGCTCTAGGGCCTGGTGTAATTTACCCACACAGGGAAATGGTTTTAGAAGAAATAAAAAGTAAGATTTGAGGATTAAGTACTTAGAGCAATATTTAAGTGCAAGTGCTCTAGTTTCCCTGAACTTCAAAAAAGTGTACAGCAGACCAACAGAATACTCACAGGGTGCCATGTGATTTGATAGGATTTGAAAGTTAAAGGGCTTGTATACTATTTTCTGATATATAATATAATGTTGTCTCCTCATCAAAACCATACCTGCAGTTGTGTTTTCTTTTATTCACACATGTTTAACACACAAACCCTGTATATTTAGGCTGTGTTCTTCTCTTAGACAGAAAATACTCTGTTCCACCTTACGATGTCATGTGGTAATACAGGAAGTGTTCCACTAAGTTTTTGAACTCCATATATTTTCACTAGACTCGTTTGGATAATTTCAGTCCTGGAATTGGCGATCTCTCCGCAAATAAAGGTAAAAAGTAGCTGTTAACTTGAAGCTACCACTGCATGACATCACAAGGTGGAGCAGAGCATTTTGAGCTTTGGAGATGTAGACAGAATAATAATAAAGAATCATTCAAACATGTATGAATGAAACAAAACACAGGTCCAGCTATGTTTTTGCTGAGGTAACAACATTCTAACACGGCTACAAACTCACAAAAGTAAATTTTGACTTTGACAACTATTAACACCAAGTGCCACCACAGAAGAGATGTGCATTTCCAACTACCACCAGAGCTGAATCATGAACTGGAATAATCTAGGGCTAAAACCAGGTCTAAAAGTGGACTACATCATTTCCACTGTAGTTCTGAAGAAATTATCCAAAGGACAAGTGGACAAAATGAAATGAGCAAACCCACAAACTGAAGAGTTGTCCAAGTATCACCTACAGGAGCTTGTGTACCACTGGAGGTACATACACCACAATTTGAGAAAAGCAAAAGCAATATAACAGCGCAGATGGTGGAGATTGGCAGCCTCGCTTCTGTCAATCTGCCGCAGGGCAGCTGTGGCTACAGTAGTAGCTTACCACTACTGAGTGTGGAGTGAATAAACAATGAACTGTGAAGCTCTTTGGGTGTCTTGAAAGGCGCTATAAATGCAATGATTAATTAATAATTAATTAACTGTCTTCTACAAAGTCAGGCCAACACATTCTGTAGATTCAGAAATTATGGTGATGTTCAAAATTCAAGATTAATTTTTATTGACCTATGACGGGGAAATTTGTCATGGGCTATTGAACTGTGCTGCCATCAATGCTGTGCAATATATAAAATTATAGTCTATAGTAATACAGTAATACTACATTAAAAACAAAAGTAAAGTACAGTATGCACATCAACAATACTACCTATTCAGTAACCTAATAGACACTGGCACAAAGGAGTTATTATTATTATTATTATTATTATTATATTATATTATTATTAATAATAATAATAATAATAATAATAATAATAATAATAATAATAATAATAATAATAATCAGAATAATAAAAGTGCTGTACAGAACAGTACAAACAGTACAAAAGCATAAAGTCTTAAGCCTGTTCTCCTTCTCCCTGAAGGTAATAACTCATATTCTGAGTACAGAGCGTGAAGAGAGTCAGTCAGGATCTGAATCAGCTCATGGATGCTTCTCTTCCCACAGAAGTTTAAATGCTGTGTGGACGAGGAGCAGCAGTCTGTTTCTAAGACGCAGATTCAGACAGATGACCACACCAGGCTATAATGTTGCACTTTAAAAGACTTTTCAGCACGGCCTGATAAAAGATCATTATGATCCTCTGATCCACACCATGGGGTTTTCAGAGTTGTTGTAGTCTTCCGCACAAGTGTTCTGTATGTGTGCTCCAGGTTCACCTATTATCAATAAAAACACAGGTTCTTGTACGAAATGACCTGGGCAATAGTTTGATTGTGGATCACGGCGACCTGTGGTCACCTATGCCCTTGGGGTCAAATACAATTTCTTTACATGCATTCTAAAACAAGGTACAATCTCATCACTCCACAAATCTGTCCATTTCCATAAAATATGCAAAAGAATTGGTCCCTTTGTGTAACTTGCTAACTCTAAACTTGCTGAATCTTTTTTTGTCTCTGTTTAAAATATCACACACAAAAAAAAAAAAAAAATCACTTCCAGAAATATAATAAAAACGACAACTGGTTAATCTTCATAATAAGATATTTATTTTAGGCTAGATGATGCTTCACCAAATTATAATTACACAAGCAGTTAAGACTTTTTACAAGCAGTATTTTAGTCACTGAAGTCACACAACTGAATCTTCCACACAGTGCATTATGGGAAACCTCTCATGTTTGGTGTCACCCATCAGCCTTTATTTGGTAAGCCTGCATGTTTTCTGGTCTGTGGAGAGTCTACATGAAGCTGTTAACTCAAAGATTAGATCAATTTTTTGTAATAAATGTTTTGAGTGGAGCATTTGTAATTAACATATTTTCAGAAAGTGTCATCTTACTGGCAATGGTTACTTCTACAATAGTTACTGTAAATGTCATAAAAAGTCATAAATCAGAATTGTGCCCCAACCACCACTTTCTTGTTGTGAAGTTGCATCTGCTTGAATTTTGGACTTACCAGACACATGCAGAATTCCCTCTCCCCAAACACTTCCTCCAGCTGTTCAAAAGAAAACAGAAGTGAAGTGACCATATAGGGTCCAGTCAGACATTTTTACTTTTAGATTGAATTCATCCAATTGCCTACAACCTACAGGCTGAGAAGTGGCCAGTTTACATCAGCTCCAGATCTGAAATAGTATTTTCTTCAGAAAACTTTGCTTGAACTGTCTACAGCTCTCACTACATAAGTGCCTCGTAGTAGGGCTCTATTTGAAACAAGATAATCTTCATTTCATTCACTACGCACAGACAGTACTTCAATCCAGGATCCCCTTGTCATGAGGTAGCTACATTGCCACAAAATAGTCATAAAAATCCTCTTTATGTTATCAGTTTATACTATTTCACTCACATTCTTTTCATTTTATAGAGCACTTTTCATCCTTCAAGGTACTCAAAGTGTTTTACAAAACAGTTTTTAAAGATGAATGGTAACCACTCTGGAGATGGCTACACTACCTGTTTGTTTCGTGGAGATAGTATTGTTTTGCCTGAAATATTCCACAGTATGGCTATATTTATATAGCTAACTATCTAGTATTTATTCAATTATAGGTATTTTTATTGTTCAAAAATACCTGCATTCTTACTGAAAGCAGGTTTACCTCTTCACAGATCTGACCTTGGTTTGGTAACGTCACCAGCTTGTTTCCATAGAGATAGATAGGAGTATGACCATCTTTCAAGCATCCTACATAGTAAAGACAAACAGATTTTTGAATGTTATGTTCTGCTGTCTTTAATAATAAAAAAAAAAAAAAAAGAAAAAAAAAAAAAAAAAAAAAAGACAAACAGATGCCATATCCTCCATATTAAATGTTCCGCAGTGCTCCTTTAAGTTGAATTATTGATAGTGGCAACCAGACAAAGCAAGCTCTATAGATAAATCAGATTCAGAATGATACAAATACCAGCAGATCTACTTCCCGGGGGACATCGACTCTCCTCCAAACTTAAAATAAGATAAAAGTGGTTTCTCTCACTCTTATCAAGACCAAAATAAACTATTTGATCAGAAACTATCAAAAACCAGGACTCACCACTGACACGTGGACAGGGGCGCAGAGAAAATGTAATCTGACACAGCCTGGTTCAGTCAAAACCAAGATAAATAAAATAAAAACGCTAACATGAAGACAGCTAGACATATGTGGGACACGCCTCTGACACGGGCCACTGTAAAATTAGCACAGCTTGACAGTCAAAAGAAGTTTGATAGATGATAAAGTTAAAGTGGTACATGGTGAAGACATCCCGAGTGACCTGAGATAAATAAGAGATTGGAATGAAGAATTTGAAATGATATGAAAGTTGAAGCATGTTTCAAAGCAGGTGGAGATATTTTTGTTCAAATAGTTCATATTTTTATGCATTCAGGAACAGTGCAGTCCTGAATATAATATATTTTTATTGGGGCTGTTCCCTTTTGAGGGGCCCACAGTAATTCCTCTGCACCAGTGTACTGCAATCCAATACTAACAATACAATACTGTCACACCAACGAACTTCTTTTCCACTAATGACACCCATAAATCTACAGTTTGATGAGATTTTAGGTATCTACTGGTTTCACAGTGAGGGAAAATGAACACTGTTGCCATAGCAATTAACAAGCCATAACAAAATATTTTGAAAGGTGAAAAGTACTCGAAATGGCATCTTTAAACAGGAAGCTGAGAGCCAGGAATAGTTGGTCCAAATTTGTGCTGGAAAATTGCTTTTATATGACAGGCCTAAAATGGGACAGACTTTCAAAGAGCCAGGACACAGGGGTAAATTTGTATTCATATTTATTTGAAAACAACAATCCATTGTCCACTTGTACTGCGACTCCTCACTCAGACATGATACAGACACCGTCACAGAGTTACCCTTAAACGCACACCATCTTTTTTTGTCCTTTTTCTTACGCTCGTCATTTCTATACAATGACTTGTGCTTTGATATTTCTGAGAGATTTAAAGACATCATTGTTGTCATGATAAGTTTAGTACATAACAGGAAATAGAAAAACATCGTCATAAGAAGTAGTAGAGGATATATTGGTTTGAATACACACCGAGAATACAGAGAAATGCACCCAAGTGTCCACAAACTCCCACTAACTCCTGATTCAAGGGTTTAACTAATGTTGCCTTGCAACAAGAACACTCCCTGCTGCCAGCAGAGTTCACAGAAATATTGCTTAGCTACAAAATGGATTCTGAGGAGAGAGAAGCGAGAATGTACAGAAGGATTAGTCAGACTGTTAGACGGAGCTTTAATGCACAAGAGAGAGAGATAGAGAGATAGAAACAGAGAAAGAGAGGGAGAGAGAGAGAGAGAGAGAGAGAGAGAGAGAGAGAGAGAGAGAGAGAGAGAGAGAGAGAGAGAGAGAGAGAGAGAGAGAGAGAGAGAAACGGGAGAGAGTAAGGTGCTTTTGGTTTCAGAGTTTGGTGAATAGATTTGAATGCATCCATTTCCTCTTTGTCCTTGTTTACTTTATTTAAATAAGTAGCTGTAGTTTTAAATGTGTTTTTGGACCATGGCTTTGTTCACTTGAAGAGTTGAGAAACTAAAAAAACATCCTGCCCTGTCCATTGTTTTATAACCATCTGGTATTATTAGTCAGCGTAACCGTGGTTACTAAGATTTGTTTGAGAACATGAATAATCCCATGTGAGCAACAGACTGCATTTCAAAGTCACTGACAGTATCAACCATTTGACATCAGTTTAAAGAGTGATTAACCATCAGTGATGTTTCTTTCTTTTACATGTTGACAGTTTTACATTCAGTAAAGAAATATCATTCTTTGGCAACCTTGAATTTGGTATACAATAAACTTAACTAGTAAAATTAATTTGATTTTACCCGTTACAGCTTTGGTTAACAAATCATCATGAAAATAATTAAAAAAAAGGTAGCACAAGGTTTACTTCCAATCATTTCAATTCAAATTAATCCATAGTACGCTATTCTTCGTTCTTGGATTTTGAGTGTACATTACGAAGAAAAGTTTAACAAGGACACAAGGTCACCCACACTCTTTTCCATTTTTGAGACATTTTGAAATAGGAACTGATTCATAGCTATTCACCAAAGGACTGTATGTGAAAAGTTGATGGTTAATTTACATGGACTGGAATGTTTCTGCATTAGATTATTATTGTTATTGTTGAATGGTGAGTGACGTGTGCTAAATGCCACGGTGCGTTCACTTAATGCTCAATGCAGACTCCGAAAAACAAAGATCCATCGCACAGAAGAATAATGTCAAAAAGTCCACAACAGGCAGAAAGAGCAGCGGAAATGTACAAGCCAAACTACGTCAATGTGAATGTCTCTAATGTTAAGTGCACATAGATAGAGAATAGATAGATTTATATATTGTATTTATATGCTGGGTAACATACTTTTATGTGTATAAGCATCTACGTCAGCCACATAGACCCATTTAAATAGATCCAAAACAACATGTTCTCATGTGCAGAGACAAATGTGGTCAGTAGCTCTGTACTGATGCTGACAGCGCCCCCTACTGGCTTATGGTAATGTTTAGTACATTTTTGTACAATATAGTTTCAATAGTTTTAAGGACCATAATGTGAATTGGGAATTGTGTAGGTAAATTAAAATTTTCAAAACAAATAAAAAATCTTCATCTTTGAGTGAGAAGGCTATAGATAAGAGGTAACTTTGCCATATGAATCTACGGCAGTTGTAATTAAGTGGTGTATGGATACATGTGCCTTTTTGAAATGGCAACAGAAAAAGCTGGGTGTACTTTTTTTTAAGTATCTAGGCGAATTAAAATAACTTGAATTAAGAACATATAGACTTGACTTTCAAGTGAAATGATCTACCAATGGAATAAGGTATATTTGTTCTCTTCTTAAGTGCAAACATTGGTTGTTTTTCTTAAAGGTGCATTGTGTAACTTTTCTGGTAGAGGATCTGTCACCCGGTTGCTTCTATTGCTCTGCCTGGAGTGTTCCATAGTATGACATTAAAAATCTCTAACTTACATTTATGCAATTACTGGTGATTTTATCGCTCAAAAATACTAAGAAAAACAGGCATTCTAAATGTGAGCAGGGTTGCCTCGCCACAGACCAGTAACTTGGTCTGGTTTGGTCTCCATGTAGATAGAAAGGTTTAATACCATACTGTAAAACATTCCAGAAAAAGTCATAGCTCAATGGTGAACCTCAATGCACCTTTCTTACTTTAAGTACAAAAAGTGTTGTTTCATTGGTAGATAACGGAATTGTCAAGTCAAAACTCAAGATACAATACTTACTATTAGCCTACCTAGATACACCTTTTAGCAGAAATGTAAGTATCTACTAGTTTGTGGGGCGATAACTTCTTCAGCACAGGTAGAAAGACTGACCACACAGTTCTACATAATAGAGAAGGTGTTGGTCTCACACATAAAGCCATTTTACAGTGTACATATCCTCGCTCTAACTAAAGCCATAGCAAAACCCATGCTTTACATAGAAAAGGCATCCACGACATTTAAGAAAAAAATGTACAATTTATGAAACATGGTAACAATAATAAATAGTATTAGAATTGCTGCTGTACACAAAAAAGCCATTTTTAAATTTCACTCTTATAAAAATATGTTTTAGTGCAACCGTACGTAATAATCCGTAACTTCACATCGCTTGTTTAAGGTGACTAAAAAGAACAAAAATCACATGACGTAAAAGAAAGATGGGGTATAAGGACATGAGGGAGATTGCATGAATACAAAGCTGATACACTGTATATCATATTTACAATTACCTTCCTGGTTTGTGGCTTATAAGAAATAAGCAAGACAAAAAAAAATAAAATAATGAAAAAAGGCACGCACGTATTTTTGAATTTTTCGTACCTCCCGACCAACCTTTAGTCCAGGTGTCGATCGGTTTCATTGTCTTTAAATTAAAAATTGTAGCCCAAGACAATATGCTTTTTACATATGAGACTATTAAGATAATGCATGTGCAAAAAGTGTCTCTCAAACTTGCACTGACTCCCTTCGTTTTAAGGTTAAGAAGCTGGTTCTTTGCTTCCTGTTGTGCTTTCTGAGGAGGGGCTGGGCGTTGGCGACTGGCTAAAGTGCAATGGCGTATTTTGTGATTTCGCTTCGTCCAAGTTTTTCTCCGAATCGATACAGAGGGACGAGAAGTTATCAGTGAATGTTTGAATGCCCTCCTCCGATTCGCCGGGCCTCGCTGGGTCTTGCGGTGGTTGTGGAGAGGGTGAGATGTTTCCGTGGAGATGAGGAGGAGGTGGAGGGGTGGAGTCGCCCTGGTTGGAGTCCTCAGACGTGCTTTTCTGAAGGCTCATGATTCGGGGGGATGTAGCGGAGGGGTTGGGTGCATGTTGGGGCAGAGGAGAGGTGGCCGAAACTGGGACGGAGTGGACCATCTGGATGCCGCCGATGGGGATCATTGGGAAAGGAGAGCGCACCTAAAAGAAGAAGAGGGAATTTGGTTGGTTTTTTGCTTTTGTTTTAAATGTGTTGAACTGGAATTAGTGGTCCTGAGATTGCAGGGGTAGATTGGATGCATGTGGAGGGAAACTATAACAGAGGAAGAACATGCAAACTCTACACCAGAAATCAAACTAAGAATTTTGTGGTTAAAAGGCAAGACTACTCACCACCTTAGCACTGTGTCACCCTTTGAGACACAGGATAATAAAGAATCTAGAGCGATTCTTTTTCAATTCAAAATGTCTCCAACATGCATTGTTATTTATGTGTAAGGATTTCACACAACTTTCCAATTTTAACTAAATGATTTAATGGTTTTGTTTTTAATGTTGTATGTTAATGCATGTTTATTGCTGTAAGATGATCTTGAATGCCCAGAAAGTTGCTTAATAAATACAGTTTACTAGTAGTATTAATTAGGGATGTAACAATAAATGAAATATCGTGATATCATATCGTTAAAGTTCTCACAATAATATCATGGACCATCATAATAGTCTCTTTGATTAAATTAAGAGTTATGGTGCAGCAATAGCTAAAAAAAAGACAGAGGGAACTACATAGACCATGATCCTTGGCTCCATTTCAGTGTAGACTACAAGAAGAAATTTCTGAGCACTTTTAAATCTTAGTTCTTTGGGTTAAGTCTTGTCAAGGTGTTTTAAGACAAAAAAGTATATTTTAGCATATTAACAGTTTTGTTTACCTCCACAAAATATCATGAAAATATCGTACCAAGAGATTTGAATATTGATACATTCCTAATCATGAGCCTCCCCACCATTTCGTGAGCTTTCCCACAATGCCGCAATAAATATTGTACCTTGAGGTTCATACTCTGATGGAATCATATCATGAGACTTGGATATCTTTACACCCTTAATATTAACTTTTAATTAATTTGAAAAACTCAAAGTTGCAATAGTACAAAACAAAAGACCAGACCTAAGAAGCTCTTCTTATTATCAACATGCTGTTATTTTTAATTGATTTCACTGATGGTTTGTGAAAGTTCCAAACATATGCTTTAGTTCAGATCAGATAAAAATTTAGTACTGCATATGTCACCTGTAGCTGTGAGTGCAGGGGGAGGTGACTAAACAGAACTTGATGAGGAGGACTTCCCCTGTTCCCATCTGGAGAGGATGAGCCCAACTGATCCTGAGACAGAGAAAAATTAAATTATTATGGAAACTTTGGCTATTCACAAAGGCACCAATTATTGCATTATAGCCAGCTAAACATGCTCCATGAATGCAAAACCCAACTCATGTTTATTACATTAATTTGCAATAATTCAATATAAAGTATGTCTAGGCCACATTCAGCTACTACTAGCCAAGGATCTTAAATGGTTCCAGTAGTCAGTACTTACTTCTAAACATAGACATGAAGTAATGTAATAATACACATATGTGGGTGTGTTAAGTTTATCAAATCAAAAGTTCAAACAAAGTGAATTATTTGCACTACTTTTAAAGCACTTATACACCAAACCCTGTCTCTTACCGTCTCCATGTCAGCGTTGGCTCGTGTCTGACCCAACAGCCCAGACTGGAGACCTGCCCTCAGGCTACGAGACCCACTCTGCTGGCTGCAACACAAGACCAACAAAACTGTGTGAACTTTCACCCTAAAGCATATATGAGCTGTTTGAATAACAACTAAGACTATTTTATATTACATACAAAATGGAAGTATTGTATGCTGTAAAGAAATTTCAATAGGCAAATTTGTCTTATAAGTTTTTAAAGTAAGTTAAAGGTGCACTATGTAACTTTTCTGGTGAGTGTGCAACTTGCTTGTCTCCATGGAGATGATATTGCATTGCTTGGATGACATTAAACTTATCTATATCCACAGAGACAAGCAGGTGACTACAATAAGCACAACAAGAACATGTTTTTCAAGGCAAGAAAAACATATGTAATTGAATCAATGAAACATACTGTAGATAAGTTTAATGCCATATTATGGGAACATTCCAGGCAAAGCAATAACATGTCTATGGAGACAAGCGAGTGACGAGCTTATAACAGAAAAGTTACATATTACATAGTGTATTTCCTGTTTCTTTCTTTTCTTTTTGTCATTGCCCTTACATGTTGTGACATTTAGAAGAAAAGATTAAAGTGGAAAAATGTGCAAACTGTTATAGACCAGACCAGGGCAATTTTTTACAAGAGACAGAGAAACGCAAGAGAGGCTACTAATGTTTCCTATAAAGACAAGCAACTACAGCTCAGAAAAACCCAGGAATTCCATTTTGTTAAAAAGCTATTTTCCTTAAAAAAAAAGTGTAAAGTTGCTACAAAGAAGACTTGACTATCTCACATATACAAAATGTGTATTCATTTGAAGCACGTAAACAAACTGAGCCTTACCTTTGGTGCAGGAGGTGCTGATGTTGTAGCCCTCTTCGCGGGGACAGTGGTCTAATCATCCCCCGGTGGCGCCCTCTAGGGGACAGATCCCTCTTAAAATCTCTGCTTCCTCCTGGTGACGTGGGCCTGGACAGTGGAGACAGCAGAGACAGGTGTCCTCTCCGGGGGGACAAATCTCTCCTATAAGTCCCTGCTATGTGGCGTAATGGCGAAACATCCCTGCGTGGAGACAGGTGCCCGGACCTGGGGGACAGCTCTCGGTGTGGGGAGAGGTAGCGACGCGCAGATGGGGAGGAGGACGGAGAGATGGGGGAGGGGCATCCAGAGTGGTCCAATCCCGGAGAGGAGAGGCGAGACGGGGTGCAAAGATCTGAAGATGACATGGACAGCTCCTCATCTAAAGATGGCGGAACAAGGAGTCTATTCCCAGACGTCCCGCGCTGGAACTGCTCCTTTGAATCAACGGGATGAGGAGCTTGCGGAGTGATCTGAATGCTTGGGACAGTGGTGAAGTATCCGAACAGAGAAGGAGGGGGTTTAGAGGAGTGTCCCAAGATGTCCGGAGAGCCAGAAGGGTGAGGGGGGTGGGGGGAGAGGTGAGGGGCCACAGATGTGATGGACATAGCGGGCAGGCCGTACGGTTGGGGGCTGGTGGAGCGCGAGCAGGTTTTGGGGGTGGAGTCTCCGTCGTAGTCATCCTCTTCGTCCTCTTCGTCTTCATCCAGCTCCTCGCCGTCAGAGTCGTCGGCGTCTGAGAACTGGTGCGGCTCCAGAGAGGACCGTTTTTCTGAGGGCGGGCCCTCCTCCACTGCATCTGAAAGGCAAAAATACAAAGCAAGTTTTAGTTAAACGGGCCATATTACATTATTTTCTGATCTATGTTATAATGTTTCTTCATCAAAAACATATCTTGAGTTATGTTTTGTTTCATTCACACATTGTGAAAGCTCTTTGTTATGTCATGTGGTAATACAAGAAGTACTCCACTGTGTTTTTAAAATATACATATATAAATATACTAGAATCATTTGGATAATTTGAGTCCAGAAATTGCCAATCTCTGTTGAAGAAAAGGTAAAAGGAACTGTTAACCTGAAAACTACTACTTCATTACATCACAAGGTGGAACAGAGCATTTTGAGCTTTGGAGCGGTAGACCAATAATGACATGTGTGAATGAAACAAAACACAGCTCAAGGCATGTTTTTGATTAGATAACAATGTTGTAACATGACTTAAAAGCTGACAAGAGTCAATTTTGGGTAATTTAGGACTTTAAGATTAGAGCTGGGCATTATGGACAGAAAATTATTTAATCACAATTTTTGTTTTCGAAATATTCATCCATCATTATTTTCTGTTCTAATTTTATTTCTGCTGATATTTAACACAAAAAGGTCAGATGTATTCCTCCACAGTCTGAACACTGCTCCAAACCACACGCTTTACTAACTGAGAATTGGCCATGGACCTCTCAATTAAAAAGCCCCAAGCTTATTATTGGGAATTTAAAACAATTCGATTACATTTTGATTAATGGCCCATTCCCAGTTAAGTCTTAAGTGTATTATATTGTTCCTATAGGGAAACTTGTCCTCTGGTTATCACTAGACATTAATTACCACCAGGGCAAGCTGTTTGGAGCCATGAGGGACGATAGTGTGACAAGAGTATTTAGCAGGAGGATTAGTTTGTGTATGTTATAGCTCAATGATATCAAGATATATTATTTTAGCCTTAAATAAACATAAAACATGAGTAAAAGTGTCAATAAAATCAAATCAAAACACCACCAAACTCATCTAAAAGGTCCTATATTAAAAAATTTACTCTTCTTAACTTTAAATCGTGTTAGATGTTAGAGGACTTCTATGGACCACCAACAAATCTAGTACCACAGTTTGGGAACTGCTGCTAAAATACAGTGCAATGGCAGGAGCAATAAGGTACAACTTATACATAAAAAGTAAAAAAAAAAAAAGTTTAATTATGTAAGTGTTAACCTAAAACACCCTTGAAACCACATTCCCACCATTTCACACCAATAAAACACCAACACAATGAACCAAAGCTGTTAAATTCACTTTAGGCTTTCTACTGAGAGGACTGCAGCCAAACGCATTTACAGTAGCTGCATTACTGTTGGCAGTGGACCAATCAGAAAGCTTGTTTCAGACACAAAGCTGTTAAAGTGTCTGTGATTGGTTCATGTCAAGAACAAAGCTAAAAGTGCATTTACGAGTTCTTTGGACAAACAGTTAGAGAGAAAACTTTTTTTCTGTCAAATCTCAATAAAGTAGTCAAACTTCACTGTTCTATTTACATTTCCTATATTTTCTTCAGTATTATGTATTTCAGTAAAGCTCAGTGTAAATAAGGTTCTAGACCCGGTCTCAATTATAGAACGAATCACAACTAATCCAAGCATTAAATGGTAATTTATATAGCACGTTTCCACCTTCAAGGCACTCAAAGCTCTTTACATCAAGAAACCACTCACCCATTCACACACACATTCATACACCAAAGTGCACACATACTGAGGACGAGATGGGTGAAGTGTCTTGGCCAAGGACACACCAACAGTATGCACTTGAGCCACTACCATCACACTGTGGCAAGTGGTATTCTCAGCTATCTGCCATCCAAGTACTAAACAGGCCCAGTCCTGTTTAGCCTCAAAGATAAAACAAGATTGGGCATTCAGAAAGAGGTACAGTTAAACTAAAATTATGTATATGACTTAACTGGGCCCAAATATAACTAACCCAGATCTAAATCAGCTCTACAAGTTTTTTTTGAATATTTTTTATTTTTTTATCTCCTCCTCAAGGCGTTAATCTGACCACATTTATTTACATGTGTTACTCAGGCTTTCTCCTCCAAAACCATTCTCTGAGGTTTTGGGTACAATTAAACTGGGAGCCAGCTCTCACCCGGGGCTCAGGAGTAAAAGTTAAAACAGAGGCTAGAACAGGGCTGCTGATGGTAAATGTTGTGTAACAGAAGCTTTTACAGAGGCACCTGTTTGTGAACCAGAACAGCATTTTAGGTCTTTTAGACTGAATTACAGAAGAGAACACTTTGTATTTGCTTAAGGGGAGGAAATAGCTATTTGAAGATATTTGTAAGTAGGAACAAAAGTAGTCAGCAAATTCTTTTCGTAAAACATGCTTGAATGTCTGAGCGGGCAATATTTATCTCAATTATTTAATGTGTTTTTATACATGATTAAAATCTCTCAAAAACATAACTTTGAAAGACCAGTGTTGTACAGTATGCAAATAACTTCCACAACAGCTTCTTACACTTATACAGGGTACACTGTGTCACTTTTCTGGTGAAGGTTGTACAACCTGCTTTTATCCATGGAGAACGTTCCACTGTATGATATTTCTGGTAAAGGGTACGCCATGTTTTTTTGCCTTTAGGGAGATGTTACTGCCTTGATTGGTATGTTCCATAGTACGGCATTAAAAGTCAATTCAGCCTTTTGTTTCATTAGAGGTGATTTTATTATTCAGATTTTATCATTCAGAAATATCTTGAAGAACATAAATTCTCGGCATTAAACTTAATCTATCGTCTCCTTGGCGATAGATTAAGTTTAATGCCATTCTCTGAAAGATTCCAAGCTGAACAGTTAAGGACATCTACATGGAGACGAGCATGTAGCGTACACTCCCTAAGAAAAGTTACGCAGTGCATCTTTAACTTATCCATATCCATAGAGAAAAACAGGTGAGACCTCCAAACAAGACTGAAAACTTTGATGCTGTGTAACATTCCAGGCAAAATAATAACATCCCCCATGGATAAAACCAAAAGTAAAATTGCATAGTGCACCTTTAAAGAACTTGTGGTGGATGCATACTTTTTTACTCTTAACTTGTAATTTAACATAAAATGCAAACCTGTTTAGTCTCCAGGTTTAGCAATACTGGCACAAAGTATGTACATGTGATCATATGTGGTTAGATAGTATCAGCAAATTCCAATTACTCTCACTATGTTTAACTCTGTCTCTCACCTCCTTCATCTGCCTCTGTGTCCTCCACCGACGACATAGACACTCCAAGCTCCAGACACTTCTTCATGTGAGCCTTTGACTTCATGTGCTTCGTCAGATTTCCTACAAAAACAACCACAGTTTAACACATTTAAAGATAGGAATTTATCTTTCAGAACAAATATAAAACAAAGTAGTGGATGAAATGATTCAAACCACAAAATTACCTTCTTTCAAATGACATATAACTCTACTAATGTGATTTAGTTAGCAATGGACAGGGATGAATACAGAAGATGGTTTCCTTAAATATCAAAAATTATGGGTCAGTCTGCTGTGTAACAAGAGGGGTACACTCCAACCACAGAGACTTGGATGTTTTATTCATTAGTTAATGCAGATCTGAATACATGGTTGCAAAATATAGGGCACTCAATTGTATTACACTTAAAAAAAGCAGAAAATATGATAAAAATAGGTTTGTTTTTTTCAGTTACGAGAAGCAGTGGTGTTGACACAGCTTTGAAAAAGGCACTGATTCCACTGTTGTTTTTAATTAAGAGAAAATATGGTGTAATTACTCAGTAGCGTGTCTCACTATAATGATTTTATAATGATTCTGAAGCTGTTAAGTGTGTGATGTCATGCTTTGTCACCAGGGCAAATCACAACAAGGCAATTTACAGACGTCACATTTGAATGAGGAATTGATCACGTTTGACTGCGGCCTTTTGTCCTTGAGGTTACCATGGCGATTGGCGAACCAGTCACATTTTCATTTAGCAGACGTCAGATGCCCTTCCTGTAACAACCAGCATTATTAATTTGACTACAGGGGACATTTAGGGTAAGGTGTCTTTCCCAGGGATACAATGGTAATTTTAATTTAGCCTTTGTCTTTAGTCATGTAGTTTTAGATGTATCAAAATATTTTCCTTTTTCTAGCCTAAAATTATCATCTATGGCATACAGACAATTCTTTTATATGATCTTAATTCAAAAATACAATGTTGATCAGTGTGTATTGTCATAACTGGTCTTGTTTAAATCAATACTTTTGTCCACCCAATTTTTTATATTTTCCATAACAAAAAAAAAACCCCCCAAAACAATAAAACCAAGAAACCAACAAAAAAAAAACTCCCACATTCCACATCTCTCTCCACACTACAAAAAAAAAAAAACAAAATCAACATAAATTTAAATCACTACTTTGAAAACAAAACAAATGGTTAATACTATTTTAATCATTGACATATTTTGCAAATTAGTTTAGAAAAAACTGCACATAGCCTTATTCCTCTTTTCAGTTTCACAAAGCATGGATATATTTTGACTATCTTTGCGTCTTTGTTCCATTTCTGTCATAATCAACCAAACAAAACTGATTTATTTAGCTCAGAGCTTCCTCTTTTAAGTTTGTTTGAAAAGTGGTGTAAAATTAGCCTGATCAGACACAGTGGCACAGTCTGATATGTTGTTTTTTTCTCTTTAAAATTATTTATATTTTAATAGATGTTTTTTCTCAGATCAAAGTCTGATACATTAAACTTGTATCCTACCTTTAGTCTTGAAGGCGAAGTTGCAGTACTTGCAGACATAGGGCCGGACATCCGTGTGAGTGCGAATGTGTTTCTTTAACATACTGGGCTTTTTACATCTGATCCCACACTCCTCACAGATGTACTTCCCCCGACCGCGCCCGCGAACGTACACATAGTCCTCATTGGATTTGTACCTGCAACAAAAACAAATACATGAGGGTCAATATGATTTTATTTCAATCAAAAACACAAGGACGCGCTGTACTGTTCTTTAAAAGTGCACTGAGCAACTCTTCAGGTGAAGGGTCCGCTACCTGCTTGTCTCCATGGAGATGTTATTGCTTACCCTTGAATGTTCAATGGTATGACATTAAATATATGTATCTAGGATTTATTCATTGTGAGTGTTTCTATTGCTCCCTTGTGATAGATAGGTTTAATTTATACTGTGGAACATTCTAGACAAAACAGTAACATTTCCATAGAGACAAGCAGGTGGTGAACCCTCCACTAGCACAGCACCTCATCTCTTGCATATTAGCAGCTATGGTCTCACTCATAAGGCACAATACACATTACTGTACTTGTGGTTGTTTAAAAAAAAAAAAAAAAAAAAAGATACCCAGATACTAATCGATAGTTAAACAAGTATTAAAACTTAATTTGAGCAAGTGTAAATAGGGAAGAAAATCACAGAAATAACACAAAATTGTGCCATTCCTGAATAGATTTTGAGTCTTGATCAATATCAGAACTATGTTAAAAGCATATGGTAACGTGGTAAAGTATAAATGACTCTTAAATTGAGTTGAAAATTACACTGCGTTGTCCATTCCAAAAAATTTTTTTATATTTTTGATATCAACTTTGATATTGAGTAGTATGGTGGTTATATAATTTGCCATTTATAGACATGTTTGCTCATTGACCAGAATAGTTGAGCTACTGGCAATGGACCCTATTCTTGTTTCCTTGAGCAACATACTTCATCCACATTGTCTGGTTACTGCCGTGATGATTGGTGGTAGTTAAACAAAGATCATATTTTCATCAGAAAGTTTTGCATTAAATTTGAACCAGGACTTGCTTTTTTACATATGAGCATTCCTTAGTGACAGATAACTTAATATCTTCCAACATTTCATCCACCCACGGCTAGAAGAACGGCACACATAAATTCTGCTTCATATCTTTATAAAACATTAATGTCCGATGATGAAATATGCTTGGCCTGTGTTTGGACCACCACTGCTGTTAAATTTCAAATCTCTCTAACCACAAAGTACGAATGCGTTCAGACATTCATTCATTTGGTAAAACTTTCAAAACGGTGGGCTGGTGCCATTTCCTGTTCTGTCTGCTGCTATGAGGTCAAGTATCAGATTTTTTCAAATTGATCTGAATGAAAACTAAACTACAGTCTGCTCCTCCGCAGAAGTGGGAAACACCTCCAACTCCAGATGTTTGCACAGCTGTGGCCAGGTCTGAAAATGAATTATGATTATTTTAGCATTTTATTGTATTTTTTCACAATGCAAGGTGAGAACGTAAAATAGACTTAAATTACACTAAGCAGTGTAGAGAATTTGGAGAAAAATATTTTTAATATAGAAGCATTCAAATAAAAACTCTGTCCATATTGTGTAAAGTAACTATATACGAGTTCTATGATGGAGGGTCAGTGATAATGTTCCATAGTAAGTAGTTGAGACAAGCACCTGATGTGGAGAGACAACAGGAATGCAGTATGTTGTTTTTAAAGGTATTTAAGTAACAATTACATCAGTACTTGAATAAATGATTTACAATTGATAAATAAGTTTAATACAATACAGCGAAAGATTTCAGGGAAAAACTTATAGAAAAGTTACATACCAGAATAGAACTGAATAGAATGTAAATAAATAAATATTCACTGCTAGTAAAAATGCCTGACACACTCAAATTATCAAAGTAGCCACCTTTTGCTTAGATGAAAAATATTTGGTAGTTATTAAATTTTTTTTCTTTATGATATAATTTCTCATATCTTATTTGATGTCTTCTATAAAATATAGAAACAATATATATTATATCTATATACAGAACAATAATATATATAGAAACATATAGGAAAAAAACACTGAATGAATGATCTGACTGGTAGTGTACTACTACTATTTTTCTATTTCACTCACTGGTTCCCCATTAAAAAAAATATATAGTACTTTAAATTAACACGATTGAACCATACACTTTCTGTTGTTTTTTTATGTGAACCAATAAACCTAACTCCCTTGTAACCAACCACTGAATTACACTTGCCACTTGAGTAATGTTTAAGTCTGCTCTACAACCCCCAGTGTTATGTCTAGTCCTATATAGCATTCACCTTTATAAAAATCACGTGCGTAAATATGTCTGATAGATTTCCCTTCAGGTCCTCAGATCCAGAGTTCACACTGTGTCCTCTGGGAACATGACTTCACTGTCTGCTGCCTCTAATAACTGCTTTGGGATGTGCGGCTGGACTTTGCATGTTCCTCTGTCTGCTTTATTCACTATTCTTGGACTTCTGCTATAAAACATTTTGATACTCAAGAAATCTAACCACTAAACAGGGTTGTACTTTTAACCACCTCATATTGGATTTACTGTGTTTCACAAGATGGTTTTATAAGCTGTTTCTGTCTGTGTCCACTGGATTTTCATACTAAAGAAAATCCCTGAATTATGACTAGAAAACACTCTTTTAAACAATATAAAGGTAGTTTCTTTAATATTGTTATGTGATTATACTGGTATCTGGCATCAATATTTTTTCTCAAGGCAGTAGACAGTAGAAGACAAAGGGGTCAGTTGTCCCAGGCTCCAGGGTTTTGGGGGCCCAGAATTGGACCCTCTGCCTATAAATTTATATTAGACGGCGGCCCATGTGAGGCGTCTTGCCCCGGGCCCTGGAATTTCTGTGGGCGCGTCTGCTTTTGTCCACATGAAAACATTGTCTACGTTGGTTGAATAAAAAACAGACTTTTTGTTATGAATTTTACATGTCAAGTTAAAATGTGTTATTATTTCAAAATACAAATTAACTGTCCATGTCTGAGTATTAAATATCATAACTAACTATAGAAAACAGATTTCTCTCTTAAATCTTTGACTTTGGTTCAATGTTGTCCAATTATAAATGGTCCAGGGAGAGATTTTCCAGACTAGACGATGAAAACCCTGCATCTTGTCCAAAAACAGCTATCATGTGCCCTTCAATAATCTTTTCACAGGAAAACACTGGAATTTATACCTGACCTGCTTTGTACTGTTGGACATGTAAAGTCACTCAACATTACTTGGAACTGGAACACGCTTTAGTTTCAGTGTGAACAATTTTTTAAAGTGCACTATGCCAATACTCCTGTTTCTATGAGGATATTATTGCTTTAGCCAGAATCTTTCACAGTATGGCATTAAACTTTCTAGGTAAGGAAATAACAACTCCATGGAGACAAGCAAGTGATGTACCTTTCCAGAGAATTAATCATTCTGAAGGAATATGAAGATGATATAAATGGTGCCTCTTTAGCTATACCATATTCTCGTTTATACATAATACATAAGGGCTATGGGAAATGCCATCTTATAATGTCCCACTATATATAACAAAAGTATACTGGAGCATGTATAATTCTCTGCTGACTTACCCTCCTTCAAAGATCTTGATTCGGGTGGGCTCTACAGTGGGCGGTTTGACGGACACCTCCTTCTCTCCCTGATCTTCTTTGGACCGGTCCCAAGAAACCACTCCCTTCATCTTCTTCCCAAATTTACTCACATCAACAGGCATCAACTCTGGCTTCAACTGGATGAACAGATAACAAAACAAATGTGTTGAAAAAAATAATAATGGGAATATTACATGTATAAATCTATATCCTAGCAGTTTATAAAAAAAAAATGTAGCTCATTGCATGGTCTTGGTTTATTGTTGATTAATATTCATCAGCATAAAGATTACTTCGTATTATGGCAACAGCAAGTGAACATTTCGCAGGTAGGACAATGTGTCAAAATTGGTTGAATTGAGTTTGACAAAAAGAAAAATTACAGTCGAAACTCATTTGGGGTTTACCCTTCTGCAGTGGTGAGCCAATCAAATAATCTGGGAGCACATAAATTAATTAACATAGATTTGTTATCTAGCAAATTAGGATAACACATACAATAATCAGTTTCAGATTTTCTTTGGGGCAATCACCTGATCAAACCGTAGCTTCCAAGCAATAGATGAGACCAGCTTCCCAGAGCTTGGAGGTGACAGAGGTGCGGTGGTGAAGATCCAGTCTGTGGATCTCTTTTGTTTGGATCGGAGCAGAGCCAGTGCTGCTTTCGTGCTAAGATTCAGAGGGTTAGGATTATGGGAACTAACGCACCAGGAACTATAGACTGAGTTATGTTCATTAACAGGATTTGCGTTTGGTTTGGTGTAGTTCAAAAAGCACCAGCTAACTTTGCTAAGAGTTCTTAAGCTTGGGAACTGGAAAAACTGAGCATCTGCTGTATCTGTCACTTGCAAAGTCTGTCCAGATTGTCCAATATTTTGGTTATTAGAAAGCTGGACTAGCATGTTAACAGGGGATTTAGCATTGGATTTCTTGGGGCTATCACACTCCTCTCCATCATTAGATACCATTGATTGTGGGCTAGGATTGGAAACATCAACATCAAGTTCTTCCGGTGAATCTCTCCCACTGTTTTTTGGTGACCGAACAGTAACAATTTGCAAAGGAGGGGTAAAACTTTCAGCTCGAGGCAGATCTGGTGGTTGCGGTGCAGAAGATCTAACAGGAATGGAAATTTTGGGAGGCACATCGCTTAAAGGAGGCGACTGGGACATTCTCTCTGATTCATCAACTTCTTCACTTGATTGGTTGTATTGTTTGGCTTTGCTTTCAGTACCACTCAACTCTACAGCACTCATCTCTTTGACAATTTGCCCATACATTCTTTCTTCTTTGACACGTTTTTGATGCTTAGTTTGAAAGAACAACTCCAAAGAACTGGTCGGTGATAGCATGCGTTTCCCTCCAACGGCTGAGCTAGATGCGTCTGTAGTAGAAATTGTCCCTGATGTTAGTGAAAGTGGGATTCCTGTGTTAAGACATGCAAGATTTGGTGACTTTCTTAATGCAGACAGATCAGTTTGTCCAAGGAAGTGCGCTAAGTTGAATCCAGTACCGCTGATACCGCCAGAGATTCCCCCTGAAGGTGGCTTGCTTACTGCAGGTGGAGGTATGTTATCTGTAACCTTGATTAGCTGTGCACTGTCTTGTGAGGGTAATAGCTGGCTAACACTGGTGTACATAACACTACCGAAAGATGGCACATTGGTGTGTATGCGAACAGGAACTAGCATACCAGGTAGAGAGGCTTGTGGGTTTGCATTTTGAGTGGCAAATACTGGTTGGATCTGTTGCAAAAGTATTGAATTGGTGGTGGGGTTGGATTGGCTAGCCTTAGTAACATAGTGAGACTGGGATAGAGGAGAACTACGAGATGAAAAACTCCCAGAATACATTTGGGAAGTTTCCACTTTTGCATCTGGAGTTGGCTGATCGTGGATTGAATGTTTGTGGGTGGGATGTCCAGGAGAGCGGATGTGCAGCTTTTGAAGTTGTTGAATGGCCAGTTGATGTCTGGGGATCTGTCCACCATCTTGGCTCCAGTATACGCCCTGTTGTGCAAAGGGTATAAACGGCGGGCCACTTGGATATTGTTGCATGATTTCCTTGTTCATGACCTCTTGATGTTCTCCTTCTGATGAAGATCCCTGGGTCTGCAGACGGTAGTGCTGGGGCCTAGGAATAAGAGAGAAGAACTCATTCACTGTAAAGCAATGATTGTACATAGAACCAGCATTGCAGTTTAGATTGATGTATGACAGGAATTCAACATCTAAAAGTACAAGTGCTTAGTTGTACTAGATTCCTGTTTGTCTCAGTAAAACAAATCATTTTCAATTTTATAAATTTTTTTTTATTTAAATTAACTTTTTACTATGCATTACCTAACATGAAGAGGTTCATCTTGCAGACTGTCTTCACTGATGCTCTGTTGGAGCATGTACTGGGTATGCTGCTGGTGAGGATGAGAGCCCACACCTTTGTGCAAGAAAAATAAGATAAGATAAATTAAAAACAACACATTTGAATAATTGGAAACTGAATTGACATAGAGCTTACCACTGCCACCTCTCTTGCTCCTCATAACATCGCCACAAGGGGCAGCAGACCAAGACCCATGTTCTTCCTGTTTAATAGTCATCTCACTTGAAGACTCCTGAGCTACTGCTTCTGGATAAACACTCAGTGAAGCCTGTCAATGCACAAGCAAAGCATTTACAAAACATTATAAGTAAGTCCTTCTCAGTTCCTTCTCAGTCAAACATCTTTTGTATGAAATTTGAAAGTCTCATTTGATTTAATGCAAACATTAAGTTGAATTTCAGATTTTTTTTTTTTTTTTTTTCTGGAGTCCCACAAGGTCCAGTACTTGGAACATTCAAGTTCTTTAGCTAGAGACAGATTTTTGTCAATGACTTATTTCCCATTACCATTCTCTTGCATTTAAAATATTCCATAGTCAGAAATTGTAGAGGTAGTAACAACTTTTACTTTATACATTTATTCAAAATACCTGTCGAACCAGAAATCCTCTTCTTCTCTCCTTCATGGCAGAGGCACTAGAGTATACCTCTCCCTGTCGTGAAGGGGATAGATTTCCGTAGTCGAAAGACTTGCTTCTCATTTCAGGTAACTCTGATGGTAAAGTGCATGGGGCCTGCTCTGAAGAAGACCTCCTCATCTCTCTCTGCTGATGGTGGCTCGAATGACCACTGCCTGGTACTGTCAAGAACTCAGACTGCTTAGGTCCACTGGCCATTGAGTCATCCTGGTTAAGTAGAAAGTAGAAGGAAAATACAAACTTAAAAGGCTGTACTCATTTTTTTCACGTATTTAAGTAAAATCAGCATTGTTCACAGATACAGATATGTGATAAGAGCAGCTCTAAGGTTGAACCTGAGACTGCTGTGTGCTGCATGCAAGTAATTATAAATTGGTTTTATTGGAAGTAGGAAATAACGCCGGTAGAAATCAGGACTGTAACTATTAAATACTAATGTGTTTGTAACACAGAGTTGTTGCATGTGGGCAATCTTGTAAAAATACCTGTTTGGTTGGTGACATCGACTTCATTGCTTCTTCTTTGTCAAATGACATCGAGAATGATGAGGAGTGGGACAGGTTGCTCTCTTGGCTTGGACTCCTGGACAGGCTGGTGCAGGTCGATTCGAAACTTGACTCCCCCGATGAGTGCTCCATATCTGCCAATCTCAACCTTTTCTTTTTGGGTGGGAGTTTCTCAGATGGCATTTGAGACAATGTATCACTCCTCTGTGGCAACTGAAACTCTTCTTGTGTCTTTTCTGGTTCCTTAAACGCAGCAATTTCTAAGTCTTTCTCTGGCTTGTCCGGCTCTTCTGTCACCCTGATTTCTGGAACCTGGATGTTAGGTTGGCGCACTAGTTTGTGTGGTATATGATAAGGTTGTCCAGGAGAGGGCGCAGCAGATGGTGACGAATGAGACGCAAAGTCACTATCACTTTGCACCTGTTGCTCCATACTTTCTGTCCTAAACAACGCAGAATCTGGACTCAAAGCATCTTCATAAATTTCACTGTCCGACTGTTCAGAGTACTGGCTAACTAGAGGCCTATCCTGATATGTTTGCTGGTCAAAAGATTCAGATTTCTCAAAAGAGTTTGGCCTGCTGAGAGAATTGGTATGTTGGATGACAGATATAACATTCCCGGCTGCTTTACGGCCATCCAACTCATTAAAAAGTGCAATGTCTTCTGAGCACACACTGGGACATGTATCGAAGCTGTCCGACTGGCTATGGAACGACCCTTTTCCTGTTGGCGTACTTCTGGTGCCATCAAGACTACTTTTAAATTCATAATCTACTGTCATTTCAACTGAACCACTACAGCTGCTGTCACAATGCCCTGGACTATCATCCTCATCGCCTACACTTATGACCTTTCTTCGTTTCCTTGTCGCTAGATCTGACATGCTAACTTTCGTACCTTGCAAGCCAACCACTTTGCCACCCATTGTTTCTCCAACATGCACTTCATTGCCTGAATGCTCAAATGCTTTCTGCCTTCTGAGTATCCGCGGAGGGTAAAATACCTCATCTGGTGGCATCATTTCGTCAACAGAGTGGCTGCCTCGGATTCCAGGAGGTATGCTAAGGTTTGGTGGTGACGGAGTTGGCATTGAGTTGCTTCTAGTGAGGTGACTTGATTCAGAAGGAGGTTCGAGGAGTCCGGTGCTGCTCTGACAAGGTCCAGCAAGATATTGCTTTGGGTCTCCGGATACACCCACATCACCTCTAAAACATAAATCTTCAGTTAACTTCCCCATGTCAATAATAGCACCTTTTTGTTTAAAGTTAGCTAGAGTGTTGGGGTCTGCACCAGTCATTACCGCTGTTATGGACTGTCTAGATCGAGAATTTGGACGATAGTACCATGTCCTACCAAACATAATCTCTTCGTAAGTTTTGACATTTGTATTTGGAGGGCTAATTTGCTGTTCCGCACTTTCAGAACGTGAAAAGTACCCTGAGTCCGTACTGCCTTTACATGGGCTCAAGAGGTTAAGCGACTGAGTTGCTGGATCTGAATCTAGACTTTTCTTCTCTTTTATTCTCAAGGCTAGACATTTTTTGATGTTGGGGGAGTCATCCAGAGAGTGCACTCGGCCCCCGGCCTGAGAGCCCAGCATGTGGTGTGAGGTCTTGCTGTCTTGAAATGGGGGGTACTCCATTCCTGGAGAAGGGACAGCTCCAGGTTTGGGAACGATCAGGATAGGCACTTTCATCGCTCCCATGGATAGCTCTTCAGCTGAGTCTGCATAGGCGGGTTCCACACCACCTATGGAGAAGATGGATTATGATTTAGTGATGCTGTATTTTCAATGAAACTCAGGAAATACAAGTTGGAATTTATGGGACCAAATAAAGGAAAATCACTAATTTCTATTTGGGGTTAACAAATTTTTACAGCAAGCATTTGGGTTTTATTACAAGCATTAATTTCAAAATGTTGCTCGGTGTATATATCTGAATGAAAATAAAGCCTGTCTAAGTTTAATGAACATTTCTTTTTTATTGAAATAAATGTGCGTTATGGAAAGTACTACAGAATATTTAATTAAATTCACCATTATCAAATATATAAAATGGGAAAATAAATATATTTATACTGACATCAATTCGAAAGCGAAGGTGAAGTAAAATCACATCTAGTAAATCACATATTAAATTTAATATTTTTATACTTTAAAACCATATTATTCAAGTTTACCTGCATTTTTTCCAGCCTCAAAGGATATCTGAGGTACAGGACTCCCTTTCTCCATCAGCATCGTGGCTCCTTCCACCCCCTCCTCGTCCGTGTCTGTACTCTGCTCTCCGTCTGAGTGCACCTCTGCTTCCCCCGATGGAGACGCCTGGTCCAACTCTCCGGCTCGAGATGCGGCCAAATCCGAAAACGGCACCAGACCTGCTTTAATGGCGTGAGCATGGGACTTACGATGTTTGTAAAGGTTGCTTTTAGTTTTAAAGGAGAATCCACACGGCACGCACGGGTAGGGTCGCTCTCCTGTGTGTGACCGGATATGCTTTTTCAAAACGCTTGGTTTGGCGCAAGCTCGTCCACAATAGTGACATATATACTTCCCGGGCTTTTTTGGCTTTTGATCTTTCTTGCCATGACTCTCTTCCAAGGAATCCGATTGGGAATACTGCCCAAAAGAACTGGGTAAACTTGGTGATTTTTGCCTTGGAAAGCGTCCTGCCCCAGATGCATGTGGTTGTGTATGCCCAGGATGTCCAAATAAATCGTCTGAAGGGAGCTGACCGGCAAAGGGCCAAGCATGAGGTTCGAGTCCTGGCTGGGGTTTGGCTCCAGACAAGAACCGCTGCTCTGTTTGTGGATGTTGTGGATATTGCTGGCCCATCTGGTAGGCATATCCCCTTGGAAACCCCTGCCCATATGGTCCTTGCGATTCTCCCATTGGGGACTGTCCCGGTAGCATTTTCCCAGTATTTCCCATCATTCCGTATTTTTGTCGTGGCACAGATCCACCAGTAGCACCACAAGGTAAGCTCTCCCTGTTTTTAGCCTCTGGATCGGCAAAAGTGCTTCGTTTGGTGGATGAAGGTTCTGATGCCCACTTCCTTTGCAAAGTTGCCTTGTCCATCACTGGATCTTTGCTTTGGCATTTCTGCCCACCACCGGAAGCAGGCTCCTGAGCTTCCATCGCTTAATGCTCTTTCTTAGGTTTGAAAAGGGGGGAAGTTGGGGAGATTTAGATAGTTAAAAAGTCCCAAAGCTCATTAAAAGCATAGCTCAAAGTTTTGGGGCTAAAGCCAAGTTCAGCTCAGGTCCATCGCTGCACCGGACCAAAATATAGGTAAGCAAAAACACAGGAGCATCAAATGACAACATTAGCATTGTAGCACTCTGATTCTGGTATTGTAAACATGATGGTTTCTCCAGTTGTTGCAAAGCCAATGTCAAATGATCTAAGAAAAGAAGAAAATAGGACAATTTTAGTCACTGGGATAAATTGTGTTACAACAAATATTTGTGAAATGCTAACCTTTTATGAGTAAAAGTGCAAGTAGATCCACGTTTGGTAGATTCAGAAATCATTCAGCTTGTTCAACAGGAAATCTACAAGAAAAACACAACAACAAAACTATTATAGCATTACAGCATAGCAAAACCCCAAGCAAACTTGTCAAGAATGTTATGACAAATTCTTATGGCTCCCAAAGATGAGTTCATTGACAAGATATGTCCACAGAATTGTCAAAGCTGTTTATATGCTCTAAAAACATTACATAATTTAAAGCATGTTTGTGTAACCTTTTATTATTAGTCTGTCTACATACATAAGTCTGTCTCCAAAGCTCAAAATGCTCTGTTCCACCCTGTGATGTCATGTAGTAGCAGTTTTCAAGTTAAAAGCTACCTTTTATGTTTTGTCCAATAGAGATTTGAAATTCCAGGGTTGAAATTATCAAAATTATTCTAGCAACGGTGTATGGAGTTGAAAAACACAGTGGAGCACTTCCTCCATCACAAAGTGGAACAGAGTGTTTTTCATTTGAGAGAAGAACTTAATATGCAGGGTTTGTGAGATAACCATTTGTGAATGAAACAAAACAACTCCAGGTATGTTTTGATGAAGAAACAACATAATAACATAGATGAGAAAATAGCCTAATATTGGCCCTTAAACAATGACTAAAAACAAGCCAAATACTATCTTAGGTGGTACTCAGTGTGAAAAGTTTCAGAACCACTCCAGTATGATCTTCACCACAACACTACATTTCATATGAACTTGCCAGCATACATCTTTTGTCTAGCTTGTCAACGGCTGTATAAATGGTATAATATAGATGCCATTAGATCCAGGGTAATTTCTCTCTCCATCTGTGCTGCTTTCTGCCCATTTCCTCCTCGCGCCCTCCTTCCCTTCACTCAATGACTCACTGGTGCAATGCAAACCCACGCTGTTCCTAAAAAGACACAAAGGCTTAAAAATAGCACCGGGGGAAGTGACGTTCGCCAGTCATAATGTGTGGAGGCGGGCAAGGAGGCCAAGGCACAGAGCAAGAGGCAAGAATCTGTGGCCTTCCTTCTTCTGTGGTTGTTGTTGTTGGTGTTTTTTTTTTTCTTAACATGATGGTATATTGCAACATAAAGGAAAGAAAGACATACATGTGAAAAGATGTAAGTACAGGCTTCAAAAGTTATTTAGGATGTGGTAGGATGTGATGTGATGCAAGTCAACCACTGTATGTGTTGAGAAAAACTAAATTTAAATTGCATGTTACTAGTAGTACAATCACATTCTATAAATACCGCTGATGATACTTATTTTATCACAAGCTGCAACCAGTGACAACATTCAATACTATATTAGTATTATAACTTATAACTATATGTTATAATTTGGTAATATTGTGAGTGATGAAGGATTATGGATATATGTTTTCAATTTGTCATGAATTATATTGTCAAGTGAATGTGAATGTAATAATGCTAAAAAAAATACTTCAACTACAACAATGTGTATCAGTACACAATGTACTGCTGCTACAACAAGACAAACAATCTTAAAATTAACTAAGCAAAAACGGGAACTGCCTTTAATTACATATAAAGGTATTATTCCTGCACTTGTACTGTAGTAATCACATTCACAATTATGGCAAGATGTGCAACAGCCCTTTGAACATATATTACCAACATCTACAATCCCTTGCATGACTCATTAAAAATGCAGTATTTAAAGGTGTACAGTGTAAATTTTTAGGTGAATGGTCTGGCACAGTGAAGTTTTTTTTGTTTTGTTTTGCCTGGAATGATCTACAAAATAGCATACAAATAAGCAATCTCCATGGAGACAAGCATATGACTCCACAGAAATAAGTATCTTTTGGCAATAAAACACCTTATACAATTAATTAAAGACACATTTACACCACCAGTCAAAAGTCTGGATCTCATTCAATTTTTTCCCCTACATTTTATATGTATACAGAAAACATTGAATATATACTGTATGAAGTAAGATATAGTATGGAATTATGTAGCAAAGAAAAACATTAAATAACTCTTGTTTATATTTTATGTTCAAAACCTCAAAGTAACCACCCTTGCCTTTGTTGAAAAGTATTTAGTAGAGCTATTTAACTCTTTTCTTCACATAATTCCATATGTCTTGCTTCATATAGTTGATGTCTTCCCTATGTATATAAAATGTAGAAAGTAGAAAAGAAAAAAAGAGAGAGTGCATCCAAACTTTTGACTGGTAGTGTATATCAAACTGTCAAACATGGGGACTAAGGATGGAAGCTTTGGCTACAATCTTGCATATTTACAAGTACATGTTTTTTTGGGGTTTTTTTTTGCATTATCTTGACTTTTAATACATTGTCCCTTTAATAAATAAATACCAAAACATTTCAGGGAAAGCATACACATTCACATGAAAAACAAAATCAGGTCCGCCACTTGACTTTTTCACCCTCCACCAGAAAAGTTACATACTGCACCTTTAAATCCAACTCCTAATTGTGGAAGAAGTACAAGTGAACAAAGCAGAGTACTTTGCAGAGGTGGCATCTGCTAGTGCTGCAGTGTATGTTTCCACAGAGTAACGTCTCCAGGACCACAGAACACCTGGGAGAGGAGGAGGCTGGGCAGATAACACTACGCAGCTGCTGAGAATGCACATTTATGCCGTGTATTTCCTCATTGCACTTTGTAAAAATAGCTCTGCGTAGCTCACACAAACCCATTGCAACACGGTTAAGCAGGACCTGGTGACGTCTCAGGCCCCAACGTGAGAGCTAAAAATAACCACACAGCAAAACACGCCGCATTCTTCACAGCAGGGAAATTAACTTTGGCCCATTTCAGCCCCCACATCTGATACAAAGCAGGCCAAGCACAGGGAGGTTTGATAGAAAGATAAGGATGGAAATTATAATTAAAGCTGCACTGTGTAGCTTTTCTGGTAGGGGGGGGTGGGGGGGCTCCGTGATGATGTTATTGCTTTGCCTGAAATGTTCCACAAAAAATCTTTAAGATGCTCTATGTAGCTTTTTGGTTGGGGGTCCATTACCTGCTTGTTTCATTCATTGTCATTGCTCTGCATGGAATATTCCACAGTAGGGCATTAAGCAGCTCTCCCTTACATTTTACTGAGTTGCAGTTGTTTTTACTGCTAAAAATACCTAGAAACAAAATAGGTATTCTGACTGTGAGCGGGGTTGCCTCTCCACAGATCTAAAGTGATTGGGTCTAATTTGTTCTCCATAAAGATAGAAAGGTTTAATACTATTCTGTGAAACATTCCAGACAAATTAATAACATCTCTATGGAGAAAAACATTTGACGGACCGCCACCAGAAAAGTTATACAATGCAACTTTAAGAATATTTAAAATGACAACAAATTGAACTGCAATGTACTTGAACATCATTTGGAGTTAAATAATTTCATTGACTGATTAAATGGTTTAGAGAAGAGAAGAACTAAATGTTTGGGTAATTTGTTGTATTTACTACAAGGTTTTACGCAAACCACTGGTTGGCGTTTGTTTTGTAACAGCAGGTCTGCATAGCTCTGAGTGGGAGACTGTGTTATGGTCAATGACTTACATAAAGCAGTATTTATATACCTGTCTATTTCCTGTGGTTCTGGGCTAGATGTGAAATTGTGGGGGCGGAATTTGTTTCAGGGGCGGGATTAGAACAAAAGGGGGGAGGGGCACAGAAGCACAAGTTAACATAAAATACACTGTACTTGTTTGGATCATTGTCTGCTTTTGTATGCTTTCTGTATGCTATTTTTATTCTTTTTGTATTGTTCATTGCTGCTTGTACAGCACTTTGTAAACCTTTTAATGTGCTTTATAAAGATTCATTACTTACAGATAGTTAAGATTAAGGTACTTGCTAAAACATGTGTAACTGTATTTGCAAATTTTAATTTATAGCTATGATATTATTTTTATGTGAACAAAAACAGTACATGGTTTCCGTTGAGTGGATCATCTTAAAAACACACTTACACCAGTTTAATACTTTTACCACAACTTCCAGCAAATTAAGTCCAAATTCAATATGCTATATAGAACTGATATTTTACAGTGCCATCACACTGGGGGTGTTCTGCTTGCATATCTATAGACGGAATGTTTAGCAGTTACTGCAGTGACACAATGCATTTTCAGGAACCTGTGATCAATACGAGCATTCATGACCCTGTTTAGGAGATTGATTTTCAACAAAAGTTGAATAAACGAAAAACTTTTGACTAGCTGGTTTGTGACAGTAATTTTATGTGAGACTTGTGTAGTCTAAATTGAGTAAAAAGTTTCAGACAGGGAAGTGCCCACATTAGCATCACACCCCCAGGGAACTAAGTTTGATTTGATGACATCAGCTGCAAAGTATCAATAAAATTGTAGATATGCACTATAAACGTCCTTTATCGACAGTACAAGTTAAAAATATATATGAAATTATATAAGAAATCAACAGACCTCAGACAGTTAACCACACCATAGAAGGCCATATCCAATGTAACTTAGACCGAACATGGGCATAGTAAAAATCACGGCTAAAATTGTAACTCCTACCACTTCTCCAAACTGGGAGAATGGTGACAATTATCTGGTGTAGAAAGCTACCATCGAAATGTCTGGGTTTTCTAGGATGCAAGGAAACCCTATGTTATATATTTAGTCCATAGTTAAAACTCAGACAGCCACAAGATAAGCACCTATACTGTTCTGTAACAAGGAGCATTCAAGACACAGCAGCTGACCACGACAAAAAATATGCAACGCAAGGCTTTTTAGTCTGTTCAAAAGAGCACTGGCCACGCTGCTTTAAACTATAGTAGTGTAGTAGATTAACTATTTATAATGTTTAAATCTTACGCTAAACTCAAACTTGTTGTGTTGACATGTTAGTATAAATATACGTTTTACAGGGCAACCAATCAACATGTAAGTAAACTTGGTAGACAATATGTTAGTGGGTGTCTTAAGACTTATTGTCAAGTAAAGATTAAAGATGCACTATGTAACATTTCTGGTGGGAGGTCTACCACTGGCTTGCCTCCATGAGTTGTTATTGCTTTGCTTGGAATGTTAACCACAGTATGGCATTAAAGGTGCATTGTGTAAGTTTTCATGGTGGAGGGTCCGTCAAACGTTTTTTTCCATGGACATGTTATTACTTGTTTCGTAGTATGGTATTAAACTTTCTGTGTTCATGGAGACCAAACCAAACCAAGTTACAGGTCAGATCTGTGGAGAGGTGACCCCGCTCACAATCAGCATGCCTGTTTTTCTGGGTATTTTTAAGCCATAAAACCATCTCTAATTGAATAACTGTTAAGTAGAGCTGTTTAATGTCATACTGTGGAACATTCCTGTGGAGATTGGTTAGATTCTTTATTATCAAATAAACATCCTGACTTACAAATAAATGTAAAAACAGTCACAAAAGCATTTCTTGACTCAAAAGAAAATGTTACGCGATTCACAAATGTCAGTGCAGTTACATTTATTTACAGACGAACCTGCATTTACAAACCACTGTACATATTTGTGACTATCACTGCATTTATTTGTTGATTTTTGAGAACTTTTCATAGCATTCGATGCACAGATGTGTTTTTTTGTTTTTGTTTTTTTTTAACAGCCAATCACATCAACTGAAGTTTGAGCGGATAGTTTATGGTTGACAACAGTGTGCTAATATTGTACATAGTAAAAAATAGTTAGATCCATAGATTTCAGATTTTCAGGTTGACTGGAAAAATTGGCGAACGATCCTGTGATTTTGACTAATGCAGTCTAGCCAGTTAGCTGGGTTTTCAACTGCTTCATAGTTCTATACGTCCATGGCTGTTCAACGCAGTTACCACTTTTGTTTAACCCCTTAAGACACAGCCCCTGTTATAAGTTTGTTGTTACTAGAATGACAATGACCAAGTCGTAATGTATTACTAAAACACTCTGTGTAATGTCATGGTAATGTAGTCCTATTGTAGTAAAGTTTTTTCAGTGAAAAGTGAAGCGTTCCTGAGGAGGAACGGTCTGCAGTAAGAGGCTACCCCACTATAACTATGAAGCAGTTGAAAACCCAGCTAACTGGCTAGTCTGCATTGTTAGTAAAAATGACAAGACATGGATGATAATTTTCGCTTTCAAGTTCAGTCATGAATAACTGACTTTAAACACACAGATTGCCAGTCCGCCCTTGGTTGATGTTATGATGTTATTGGCTGTTCTGAATTTGCATGGACATTGAAAAGCTTAATGTTATACTGTGGAACATTATAGGCCAAGTGGAAAATATTTCCATGGAGGTGGCGGACCATCCATCAGAAAATTACATAATGCATCTTTAAGGAAATTCTATTCTAATCTAATTTATTTAACTTTTAAATTTATTTTTGATGAGACTACATTAGTTTGTAACCTTACAGTAAAATGCACTAGAAATTTGCATCTAAAATCCTCTTATTTGCACATTTAAGTTGCCTTTTTCATAACACCACCAGCAGTAGTTCTTCGTAGTTATTAGTTTCCCCTCATAGCCCTTTCTTATTGTCCTTTCCCTGTGGGTTACATAGATATTTGTTGATAAGCACAGACCAGACGTCTGCAGTGGAGGCCAGTCGTTCATGAGCTCACTGGGGTGCCTCAGACCAACACTCGAGCTGCACATTCCTCCAGGACCAAAACAAACACCAGCCTATTTCTGCCCATTTCTGATACCGTGTCACAAGTGGACTGTAATGGACTTCTAATAATAAAACAGAAAGGACAAAAGACAAATAAGCAAATGTGACTGTATGAAAAATGCTAGGACTTAATTATTATTTTAGTATAGTAAACGTACTTCCAGGAATGTATGAACTATAACTTCAAAAGCATTCTTATTATAAGTGGACTTGCCTCGCCACAGCTCTGACCTGCAACTTGGTCTGGTGGCATTATCTGCTTGTCTCCATGGAGATAGATAAAATGTAATGCCATACAGTGGATTTAAAGCAAAGCAATATGCAGAGAAGCAGGAAGCAGCAGGGCCTCCACCAGCAAAGCAGCTTGCACCTTTAATATCAATCACTGTGCTAGTTTAGTACAAAACTATAACTGACAAGATTGAAATAGTTTCACAATTTGGAACTATCAAAAACATCTAGTTACACTGATACTAACTGATGACAAGATGACTGAAATCTAACAATGTTGCCTTTCTTTGCAGTGAGAGATGAGTTTTGTAAACTGTAGTTGAAAAGAATGTGTTTCTGTGTGTAAAGTGTCAGAGTTGGCCCTGAGTTGTGTTTGGCTCCAAGTGACTGATAAAATGTTTTCTGTTACATCCACAGCTCCCTGCTCCTGTCTCTGCTCCTGTCTCTGCTCCTGTCTCTGCTCCTGTCTCTGCTCCTGTCTCTGCTCCTGTCTCTGCTCCTGTCTCTGCTCCTGTCTCTGCTCCTGCCGCTGCCCCTGTCTCTGCTCCTGTCTCTGCTCCTGCCCTGCTCCTGCCAGGCTCCTATTTATTTCTGCTCCTGCCCCTGCACTGCTCCAGCCACGCGCCTGCCCAGACCTTGGTTTGACTTCAATATTACAGTAGTGCTTATCAGAAATACTCGACAGAGACAGGTGAAAGATCAAAACTTCAGCTATGGAACTGGAGTATAATACGATTCGAATGTGTATCTTTTCTTGGACAGTCCTCTCTATTAACCCAAGCTTAGGAAGAGCAAATATTGTGAACTACAGGTTTCTAGTTGTCAAACACAGGTAAAGACTAAGTTTGGGTCCCAGTTTCAAATACTTTCTTTATTTGTTTAGCCAAAATGAAAAGTGAAAGCACATTAGAGCATTGTTTTTAAATTGATATATGCATATTTAATACTATGGAATAATTTAGTACAGTAAAGTCCACCATTCACCTTTTCAAGTATGTGCTGGATCTTGCTACATTGGCAAACTCACACATACTGCACAATACCAAATTGGCTCTCTTAATATATTTTAAAATGCCAGGAATCATTTGACCAAGTATGGTTAACATGTTTCACCAGGAAATGGATAGACTCCCACAAACCCAACTACTGTTCTCAATAAAGATTTGCTTCGTTATGGTCCAGGTTGGTCCAAAACTGAGCCAATTCCATGCGATCGCCAACTCCCCTCCTCTTTCTCTCACTCCATGTTCTGTTATGGCAAAATATAAAGTGGTTAATCACTGAATGGAAAGCATTAGTAACATGTTTGAATAATTTAGGGCTGCTCTGACCACCCAAAGTAGCAGCACACTCCATGGACGGCGCAGAAACTCGAAGCGGGCCCATTGTTAACAGTGGATTGGACATAAACAAAGAAGTGTGTATGGGTAATATGAAGCCAACTGGCAGGACTCCTATCTGGCTACAATGGACCGTTCCTTCACCTCGGCGGTTTAACTAGCTGCTATAACCTGGGACTATTCGAGCTTCAGACCAAATATAACATTTTGTTCTTTTTAATGGAAAAAAGCTGAATCAGAATTTTACCATTAAAAATCCCTTTGTATAAAACAGCACACACAGATGTTTTTACACCATCGCATCTTACTAACTTGTTGGACTCAAATAAGAACAAACACAAACTGAACTATTGTAAATTTAAGCTTGAAGTTAACAATATATAACTCAACAAATAAGAACTGCATCACGTGAGTTTATAACAGGTTAAACCAGGAGCAGAGGAGGACAAAACTAACTCTTGATTTGAGTATACGTAAGTTAAAAAAAAAAAAAAAAAAAAACATATGAAGGATTATTTAATTTGAATGGGCATGTTTGGAAGACTAAGACACTGAGAGACCAACACAATACAACTACAGTAGAAGCATGTTCCTTTTACAGTGCCCTTGAGCAAGGCAGTAAAGTGAGTGTAGGAGCGGCAGCCTGCGGCCGGCAGCAGGGGACTGTGGTTAAAACCAGGAAGAGCTCAGCGGGACTGCAGTAAGGACTGGTGTTTTCAGAAATACAACCCATGTGCTCCACCGCCACGAATCAAGAAAATAGAACTATTTAGGTCACTTTGTTTTTTTTCTCAAGATGTTCTTAATTTTCAGGAATATGGATACAATTATGAAATCCTAAACTTGTATGTTTTCAAACGTTAAGTCACAAATCATCGTACTGGACGATTGAGGGATTACACAGACAAATTATCATATTTCAAAATAAATAAACAAAACTATGGAAGCCTTTAACTGTCAAATCTAGTTAGAAGTTGGAGTCAAATGGATTTAATGTGGAATTTATGATGAATAAATCAAGAATATAGGAAAACTATAGGCAAACGCAATGAAAATAATTTACAAAAGAAAACATAGAAAAAATATCAAAACAAAAACAAAATTGCACACACACAGCACCTCCACAAATACAATAGAGGCAAGGCCCAAGGACACAACAACAACATACAGAAGCTTATGGAGGGATTTGAACCACCAACCAGAAGGATGGGCTTATAAGTGTTGGCCAGTGCTGAGGTAAGCATAGTAAAGTTATCTAGACAAACAGTGACAGCCATTTACTCCCCTTCCAACAGAGGAAGATGGATAAATGATCTTGTAGACTGCTCCTCCAGGTCTGAAAGCTGTCAGAGTCTGTTAGATTGTCCAAGGACTCAAAGTGCCGACTGCTCATTTTGAAGACGTGTTTTATTTTAATTTAGCCTCGCCTGTCACTCATTTGTATTTTCCTTTTCTTTTTTTTTCTTTTTTTTTTAATTTAGCGACACAGCTGAGACTAGACAGAGGAGGCGGAGAATACACAAGTCAATGTGAGAAACGAGTCTATCAAGACCAGTGTAGGTGGGCTGAAAATATAATAGAAATAGATGTCAGACGAATCAGGGTTAGAAATGATTTTACTCAAACTACAGAAGCCATAGAGGAGCAAAAATAGTAAGCAGGTAATACCCTCAATTAAAGATGGGACAGTCAAAAATTTATAATATTGCAATTATTGTTTTCGAGATAAGCAAAATTAGAATGAAAAATATATAATATCACAATTATGGTGGGCTGGGCTAGAAAAATAATACAAATAGATAGATACTGGATGAATCAGGGTTAGAAATGATTTCATTCAGAACTACAGAAGCCATAGTGGGTCAAAATAGTAAATAAGTAATATCCTCAATTAGAGATGGGACATTCAACAATTTACAATTATTGTTTTCGCAAAATTAGAATATTGCAGATATCTTCTATACACGAGTCTAAAGTAATCATCCAAACAAATACATAATAAAGTGTTATTTCAACATTTTTGGGGTTAATTTTGTGGTCCATTCACATTTTATGTTTGACTTGAATACCAACCAAAACATTTACAGGCACATTAAAACACATTCCTGGTGCATTATTAAAATATAGTTTGAATATCACCATGGAGATAAAGCAAAAAAAAAACAAAAAACCCAAGATATTCATTTTTGTCAGCATCACCCACCCACTACTTTGAAATGCTTTTAAAAAGTCCCATAATTCATTATCACAGTTGACGGAAACCATTTGCGTTCCTAGACTTGCTTGTACCTCCTTTGATTGACAGAAGTGCATTCACCAGGAGCACATAGAGTTTTTCACAGCTTTGACAGCTTTGATGAACTCAGCTGAACCATTGTGGATGGGGACTGTGATGTGAAGCTGTAGCACTGAAAGTCAAAGTGTTTGTGAATGTGAGACAAGGGAATGATTTAAACAGTGATACACAAAATATTTAATCACAACTTTATAGTTGATGTAACTTTTCTGGTGGAGGGTCCATCAAATGCTTTTCTCCATGGACATGTTATTGCCTCATCAGGAAGGTTTCACAGTATGGTATTAAACCTTTATAACTTCATGGAAACCAAACTAGGTCAAGTTACAGGTTAGATCTATGGAGAGACAAACCCACTCACAGCCAGACAGCCTGTTTTTCTATGCATTTTTTGAGCTATAAAACCATCACCATGTAACTGAATAAATGTATGGTAGAGCTGTTTATCCATCCATAGAAACAAGCAGGTGACGAACCTCTGACAAAAAAAGTTACATACTGCGCCTTTAAACTGATCCAGCTTGCATTTATTGCGACAGTAGCTGAATTGGTAGAGTGTTTGTCCACTTATCCAAATGTGTGTGGTTTGAATCCTGCTCTTGACATAAACATCATTGGTAGAGTGGTCAGAGCCCACAGATGAAAGCTGTTGTTGTGTCCTTGGGCAAGATACTTAACCCACCTCCCTCCAGGGTCTATGCATGTTGGTGTATGAGTGTGAATGGGTGAGTGTAAAGAGCTTTGAGTGTCTTGAGTGCCCATATTATTACGTGTTAATGGCCAAAAAAATATTTTGACATCCAGACTGACATCTCCGCGGACGGCTTTGTGGCATTACCCGCTAGTCTCCATGAAGATAAACAGGTTTAAAGCCATGCCATGAAGCACTGCACTGCAGCAATAACATCTCCATGCAAACAAGTGTCAGACTCTCCACCAGAAAAAAACATTCATTCTGATAACAAAATAGTACTGAATCGCCCACCCTACGGTCCATCTCATTTCATTCAATGTGATAGTCAAAATTAACAACACAGGTTTGCCACATATTATAAAGCTCTGGATCTGAGTTGTGCCCAGTTTAGAGCCAGTCTGTGGGAGGTAGGAGGAGGAGGAGGAGGCAGAGCAGGGCCAAGGTTACACTGTTACAGAAGCATGGATTATAAAACGGAAATGTACAGGAAAAAAGGACAGAAGCTGTACTCTTTATAAATAGATATGTTTGTGCTTCGTTCATTCACCTTTTCATTCATTCCACATCAAAATCACATCACAACTGTACCGTACTGTAATTAAAGCGTATCAGCCAGATAATGATACACTGTATTCTTTTATTTACTTTTCAGCTATTAAGAGTCAGTGAATCATCTGTATCTACTATCTGTATCTGTGTCCTCTTCTCCTTCCTCATACTATATTTTTAAATTCATTTCTTTATGCTTGGGGATGTCAAGATATTCAGTTAATCAATGAGTGTGATTTTTTTTATATAATGATCAGAACTAAAAAAAAATTGACAAATTTAGAAAAGGTAAATTAATACTGAATGTCACATTCAAACATTTTTAAGTGTGATATATTGCTGAAGTAAATATAGACGATATATGATAATACGGCAACTAATTTGTAAAACACAATAACCAAAGAGCAGGTTTTAACCACAAAAAACTATTCTATGTACAGTATTATTCAAAATCATGAGCAGCAATAAATAAATAGCAGAATGAAAGACTTCAGTAGTTAGTCAAGTGTAATGAGTCACAGAAGCTATATATTCAACCTTGTATGTCTCAGATTTTATAATATAGCCCAAAAACACACACATTTCCCAGTAGTGCAAAAATAAGTACACATAATAAAGACTGATCACAAAAATATTGTTCCAGCATTCATGTATTGGAACGATAAGTTAATATAGTAATTATCAAGACAGGCCTAATCTTAATTCAATCCATAGTCCCAAAAATGAAAGCTAAATTGCTTTATTATCTGGCTGTTCATTTCACATTGAACTGACTTTATCATTCAGAAAGTGTGATTTCAAAAGGCTGGCTGCATATTTAACCAGGTCCAGACCTGCTGTCCGTTACCTTTATGCAATTTTACACACACTATTCCCCGGTGTACACCATTTCCATCTGGACACATTTGACTTTAGGGCCAGCAATGTACGCATTCTTAATCCTGTAATCTTTATTGTCCACAAAGACAAAGAAATATCTTTAGCTCTGCACCTGCTCTTCCACAGCTTCACAATTTCATCATTTGACAATAAAAAAAACACAATAACACAATGCAAAAGTTATAAAGTGAAAGTTAGCAAATTGGATTCTGTGTTTAATGTTTGATAATGTTTTAACTTGACTATTCAAATCACGTACAAAACATGTTACAGTGAGAATGCTGACTAGTCATTATGAGAACAAAAAGCGATGAAGCTAATTTTCTGATAAAACGAAAGGAAAGGGAAATTTGTACTGCGTAACCCTTGCAGGGAAAACATTGGGGGGTTCCCACTGGATAAACATGGAACAGAGGTCTCAGAAAGGTGACTCCGCCAAAATGAGGCTGGTTTTAATTGAAATGATATGTTTTGAATTTGGAATATGTTTTTAATTTGGGGAAATGTTGTAATTGTGCGAGTGTTTCACGCTCTGAGACTCTGGAGTTCTGTTCTACAGTCTTTGGAGGTGAGGTCATTCCAGTCTGTTTCAGTGCTGGCCAATGTACACAACTATCCCAATCCTTATGTTGTGTTTTCACCATATTAGTCCAGGAAAATGACTCTATTTTTCACATTTGGGGAATTTCATTGTTAGACATTACTGCATTACAACCTAACATTATTATTCAATGTCTTTTCTGTGGTATCAATTATATAGTCTTTTTTTAAGACTTGGAGCCAACCACTTAACATATTTACATTGTGAGGTAAAACAATGTGCTGTCATTTGGCTCATGTTAGAAGCTATAGATAAAGTTAAATACATTCAGGCTGATGGATTGAAAACATGGAATAATAAGACTAAAAGACTTGGGGCAAAACACTTAATAGATTTATGGATGGTGAGGACATGACATTAGTGTAGGGGTAGACAATAAGATTTTTAAAAAAGCATGATTTCCGTTTTCTCATGACTCATGTTCGGTCTTTATTTTGGCTTTAAAAGGGAATTTTTGTTGATTGCTGCTTCTGAGAGTCCATGCTTCACAGTGATTGGTTAAAGTGTCACAGGGGTTAGATTACAATTCGATTTTTTTTTTTTTTACCATATCACCAAAGCTCTAGGTTACTGAGAGCTAGAATAGGTTTAGATGATAAAATGATTTATTGCATTATATTTTTACTGTGATAATGACCATTTTATTTTAGTTTTCTTAACTTTAAAAAAAATCTGTGGGTTGGCTTCATGTTTGTAAGGAAAATAATTTGCCCTTGGATGAATAAAAATAATTATGATTCTGATGAGAGACGAGGTGGTTAAAGTTATTTTGTTTAAACAAACTTTTTTAAACTGATGTAATTCAACAATTTATTGGCCATAGTCAGCCAAAAAAAAGTCTCATAATGTTATTTACACAAAGCTGTTCTGTAGTTACATGAAAGATAAATAACAGCTACATAAAATAAGACAAAACTGATCCAACTGTGTTAGTTTTGTTTTATGGAAATAAATACTGTTTTCAGTCCCAGCACTTATATTAGTCAATGTCAGTTATCGGCAGATACTTAAAGCTATAGTATCGGAACTGAAAAAGCTCGATCGGTGCATCCCTATTTATTGTTGTTGTAATTTAGTGTACCTGCTCTTTTATTTCTGAAAAGCCCTACATAAATATCGTTTACTTAGCCTACTTACTATCTAAATGAGGGAGCCTATTAAGGCGACTATGGGCCTTGGGCGGGAGTCTGGAGATCTAACTTTCCACACTAGCAGTAAAAGGTTAATTATACATAAACATTCCTATTGATGAGAAGTGACTGCCTAAACATCTCCAATCCCAATTTTCCACTCTTCCACAAAGGCTCCTTCAAACCGGGTTGCGTCACATAATTGTACATTTACATTGAGTTAAGAAACCTATACGGGAAAGAGAGCACGTCAGAACAGCTCAGTGTAAAAGTGTGTGGTTTTTTCCATGTCCTATTGCCCAAGCCGGGGTAACTTCTGCACAGCTGTGACTATTTGACCAGCGTGCTTCCATTTAGCCGAGAGAGAAGAGAAACGCACAGGAAAAACATGTTGTGAACGGGAAGGTGGTTGGTGTGAATCGCCAGTGGAACAGCGGAGGAAAGAGTCATATTTTCCATAGGGCCGGCCTTGAAACCATTACAAGCGGCTCTGTTTCTTTGGAGCTGGTGGAGTTTGAGATTCATTAGATTTTCCACAACAGTGTGCAGAACGCCCCGGGACGCAGCCGTGGACAGGGGAAGGGTGAGCCTCGTTAAGGGCACTTTTTGTGGATGGACAAGAGGAGGTTTACAAGCAGGTTTACAAGGCTGCACTAAAGCTAAACTGTGCGGCATCTGTGATTTGAAAAAGTTGCTGAAAATGAACCTGACGAAATGGAAAAAATCTTGAGATTAGTAATGTTTTTTTTTGTGTTTTCTTTTTTTTTTTTTTTTTTTTTTTTGCAGTCACTCTTAGTTCAAACAGGTTTTGTATCAAAGGATATTTAAGTCATACTGCTTAAAGGTTCTATATTATGCAAAACTGACCCTTGTGAGGTTATATTTGAACTTTGTTACCTCTTCAAGAACATACCTGGAGTTGTGTTTTGTTTCATTCACAAGTTTGAGTAATTCTTTATTGTTAGTCTGTCTACATTTCCAAATTTCAATATGCTTTGTTCCACCTTGTGATGTCAGTAGTAGTTTTCAAGTTAACATCTACCTTTTACCTTTTGTTCAGCAGAGATTGCCAATTCCTGGGCCAAAATTATCCAAATGATTATAGTGAAGGTGTATGGAAATTAAAAACACAGTGTAAGTGTTTTCTGTTTGAGAAGAACTCAGCCTAAATATGCTGGATTTCTGTTTTAAAATGCATGAACAATATACAACACATCTCCAGGAATATGTTTGATGAGGAAACATTGTAACATACTAGATCAGAAAATAGCATAATGTCATATTATGTGATTCAATGGAAAATACAGTAATATTACTCCTACATTTTAACTTTATAGATGATCTGACTAATTCAACTCTTGAGAGAGAAACTATAAAACTCAATACACTTTTTATAGTTGTTGCATGGCTAGTAGACATTAAGAGACACGGCACTGACAGACAAAAATGCAATATCAAATTTTATTTGCTATGGGAAATTTAAGATTAAAATTATACGTTTGCAGTACTGAAATTGCGCTTCAAATAATAAAATATAATAAAATAATGTATTTTTTTGAATGTTCATCCCTGCACCATTACACTTTTAGCTTCATTGCTTCAAGCTCCAACCAGTTCAACACTATATGACGCAAACCACAAACCTGCCCACGCCGTTCATTTTTGTCCAGCACCTTTCTCCAAAACACTCTCCGAGTTTAGCTCATGGCTGCCCATTGTGAACACTTTATGCAACATCTTTCACCCTTTTTCTATGAATGATGTTCAGAGTGGGAGCTTCCTGCCCACAAGCACGCTGCTAAAAGTTTAGAGTCAAAACCAGGTCATTTTCAGACTATTTTGAGTTTTGACAAAGGAGAGTGCAGAGAGATGCTCTGCCCAAACTTATGTAAGGTGCCTTCTTTTCATCTCCATCTCTCCACCACTTTTAGGTTGAAAATAAAATGCCCGGAGGTTGGTTTATCGGCAGCTGCTGACATCTCAGAAATGAGTGAAAATCTAAAAGGGCCTTTTTTGCAAAGCGTTGCATCAGATTCTGCATGAGAAGCCTCGCAACAAGACCAATAATAGCATTCACACTTTGTATGAGGTAATTAGCAGGAAGCTAACGCTATGTGCTGTGCTGTTATGTTATGCTGTTATAATGGGAACACAGTACTGACACAATAAGAAGGGAATTGATGCAAAATTTCAACTTGCAAACATATAAAGGGCTTTTTAGAAGTGCAAATTCTGATTCTATTGTCACAAACAATACAAAAAAAATTTAACTAAATTTCAATAAAAACTATAACTAACTATACGTGGGCCTATCCATTTTCTATTATAAGAGCAAGACCATTGTAAAACTCAAGTCAATTTTGTCCTATATTTGTAATTACTAAAGCATCATTACCAGCTCAAATGAGTATCTCTCAAATGAGTCTCTCTAGTATAACTCTTTCAAAGAAATAATTAAACTGTGGTTAAATCAGGAGAAACTAAAGCTCATGATGAAGAACAACCTGCCAAAACATATCCTAGCCCTTCTATCATGTGTGCTTAGGGCCTGGTTTATTCCTAGTGCATTGGGGGCGTTTGGTGAATGATTCTGAGTTGACACCCGTTGGAGTCGCCCACGGGTGCTGCGTTGGGGCGAGCAGAAGTTTGGTGGGCGTGTGGTTCGGTGTGTCTGTCCTGTGCTGCAGCGATATGACTAACATCTCACACCAAAATGATTCTGAGGCGCACAGATGGCTTTGGGAGAGAAATACTGCTACACTGCTGCAAGTCTCAAGCTTAAGTGTAACAACAGGGCTGAACCAGGACTAAAGAAAAAACACAACAAGAACCAACCGAGCAATCAATCAAAATTACGATCAAGGGCCTAAAACTGACTAAACCAGGACTTTCATAAATCAGTACCCACATACTAATCAATACAAATAACTACATACACATTTGAAATATAAGTTCTGGGAAAATGTATATAAATTAGAAACATACAAACCTTCCCTGAAAAGCACTACATCATATGCCAATTTTATAGAAGCTGTATTCATTTTGAGTTGAAAATTACATTCTACTAGGGCTGGAATGAGATGAAATTGTGAGATTTCATCCTCCATCTTTACATTTGGCACAGGCATGAAAGGGTTGGTCTGGAAAATTGCATATCTTTGAGCAGCTGTAGCAAAAAGACTCCACCACATAGACACTTGTAGCTCACATATTCGGAAAGAGAGTACTTTACTGTATACTCTGTTCCAGTCTTTATTTCATGAGGTAACACAATCATATATACTGGACTCTAATTTACACAATAAATACAAAATTAAACAAATTAAAAATCACGTGACTAAGATTGATCAGATTATTTCGGTATTAAGTAAATTATTTCAAAATCTTGTTCTCATTCTCCTGGACCATACCTCATGTCTTGTTTTATGAAAATTCTTCAACATTCGACTGTATACAAAGAGTGTCTTTTATACATGATATGGAAACTGGAACTGATACTGGCATTATTCCTTTTCATTAGTATCGTTTGCAACTGTAATATTGTGACGACACGATTTGACTCAAACTATGATTTAAAGAAGCATCTGGACCATAAACTGAAGCATACCAACACCTGGCATCAAAGTTAGGCTTTAAAGGACTAAACTGGGATCAGACTAGGATTAGATAAAACCCACATGGTACCAAGGTAGATTCAAGTGGATGTGTATACTTTGTAGTAAATGTATCTTAAAAACGCTGACAACTGTTTTTAATCTCACCTGTTTTTCTGCACATGCTCAGTTTGCTTTTAGCTTGAGTTCATCCTGTAAAAAAGCAGAAAAGAATGGGAGATTTTTATTAGAGAAATGTAGTGGCAAATCCAAAAAGAAGAATGGTCACATGTAATACTTAAATAATGGAACGAAAAAGTGAAGTACTTGTTTATGGACTAAAATATGACAGCGTAACACACAAATACAGTGACTGTATACATAAGGATTACCAACATACTGACAAAACCAGCAGGTCAGTGGGCAACAGCAGCCTCCTTAACATCATAAACCACGCCCACTCAGCCACAAGCCACACCCACAATCATATAAACCCACTCACTGTCAAGTTTCTCTCCAATGTATGTGTTTTACAGTGAGTTCCACCTGGTTCCAGTACTTTGAGTTTATCTGGTCGGGATTAACGCTGATTGCAAGAGTGGATCTTTCTGCTGGATTTTCTGCTTCTTTTTGTTTCTGAATTCTTTGTCCATATAATCATACTTACTAACAAGAATAAGGAGTGACAGTGATGTAACTTCTAGAAAATAAGTTTGATACAGAGGAGGGACAGAGGGAGTACCAGTGGAAACCAGTCAAGATACACAGACACAGGTTACACTGAGGTTTGGTTTAGACTGGAGGGTGACTTACTGCCACCATTTAAACCACCATTTTTCAAAAATGAGTGAAAATGGAAAAGGTATGATTTTTTTGATAGTTGTTTTAATATGGTTTCTTTAGGGGTAAAACCCTCGTTTATCTCTGGTCATGGATCTGATCCATCAGCTGTGTGCAAATGAAACACATGAAAATTGTTTCAGCAGAACAAATAGAGGAGCTGAAGCGGGGGGTGGTGTCCGGTGCCTCCACCTGAGAAGCGCTTTCCCCGAAAAAAAACAACAACAAAAAAACACGGACCGCTCAGAACAACATAACGAACCAAAGGGGATTCACGCTTCTGTCCAGACGCTTTGCACCCCCTCGGAACCAGCCGCGGTCGAGCACGGAGGACCGGAGCAGCCCAGACCTGTGGTCCACAGCGCATTCTCGCTTTTCCCGCATGGAACCAGCGCGCAGATGACTGCACTGAAGCACTCGGACCCAGTCCTTTGCTGGTCTTGCTAACCCCCGTCTGGAACCAGGACATGGAGGACGAAGCCTCCGGACCATCTGACCAACACTGGACCCCCAGCCCCGTCTTGAGGAGCTGCGCGCTGAGTGTTCCCGTGTGTTTGGCGCTGCTGCCCGAGCTTAGAGCTTCTGCTCGTTGTCAAAGCAACAAGTAAACGCCAGTCGCACTTTCAGCATGTCAGCTCCTAAAACTCCGTTTATCTCAGTTTACACGCAAATGTGAAACTGGAGTTTTCCAAAATCTCCACTACAGCTGGAGTTTTTTGAAAGATTCGTTTTCAGAGGCGTTTGCGTTTCCGTTTTTAAAAATACCCGTGTACGTGTAAACAGGGCCTAAATGACAAAGGAATAAACACTAACCACCTGATTTCAGTGGCTACAGACGGCGCACCGAGTATGAGCGGGTCACAAAAGGGGTTTGTGTAATCATGAATGCTCATTTTGTATATGTAGCCTACTTAGTCATTTTAATAGTCGGCTTATAAAGCTAATATACTGACAGCCTATGTTGCCTTCATATTAGGCTTATATAAGGCTTTGAATTTTTTGCGGCTCCAGGCAGGTATGGTTTTTGTTTTTTTGGGCCAATATGGCTCTTTGAACATTTTGGGTTGCCGACCCCTGCTCTAGAGTGAGGACCTGTTTGTTCCAGGTCTCCTCAGCTGTCCGCATCTCTGCTGCAAACGTAGACTCCAGGGCGAGATGCTGTTTGTTGAGGGCCTCTTTAGCAGAGTGTCTCTCTGCAGCAAGAGTAGACTTAAGATGGAAAACTTGTGCATTCAGGGCCTCTTCAGCTGACCGTGTCTGCTCATCGAGGGCAGACTCCAAGGCAGTGACCTTCCTCTGTAGAGCCTGCTTCTCCTTGTGTGCCTTCTGGAGCTCCTGTCGGGTGCTGACCAGAAGCTTCTCTTTGGTCTCCCCCTTCTCAATGGCTTCTTGCAGAGTAGTCTTCAGCACCCTGTTCTCTTCTTTACACTGTTCTAGTTTCTCTACCTTTGTTTCCTTTTCCTGTTTAGCTTCACTCAGCTGTTTCTGGAGCTCCTCAAAATTCTTCTTGAGGGCTTCTTTCTCCTGGACCACCTGCTGTAACTCCCTCAGTCTCCATGTCTGTTTAAGGCTGATGTGGAGTTGTTCTTTGTGGATTCTTTGGAGATCCTCAAGAGTAGTCTTCAGCACCCTTTTCTCTTCTTTACACTGTTCTAGTTTCTGTGTATTCTTCATACTGGCCACCTTCAAGTTCTTTATGGTGTTGTGAGCATACTTTAGCTCCTCAAACATATCAGAGCCGTAGTAGTGGCTGTTTGCCTTCTGGATTTTCAGTTGTTCCTCGAGCTGCTTCACCTGCTCTTGGTTCCTGAGGGCGAGATTCTGCTGCTCTTGGGAGAACCTCTTAAGATTCAAGTTCTCCTGGTAGGAGAAAATGCACATGTAAACAAACATTCTGAAATGCTTTTAGATGAACAACAACTAACAACAACTAATTTCAGGTGCCTGTGACCAAGGCCAGTGTTAATGGTCTTTGATTTTCAACAAAAAAGGTAAGTGTGACTAACTGAAAAACTGTTGGCTCAAACTACCTATATCTTGTGACTGTGATATTATTTAAGAGGGACAGCAAGGTGACATAGTGCTAAAACAAAACTCAGATTAAAGGCTAACTTGAGTAACACAGCTTCAGACAGAGCAGTGCCTCCAGTTAGCTTCACCCCACCAGGAAATGTTAATGACATCTGCTACAAATTACAGTTGGTATGGTTACATAGAGACATACAAATAGAGGTAAGAACTATAATTTTTTACAGTACTGTCAATGTATTTAATCTCTACTTTAATTTGAAATTGAAAACCACATATGAAAGTGCAACTTGAGGACCAGAGGCTTCAGAAAGAGCAGAGTTTACAGTTTGCATCACACCCCCAGGGAATATTGATCACGTCAGGCATGAACTAAAAAACTAATTTAAAATTGTAAAGTTAAAGTTTGGTCCTGCTCTATTCTACTCTGTCATGTCTGTTTTTATGACATGTTCACTTGTTTCCAGTGAATTCCTGAAAACACAGTTGGAAGCTGAGTTGGAAGTGTTTGGAGTTAGCTCACTGTTGGCAGAAGCTTTCACAGGCTTTAGAATGGATCAGATCCGACCCCAAGTGTTTCAGCAAATCAACATTCACAAGACAATAAGACAATTACTAGATTTTAAACTGCAAAACATTCATATGATAATTGAATAAATGAACATGTTAAATTGCTTAGAGCTTCTGTGTTATTACACAGTGTTCATTCCAAATTTCACTATAATGCATTGATCTTATGGCTCTTTAGACAGACAAACACAGAAGTCACAGAAGTCTTCTGTAGCCACAGTTGCCCTGGCCCAGACTAACTGAAGAGTGGCTTTCATTCTGTACCAACAGCCCCTGCAGCCATCACTAATTTGGTTACACAAAAGATGGGTGAAGAGTCTTGCCCAAGGACAAACTGGCAGTTGGCCATGCCAGTAGCAGGGATTTACCCACCAATCTCTATCAACTGATCTACTGATGGCTTGCTTTTTAGATAGTTCAATTCAGCAAATAATGCAAGTGATTTTATTTAAAGGTGTACTGTGGATCTTAAAGGTCCTATATTACATAAAATTGATTCTTGTGAGCTTTAAGACAAATTATCATGCTGTTACCTCCTCAAAAACATACCTGTAATTTGTTTCATTCACACGTTTGAGTAAAAAACATTCTACCATCAGAAAAAGTGTATCTGTCAGCAGATCGTCTCTTGTCTGTGATGATACTTACTTACTTTGTTCCACAGTATGACATAAAACAGCAGGTTACAGACTCGTGAAGAGGTGACCGTGCTGTTTCATTTTTGTTTGTTTGTTTGTTTGTTTCAATAAAAACACCTGTAATAAAACAATGTAATAAAGTAAGTTTATTAGTATACTGTGGTAAATGCCAGCCAAGACTCCATCTCCATAGAGAACCAACTCCTCCCACACACACAGACAAGTACTTAATGCAACTTTAATGTACTGAATCTAAAAATCTCAAGTATTTGCTGGTGTATTTTGTCAAAACAAACCTATTCCATTCTACTTAGAACATAATACATCTTAGTCAGTACAGTAGAAGCCCTTTCACTTTCTAAATCTTACGAGGAGCACTTGAAGGCACCATCAGTTCAGTGCTGTCTCCCTGAACACATCGCTCTTCCATTCAGCTTCCTGCACATAAATATTTGAGCAGCCCATTAGGAGTGAGGTAATCTTAACTCACACACACACCACAGGGCCGTACTACTGTTGCAATGGAGCTAGCCCCTGGAGCTAACGGAGGCTAATTAAGACTGTGAAACTGCTTTAACGAGTTTAGAGGCTTCGTAAGGCGGGAAAGTGATTAATTAACAGTCGAGCGAGAAAGTTCGTTAACGTGATTAATTTATACAACAGTATGACTTTAAATAGGGCCAAAGGTGAGGAATGGAGAGGCAAGAACAGGGGGAGAGAATTTAGAAAGAAACAGGACAGAGAGCTAAAAATGTTATAATTTTCTTTTCTTGTATAATTATTTTCTCCATCCAAATACATTCCTCTCATCTATTTTAATGCATTCAATTGATTTTGACAAAGGTGTGATACCATAAACACTTTATTATCCAGTTTATTTTTATGTAAACAATAGTAATTATTAGCACTAGTTCTAAAATAGTCATAATAATCATGATAATTGTAAAAACATCTCATTTCAATACTAGTTTTTGTAACGATTAGTATAGCTGTATTAGCAAATGAGTTTGTGCAAGCTGCAAATTATATTGGTTATAATCATAGACTGTATTAAAAAGTGGACTAAGGGAGTGTGACGTCACCCGTAGTGTTCGGCTCCAGTCAAATGAAGCTCATGAAGCTTGCAGTTATGGGGCAAACCAAGGTCATATTAGGAAAAGGAATTTATGTAACAGGCAAAATAGTAAAATTAAAAAAACAGGATCATGTAGATTGGATTAATATGAACCTTTTAAAACCAAAATATGGGGGGGTCACAGCAGCAGGTACAGAGAGAGAGAAGTGACAGTTTTTCAAAGTAAAGCCAACTGGAAACAAACTCGATGGAGCTGGACGACAAGCGGATTAGGTATATCCATTTATATATAAAGTCTATGGTTACAGCACAGACAGTTGAGTGACACATGCATCAGACTGATACTACTGTCTATGTTTTTATACCTGTCCTTATTCAAATAAACAAAATAAACCAAATGTAAAAATGCAAAGATGCAGGAGGAAAAGCTGATGTCAGCGCAGTTTGTTTAGATGTGAGAGGAGCAGGTGTGAGTGACAGTGTGCTCTGCTCTGTCTCCTCTCCTCAAAGCTCAAAGGAACAAGTCTGGCCTTTTTTCACCAAAATGATCCACACCTGACACCACAATAGTGTCTGGCACACTGGGATGTACAGAAAAAGAACATTGCTCTTTGCTATCATAAAGAATAAATAGGCAACATTAATACAATACAATCCATTAACAATGTGAACTACAGTCCAGACAAATGCGCTGAAATTCATAAACAATAATCATAGTACAAGTACACCAATTTATTTATTTATTTTTTTAAGGACCATATGTTTCATAATTGTGCTTTTGAAAAGGCAGAATACTAAAATGATTTGTTGAAATGGATATGTTCACAATTAGCAAATAAGACACTTGTTTTAACATTTTAAATAATTTGGTAAACTAGGATACCTGACTTTTTTGTAAATGAGAAGACTTTGTGTTTCTTCCAATGAACATATTCAAAAAAGAGGCAAAAATAAGACTGCACCCTGTTCTAAAGCCATGCGTGCACACAAAAACACCCTTACACTGTGAAAATTATCTTCTGACTCCATCTAATCCCATAACCCCACACTATGAATTCAAATCACATTCCTACACTTTGATCCATGTTGTTTTGGGTGGAGAATCTTCCCTCCCACTAGCACGATAATGCACACTAACACTCACACGTGCTAGCAGGTCCCACATCCGTCCGCCCATTCACACATGACACGGTGACGGCATTGCACACATGTTCACGGCTTTGAGGGAGTCTCCCACATGAGGGAATTATACTGAACAGAAGATATGTGAATGCAAAATTATCCAGGTATACCTATTCCCTTATATTCCACAGATGTTATATAGATTTGGCATTAGCTTTAAACCAAAAGTACATATTTTTATTTGGACCTATGTGGGTGGGCTTCATGTTGATACGGTGTGAGTAGACATGCTGGCTAAGTTGTGAATGACCTTTGGATGCCACTGCCGCTGTGAGGAGAGCCGAGCTGAATCTTTCTGCAAGTTTGTAAACAGTGTCAGCCTCAAAAGGTAATTTTAAATATAGGCTATTAACATGTTCGGGCAAGGGATTTACTTTAATTTGGAAACAAGGGACTTAAATGTTCATTGGTGTTGGTCTGAAATAACTGAGCTGGGTTTCAGATGACACCACCATTCATTCAAAACAAGCAAAACGATAACAGACTGTAAAGCAAGGCTGATCTATTACAGTTGGATTAACATCAGGTCCAACACAAGGATTTAACTAGTTTATATTTTTATACAATTTAGTATTCCAGCATGAAAAACTTTACTAGAACCTTGAAAGGCAATTGATTCACAGACAGTAGCAATCAACGCAACTTCACTATTGGCAAACAAGACAACAAAGACAACAAAACAAGGGAAAAAAGAGTGACTTTTAAGTTGGGACTAAACATCAGAATTTCAGTTTTACGGCGCTAAAATCTGAAACAGTCTTTCTGAAGATGTAAGACAGGCCTTTACTCTGACAATGTTAAAATCCAGGCTCAAAACGGTTGCGTTTAGCTGTGCATATGAGTGAAGTTTTTTTGTTATTTATTTATTTTTTTTATCCCATACTCTTTTGTGTCTACATCTCCAAAGCTCCAAATGCTCAGTTCCAGCTAACAGCTACCTTTCACCTTTAGTTCACTAGAGACTGGCAATTCCCGAGCTGCAACTGTCCAAACAATTTTAGTGAAAATGTAAGGACTTTAAAAATACAGTAGAGTATTTTCCATTTGAGAGAAGAACTCAGAAGTCTAAAAATGTTTGTTTGTTAAACATGAGATAATGACACAAAACACAATTCTGGGTGCATGTATATCATAAGGAAAAAACATAAAAAAAATAAAAAAAAAAGCTCAAAAAACAGGGTAATATGGGCACTTCAAGTTTAATACTTATGTTTGTATTGTGATTTTAATGTCTTTCTTATTCTGCAAAAAATACTTTGAATTACTTTGTGTATGAATTGTGCAATACAAATCAATTTGCCTTGCCTTAAATACGTGTGACTGAGTAATGTTACATCATTCTTGACTTAGAAAAATGCAATTCGTGTTATAGTTTATTTAAAGGACTAGGATTTCCTTTACTAAATGATGCAAATGTATCAGTAAACAAGAAAAACTGGATCACACAAAAATATATTCTAATCCACAAATGACCAATGTGACAAAAGACATACATAAGACAGACAATGTTTTTAAATTTATAATAATAAATAATAATAATATAATATATATATATATATATATATATATATATATATATATATATTATATATATTAATAATAATAATAATAAATCAGTAACAGCCTGTACAAAGGCAAAACTATTACTCTTTTCATTGGATAATATAAACCAATCAAATCTTTATCTGGAACTGTTAGAACATTAAAAGCATCCCAGTATTAGCATCATGTCTGAGTGTGGTTTGAATGTAGACGGAATAATGCTGATCCTATACCACTAATCTCTTTGGTTTCCATGGGTGACCAGAGTTTCCATTCTGAAAGCGCAGATGAAAAACTGATGCTTTTCAATCATCCACAATGACAAATATAACCCACTCTGGCCTTTTTACATCCCCCAAAAGAGCTGAGCATATAGGTAAAATTCAGGGTAAAGTTCAAACTTGAGTGATTCTTAAGAAGTCAGATGCTTTATTTTGAAATTCAGGCTGGTTTTGAAATGCTAAATGTTCTCAAATGCACATGTGAGCAGTTTATCTTAAAGTTATAGACCTTAAAGGGGAAGTAAAACTGTCAGTCAACTCATCAATACAGGTATAGATTCATAAAAATGTAAAATTAGTAGAAATAACATTTGAGTATAAAACTATGCAGTAGCTTTTAATATGAATAGATGCCTCTATGATTACCATAATAAAACATGACGGTTCTTACCATATCGGAAGCAACTGGCATCAAACAATATATTTTTCTTTTTCATTGAACATTTTTTAAGCAGGTACAGCAATATAGAAAGTTGTTGCAGTGTTGTCATAAGTTATGAATAAAAAAACAAGAAATTGTAGGCTAATCATAATGTTATTTTTCAATTCTGTCTAGACAATAATTAAACCAGGACTAGATGGCAAGTTCAAGAATCAGTACTGAAAACAAGGTACTGTCAAAAAATTGCACAAAAAAAAAAAATACTAAAAAAAGTGCTCTGGCCTATAAAATTAAGTTAAAACATTAGATTGTATCCATTTAGATTCCAGAGAGAGATCCTGTTTTTGCAATCATGTCCATCACTTACTCATCTGTCATTGTCGCGTTTCCAAAGCAATAAAGCATAACAACCCAAGCGTCTGTGTGTGTATTAGACTGTTGATGAATTTCCCATCAGCCCCTCTGTTACCCTGCCCATTTCCCAGAATGCAACAGTGACTCACTTGTCCGACTCAGCTGTTTCACCCACACTCAACAAGACTGCAGGGAGCTTTACAGAATGCTCAATTTTCCATGTAATTTTCATTTTATACATGCACTTCAAACTGTGGTGATGTTGATGACCAAAGCACTTTCAGGTATTAGTAACTGTTGGACTTATTTAAAATATAAAAATTAACTACAGGGATGTGATTTACAAATTCAAACAAAACGCCCAGATTTAACAACATGGTTTAAACCAGAACAGTTATTTAAAGGTACACTGTGTAACTTTTCTAGTGGGTGGATCTTCAACTTGGTCTTGTGGCATCACCTCTTTGTCATCAACAACTACTTAATGCCATACCCTGGAGCATTCCGGACAAAATAATAACATAACAAAGGACAGATACCAGAAATGTTGCACAGTGCACCTTGAGAATTTGCTTTGTCACTCAATACTACACAACAGCTAATGTTTATTATTATCTTGCTCGTTAGTATTAATAGGCCATGGCTTTGGTTAACCACAAATTATCTGTCAGTCTCAACGTCTCCTTTAATTTTAAAATGAAGAGGAACCAGAGCACTTAGTCTACGTCATCTCCGATTGGCTAATTTCAGATTCCTGTGCTGGCAGATTTACAGTAAAATTTGTCATCTGTTACCGGCCGGGTGTCCGGCTTTTGTAATACCATGACTACTGCTACCTCTTGACCTACAGGGTTAATCTATACTTCAACCCGCTTTAATGTCCATGACTCTGACCTTTACCCATAATGCATTGGGTGTTATGTCAGCAATATTTTGAAGGATAACACTGCTTCAGTATTCAGTGGAGGTGCACAGTAACAGACAGCCTTTCTTGCATCGTTAAAAAGGCAAAAATATGATCAGTTATTAGCAACTTAAAGATGCACTGTGTAACTTTTTGGTTGGGTTTGTCACCTGTTTGTTTATCTGGATATGTCATTGCTCTATCTGGAATGTTCCACAGTCTGACATTAAATAGCTTTTCTTTACATTTATTAGTTTACGGGGGATTTTATATCTCAAAAATACCCAGAAAAACAGGCATTCTGACTGTAAGCAGGGTCGCCTCTCCACAGATCTAACCTGTAACTTGGTCTTGGTCTGGTTTGGTCTCCATGAAGATAGAAAGTTTTAATGCCATACTGTGAAACATTCCAGATAAAACAATAACATCTCCATGAAGAAAATATAATTTGAGGAACCTTCCATCAAAAAAGTTACAAAATGCAGCTTTATTTTTTGTAATTTCTTTGTACTATTAGGAATTTCTGGTGTGATTATATGTTTTAGAAGTGCGTAATGAAGTAACAGACAACAAAGAACCAAAAAGGAGGTTTCTAGATACAGATTGTGTAATACACTGAGCGAGACAAATGAAAAACGTATAAACAGATGAGTTTTGTTTTGAAACTTGGAATTTCCCAAATACGCATTAAGGAGTCATTGCGTGCCACTTACTGCACAACCTTAGTCAACTGTTCTTTTAGATGTTAATATTTAGACTAATTTCACATGCTTTGCTATTGGCGTGTACAAAACTTCTCTAATAAGATCCAGATATTTGCTTTTCACTGCCACTCACCCAAATCAATGCACAGTTAATATTTTGAACTCAGCTGTTGTGCACCTGTTCCCAAGCTTGCGTGAATTTTCAACATTGTCCGCATGCAAATATGAGTCAGACCAGAGCTTTGTACACCCTGATATTACATGGGATTGTAACTATGTGAAGGAAATCGTGTAGGAGAGAGGGAGGAGAGAGTTTCGCTGTTTAGTTCCATCAACATACTGCGGTGTCCCATAATTGAGGTATGTTTAAACAGTTTGGTGATTTCAAAATTTGCAACATTCAAACAAACTTTCACATCACGACCAAGCAAAACAAGAACTGAGGTGACGTCAAGCGAGAAAAGACATTAAAGGTGCATTATGTAACTTTTCTGGTGGATCAAATTATTTTCTCCATGGAGATGTTATTGCTTTGTTTGGTATTAAAGCTTTCAGTCTTCATGGAAACCAAACCAGACAAAGCTGCAGGTCAAATCTGTGAAGAGGCAACCCCACTCACAGTCAGGCTGTTTTTCTTGGCAGCGCAAGACAGACTCCCAACCAAAAAAGTTACACAGTGCACCTTTAAATACAAAGAATGCTGCAACGCTATCACAAAATGTTATTATGCAATCTTAAGCAAAACTACTTTGCATGACTAACAAAAAACAAATACTTTTATAATACTCTTTTGATTACAAAATATTATAAAATACATCCCCTCTTTCATGTTTTTCAAATAATTTCATTTAGCAGTAAGAAAATGTACCAAAAAATAATAATCATAAATGCAAGATAGATTAAGTTAAATTTCGTACTGCAGAATGTTAGACAAAGCAATAACATCTCCCTGGAAACCAGCAAGTGGCAAACCCCTTTCCATAAAGGTTTAATTGTGTACTGGTACAAAGGCCTGTCACGAATCATGATAACAAATATTGAAGCATGATATATTGCTACAGAGAAAGACTGCGATGAATGATAATATTGAAACTTCTTTATGCCCCTGACATAAAGCAGGATAGTCCCAGAAAACCAATTTTTAAATATACAGTTTTATTAAAATGAGCTGCAGCAAATGGCAGAATAAACCAATAATTAGCAACAGTATTTATTCAACCCTCTACAGCTCAAATTTTAGGTTATTACATAAAAATGGTAAAAATCTCCCAAATTGCAAACAAATTGTACACCTGAAAATACTGAGCTCTAAAACATATTGTTCCAGCTTTCATATACTGAATGATAAATTGATATTGTAATCATTGCGACAGGCCTACCTTTACACTTACGGTCATATTAGTTACTGTATGTTTTGTGATTCATCTTTCTAAAGCTACAATAGACTGACTCAACTGACTCAACAAGTGCCTTGGCTTAAGGTTTTATGGGGCAGAACAAATGCCTGTCATTCAGAAAAGAACATAATTAAAGGTACACTGTGCAACTTTTCTGATGGAGGATCTACCAATAGCTTGTCTCCATGGTGATGTTATTGCTTTGTCTGAGATGTTCCACAGTATGGCATTGAAAAATATATATCTATTGCATTTATTCAATTACAAGTGTCTCTATTTCTCAAAATTATAATAAAAACATGCATTATTACTGTGAACACTGTGAACGTGCTCACTTCTCCACAGATCTGACCTGTAACTTGGCCTTGTCACGTGGCCTGCTTGTGTCCATGTAAATAGTTTTGATGATGTTATGTGTAGTACTTAAGAAACTGCTTTGTTTGTAAAATGTGCTATATAAATTTAGATCTGAATTTGGATAGTTAAATTAAATGCCATGCTGCAGAACATTCTGGTGAAAAACATTAACATTTGCATCAAGACAGTGCACCTTTAATGTTACTTTGATTACACTGTTTTTGTTATTGACTGGAACAATAATTATAATCACATTTAAATGTTGATTCTTTGTTTAGTCCTTCCTCATGCTATTGTGTAAAAAAAAAAGCCTAGAAACCTAATTTGTCCATGCTCCTGTCTGTGGCAGCTGCAGCCATCTCCTCCACTCAGAGAGGGACAGAGGGAGGCCTGACCGGAGCAGAGAGAGAAGAAGACTGGGGAGGTCAACAACTCTCTATTTATATCTCCGCACTGAAAGTACTCAACACACATGCACGCACACACACACGCACACACAAACAGAGGAGCGTGCTGGGTGGAAAGGGTATTTTTCAATATGGCTTCCCCAGAAAGCTTCAAGGCTATCAAGAGGATGCCAGGATAAGCCAATTTTAATGTGAGTGGTGATTATAACTGTCAATGCAAAATCACAAGCATTTTTTCCTCTCTAGTGCCAGCAGACATTTTAATAGTCATATTTAAGGTTAAGACAAAGACAGAGGTAATAGTAAAATGAATTAAAGAGCTCCTGACTGATTTCTTTTGATGTATTTGAGCAAATTTTGTCTCACCTAAGAACATATGTATTTTATAAGTAGCTCTTGAGGTCAAAATAAATCTACTGTCTGCATCTGTCTGCAGGACAATTACTCAGTGTTTTCTTTTGATATATTATATTTGCACATTAAGTAACAGTATTACAGTAGTAGAAGTTGTAGTAGTAGTAGTAGCAGTAATAGTGGTAGTAGCAGTAGCAGTAACAGTAGTAGTGGAAGTAGTAGTATCAGTTGTAATAGTTGTAGTAGTTGTAGTAGTAGCATCTGCAGTAACATTAGAAGTACAGTATTTGCAATAGAAGAAATAGCATTAGGCACAGCAGTGTTATTGAGTGCAGAGTGCGGTGTCTGGTGGCAAACTCGATAATGTATTATGGAATTGAATAAGGAATACTAACACAAAAAGTTTCACATTCATTCATGGAGACTCCCACGCAGATACCAAGCCATTTGAAACCTAAATAAAAACATGATGTAACGGGGCATTTCAGGTCAATAATCTGACACAGAAAGCCATTGAAGTCTACAATTGACTTTGATGACTGTGCAAACCAGACAGACCTGACTGGGTTTGGCCTATTCAAGGCACAGAAACTGGGAGGAAACTCCAGTAACAAACCAGCTTTCAACAATTACCACAATAATCCAAGCACGTATCACTTCAAATGCAATACAATCGAATAGACGGATATGGTTAGATGTGGGTCAGCATGGTTAAAGGTCGCATATTACAGAAAAGTAACTCTTGTGAGCTTTAAACCATGGTAGAATATTACCTGGAGTTGTGTTTTATTTCATTCACACATGTTTGAGTAATCCTGCATTATTGATCTCTCTGAAGCTCAAAATGCTCTGTTCCACCTTGTGATGTCATTAAGCAGTAGTTTTCAAGTTAACAGCTACCTTTAGAATTGATTGGCAATTCCAGCTCTGAAATCATCCAAATGACTCTAGTGAAGGTGTATGGAGTTTACAAACACCGTGGAGTCCTTCCTGTTTTACCACATGACATCACAATGTGGAACTGAGCGATTTCTCTATGAGAGAAGAACTCAGCCTAATACAGGTTTTGTGAGTGTGAATGAAACAAAATACAACTCCAGGTATGTTTTTGATAAGGAAACACAAACAGAAAATGGCGCAATATGAGCACTGTAACCAAAGCAGGGCTCAGTTGATAAGTAATACATGGAACATAAGATAAAAACTTCTTATTGTATGTTAGAAAATATTTTATCATTAAGTAAATATATATATATATATCTTACCAATTGGTTTGCAGTGTACATGCTCAGTTTGGTTTTAGCTGAAGCGGTGGTTCATGGGGACAATCTATAGAAAGACAAAAGAGGGAGAACAATATTAGTCCAGCAAAGTCATATTCCCTGTGATCTATAAAACATGGTACATTCATGTTGCTAAAATACAGAAATTTTGAAATTCAACTGTGAAAGATGGTACATTTCGAAAAATATTACCTTGAAATAGCCTATATTTCGGATCTGTCCCAAACCCAACAAAATATCAACAATTAAAATAAATAAACTCTTATGATTCCTACGTAGGTATATACAGTAGAGTCCTTGAGTCTTTAATAGTGGAGTAGTGTCTGCTATAAGTCCCTCCTCTACAAGGTGCACATCAGACCTCAAACAGCAGATGCACAAAAGCACCAGGCTGCACTGGTTCAGAGCATCCCACATGTGCTGATGCAGACTGCAGAGCACACAGGCTGCAAGGAAGTGAACCACATGTTTGGAAGCACAACTTTGAGCCACTGAAAGCTTAAACCTACTTTTGCAACCTTAAAGGGCCCATATTATGCTATTTTATGATCTGAAATGTGCTGCACTGTGTTTTTAAACTCAATATATCTTTGCTAGAATAATTTTGATGATTTCACCCAAAAATTGCCAATCTTTACTGATTTAAAGATAAAAGGTTAACTTGAAAACTACAGCTTCATGACATCACAAGGTGGAACACAGCATTTCGAGCTATGGAGATGTAAAGTACTGATAAAGAATTACTCAAACATATGTGAATGAAACAAAACACAACTTTGGGTACGATTTTGAGGAGGTAACTGCATTATAACATGGCTAAAAGCTCACAAGTTTTGTTTAATATGGAACCTTTCAAGTAATTTGTTTATTAGATGTTGTGGTGTTTGATTCAAATTTGACGCTACATTGTGATTGGAAACTATCTGGTGCAATCCCTCATGTAATTTGTCATTCATCCAGGCGTGGTCCATACTACAATATCATATTATAATTTCAACCAGTTGAAATAAGTGAAAGAGATGCAATGAATAGAACCTTGTTGATTAAACGATGAGTTCATATACAATGGCAAAATAAAATGTTCCCTAATTTTAAGATATGAAAAGTAAATTGAATTAGTTTACATGTAACTCATTTAAACTCATACAACAAAACCTGCTTGTCTCCATGGTGATATTATTGTTTTGCCCGATACCACAGCATGACAATAAAATTCAACAATCAATCTTTGCATTGCGGCACACCTGCTCACAGCAACAATGCATGTTTTTCAATGTATATCATCTGTAATTGACTAGATGTAAGATTGATATGAGATTGATGTTTCAGGAAAAGCAATAACATCGTCATGGAGACAAGCAGATGGAAAAAAGCGACAGAATGCACAGTTAAATTTCATTATTAAACTGATTCTAAATAAATTTCACTGTTGTTTAGGTGATTGATGTTTTGTCTGTCCCTCTAGGCTTGTAGACACTTTCCTCCCAGGCCTCAGAAATCTCCATATCTGAACTTCCCCCTCTTGGCCTGTTGCCGGCTAAATCATGAGTAAAAATGGCCGGGGAACTCTGTTTGACACCTCCGGAGACCACTTCCTGTTTACTTCCTGCTGCGTCCGGTCTCCCTCAGAAAAACAGAAACACGCTATTCTTAAAGGGACAGCATACAGAAATATATTATGTGTTATCTGTATGTGCTATTGTTTTACTAGAATACTCCCAGATACACTCAAGTCCTGTTATGGGAGGAGGGAGATTTTTCATTCAAATCGTCTGCTGCAGAGAACAAAATCTGGCAGAATTTTACATCAGATGCCCTTCCAAACCAGCCTCATTGTCCTGTGACTAGAGTTGGCAATCGGGTCATAACCAGTCTTATTTTGGAAAATCTGCTGAATAGTAGGACTAAAAGCAATATTTAGGTAAGTTAAAATGACTTAAGAACATTGACTTTATTTGAGTAGATACAACTTGACAAGTAAAATAATCAATCAATGGAATGAGCGTGTTTTTCTTAATTCAATCAACATTAGATTTAGTTTCTTATTTTAACTGCAAAAGAGTTGTTGTTTTTCTTGTCTGTGTAACAAGATGTATTTTCATATTTTAAGGCCAAAAAGTCATGTTCCACTGGTAGATAATTTTACTTGTCATGTGAAATTTACTCAAATCATGATAAAACTTTCTTAATTCATGTCAACTTAACTTAGCTAGATTTTCATTTTTGCAGTGTAGCATATAAAAGTAAAAGCAATGCCTTGTGCAAACTCTTAGTAATATTTTCCTAGTATAGAAAAGAGAATGGATGAATTGAAAGTTGCAAATGCATTTCTTGAGAATCACATTTACAATTCTTTCCTTGTTATTGTATTCAAAAACATGAGAGGAAACATGTGCAAACGGAAAGATGCTTGATACAGACAGGCCCGTCACATGATCAGGTGGTGTGTTTGGGGACTGCTTGTTTTGAAGGTTTTCCAAGTCTCTTCAGGGACAACACTTTGACACAGTCTTTTTGCCAGATTTGTCAGATGATAAACTACAGCAGCCCCGAAGGATAGTACTGTGTAACCTTGTGGCAGCTTTTACTATAGAGACTGTTAATTATTTAAAGGTCTCAAAGCGCCAGTGAGATTTAGGTTAAAATATTAATTAAAACATTAAATACACTAGAAACTATTGCGGATGATGTAAGACTATATGAGACAAAGGAAAGACCAAAATGGGGCCATTCCTCTGAAGTGTGATTTCATATTTAGATATGGCTCCAGTTGAATTAGTAATGCATCCATTAAAATACTAAAACACATTTGACTAAACCAGAAGTAAAACAGGAGAAGTTGAGTTTGAACTAAGACTGGATGAGGGAAGGAAAAGTAAATTGCTTCATTATCCAGCTACCAGCTTCAACTATTGTTTAAAACACAAAAGGTATTGTTTAAATTGAATGTTAAAGGTGCACAATGTAACTCTACCTTACATTTATTAAATTACAAAATATTACAAAAATACCTATAAAAACAGTAATTTTGACAGTGAGTGGGGTTGCCTCTCCACAGAATGTTACACAATGCACCTTTAATAGACCTAGTCAGTCTTGGATTGAGTTTAAAAACATTTAAATACAAAATCAGATTCAATATAAAATAACAATGAAACCAAACAAAATCATCAGTTCTTATTTAGCTATAAAACAGTTCATACCCTAAATCCACTGAGGAATTTGTAAAAAGTTGTGTAAATAATTTAAAATAGATTTCTTAGACAAAAGACAAGTGGCTGTCATAATATTTAACAATACATTTGTCTCCCGTAAAGGACATTGCTGAGCCAGACTGAACCAGCTGAACCGGGACAAAACCAGGGCCAAGTGACCCAGAAAAGCATCTTTGTTTAATTGCTGTGTTCTTTGGTTGTGATTGGTTCAGTCTGACCTCATCTGTGTCAATCTGTGGCCACTTCAAACAAACAGAAAAACATCTGCTCTCAGAGTTACACACAAAGCCAGACTTTTGAACTCAAAGCTCAAAGCGTGAGTCGGGAATAAGATCAGTGCGTATTTGGGTTCTGCTGACTCAGAACGGAAAGAATGAATGAAAAAGAAGAGAGAAAAGAGAGAAGGAGAGAGGGAGAGAAGACATGCAGCAAGGTCAAAGATTCAAATGATGCACAGCTGGGAGAAATGGCTCCAAGCCGAGAGTTTACCACCAGACATCGCACTCTTCACTCAATAACACTGCTGTGGCTAATGCTATTACCTCTATTGCATATACTGTACTTCTAATGTTACTGCAGATGCTACTGCTACTAGTACTGCTGCTGCTGCTTACTACTACTACTACTACAACAACTACTACTCCTTCTACTACAATGAATGCTATTGACACCACCACTACTACTACTAGTTCTACAGTGAAAACTATGGCTTATACTAAAAGAATGGGAAATGCTACTACTACTCCTACTGCTGATACTACTGTTGCTACTGCTACTACTACTGCTACTACTACTATTACTACTACCGCTACTACTACTGCTGAAAGTTACTACTGCCACTACTCCTACTACTACTGCTCGGGTAAAATTAATGAGAAACTACTTATGAAGATGGAGTCTGAATTCTATCCCAAATTCAAAACACTACACACATAATTAATCCCGTACGGTTGACCACAATGGTAGTACAATAATAATCCAAAGTCAGCAGATAAATTATTCAAAAAGAGCAATAAAGGCAGCTTCACACTTAAGCCTTGATATTGAATTTTAGTAATGTCCACTTCTCTGCCAGATAAGACCAAAGAATTTGTTAGGGTTACAACCAAACACAACCTCCTTCGCTGAGGTAATTAGAAAGATTGATGACATGACGAATGATGTACTAATTCACTAATGGAAAACAAAGTCAGTGTGAAGCAAGGACATGCTTTACGTTTGTTTATTTGGTCATATTTTGGGTGGACTCCCCAGAGTTTGTCACCTGTCTGAGCTCCAAAGCCACATGAGGACAACATACTGTGGCACTAATCACTGCCTTCTTTTCCAACGTGGAAATTCCAGCTCACACCAGGACCGTCGGAGCAGAGACAAAGAGCTGGGGAATATTTCCGGACTCAGTTTCCATCCAGACAATGAACTATAGGAACTGGCAGGGATTTCAAATCTTTTCCTATCCGTTATAATAATATATGTCCTAAAAGCCTTATTAGTTGGTTTTTAAAGTGGATTTTTAAGAGACTAAACTTCATCTGAAAAAGAAGCAAGACTTCACTTTCATAACTCTATAATTAAAGCAAGCTCAAATCTGTTCTAAACTCAGGAAAAAACAAATTAATTATGTCAACATCTGGAGTTCCAAGGGTTTCAGAATAATGAAAAATTAAGATGGTTGCTTTAGTGATTAACTATTTAAAACAAATTTCTCAAACATTCTCAAAATACTGCATGCACCAAGAAACTGAAACTCATGAAAAAAATCTTGGCGTCACAATAGTTTTAATTTTTGTAAGGTATTTTGCAAGACCAACTGAAAAGCATTCATGTTTGATCAAAATAATGTCTTTCCATGGAGACATTGCCTGGAATGTTCCACTGTATGACATTGCACTTCTTACCTCTACGGAGGGAGCAGGTTACACTAAGTACACTAAGTACCAAGTTACATGTCAGATCTGTGGATAGGCCCAGTCACACTAAGAATGCAAGTTTTTAGGTCAATAAAAACCCATGTATAATGAGTAAATGCAAGATAGATACGTCCAATGCCAAATGATATAACACCTCCATGGAGACAAGCAGGTGACAGACCCTCCACCAGTTACATAATGCACCTTTAAAGGTCATACAAACCTATAGAAAAAGGCCACAATAGATTACTACACACACAGGTTTGGAGATTTGAGCCCGTCGAAACCAACGCACACACCGAGACCGCAGAGGAATTTCCTTAGTTCATATAAAAGTGATAATGGGATGTGTCCCGGCGGGAGCGGAAAATCAGAGGTGACTTACGAGCAGCGCATTCCTGACTCTGACATCGACACACACAGTCAGTGGGGCTCAAAATTACCAGGAAAATACTACTATGGTCAGCAGGCTTTACACATAATAATGTACAAAGGACAGAAGATATTTCATTGTTTGCTGAGAAATATGTGGTGTCTAAATAAATACATAAAGTGCACAGACTTCAGATCGTTCAGTATATGAAAGATAAAACAATATATTTTAGGGGTGAATATTTCTCTTGAGTACTTTTTCTTTCTTTTTGTACTAATGGGGACGTTTGTGTTATTACTCAGTGCTATTTTATGAACTTATATCTTCATTATATATATACTAACTAACTACTTAAGTGTTATTTATTTATTGCAGTTCATATCTTTAACTATATTGCACATTTAGAATAGTTTTTGGGGGTTAATACATGCTTTATGGTTTAGTTTCAGGATTATTGTTTAGTTTTCTCTTAATGCAGTTTTCTAAGTAGATTCTTAGTAAGATTCTTGATCATGTATTACTTTAATGTATGTCACTTAAAGAAACCATCCCAATAAGAATAGTGCCAGTGGCTGAGGTTCTACAACCACTTCAGTAGCCTATTCATTGATGTATGTTAAATAATGTGATTGTGAGGGAGGCTGTAGGTTCAAATTGGCAGACCAGTATCTTTCACTTTGTCAAGAGAGTGAATAAATAATGCATGAAATTGTAAAACTACTTTGAGTAACTGGGAAAGTGCTTTATGAATCCAGAAAATTCGTCAGGGACTACACAAGGGCAATTACTGTATCCATTTCACCGGTGGATAGGACCAAAAGATGGAAACCAGCTTTAAAGGTCTTATATTACGCAAATTGATTCTTGTGAGCTTTAAGCCATGTTAGAATGTTGTTACCTCATCAAAAACATACCCCAGAGTTGTGTTTTGTTTCATTCACACATGTTTGAGTAATCCTGCATTATTAGTCTCGCAACATTTGCAAAGCTCAGAACGCTCTGTTCCCTCTCGTGATGTCATGAAGCATTGTTTTAAAATTAACAACTACTAAGCTTTTAATGGGCAGAGATTGGCAATACCAGATCTGAAATTATCCAAATGATTCTAGTGAAGGTTTACAGAGTTTAAAAACACACTTCCTGTATCACCACATGACATCACAAGGGGCGGCAGTAGCTCAGTTGGTAGAGCATTCGCCCATTGATCTAAAAGGTTGGTGGTTCAAATCCAGCTCTCAACATAAACATCACAGGTTGAGTGGTCAGATCCACTGACCCACAGGTTGGCTGGTGTGATTCCAGCTCCCACAGATGAATGCTGTCGTTGTGTCCTTGGGCAAGACACTTAACCCACCTTGCCCACAGTGTCTGCGTACACTGGTGTGTGAATGGGTGAGTGGTTCCTTGTTGTAAAGCGCTTTGAGTGCCTTGAAGGTGGAAAAGCGCTATAGAAAAATGTGACCATGTACCATTTACCAAGGTGGAGTGTTTTCCTTTTGAGAGAAGAACAAATGTATGTGTTAAACATGAATGAATGAAAAAAGCACAACTCAAGGTATATATTTGATGAGGAAACCTTATACTATAGCTCAGAAAATAGCATAATTTGGGCCCATTAACATGAAAAGAACATGCGCACTTAACTCAAGATCAAAATTTGATTGTCCGCTAAATGTACCCCAAACCTTAATAGTATAATTGTAGCTCCCCTGTTTATAATACAAAAACCATTGGTGTGTGTGATCGCCATCTTTAAGCATGTCTATTTTTGATGATATTACCACACTCCTCTCTCTCTCCACCATCTGTCTCTCTATATTTTCCTATTGAAGGTCCATGTTGGTGCTGCCAGACGCCGGAGGGTACACTGCCCCCTACTGGTACGCACTGGCACTATTCAATGGACAGAAGGAGTAGGGCTTATTCCCACAGAGAGACCCCGATGCCCAAACACAGCACAGGTGAGCAACACACCTGTCCTCCTGTCAGGACGCCCAAGGTTCCCAGGGTTTTTAATTAATCTGTTTCCAGGACGTTTCAAGGACTTTTATTAATAATACTCGGCCTGAAAATTGTCAATGGGCAATATAATATACTGTATATCTCTATGGTGTCTCCAATTGTGCTTTTCATTAAGATGTCTGTATAATCACTCAGTAGTCCAGGTAGGATCTATAGCAAAAGAAGGTTGAACTCTTTCTGAACAATATCTTTTCTTTTAGAGGGTAGATGTTTCGCAACACGCTTCTTCATTTCTGACAGGGCTCTATCTTTTCAATTGTGATGGTTGGAAGGGGTCAAAACTCAAACTATAATAACTGTAAAAATTACTGAATAAAAATAAACAAGTGGACTGGTACAGATGGCTTTCTTTTGTGTAATGTAATCAAGGATAACTAGAAGCACAAGATTGAGTCAACAAGAACGAAACAAGAAGAGATTTTGCCATCATTTCTAATATGTAAATAGTGCCTTTTAGTGCCCAAAATTTACTTCAGAATTTGTATGTACTTCATTTAATATTTTTGTTGTCATTCTAGCTGTCTTTTTGGAACTATAGCTTCTCAAAATATGTAACTCACCAACGCTTAACTAATCCAAATGGGGGAAAAAATCTCACAAAATAATTTTTCTCATGTGTGCACAATCTTGCGATCTTGTGGCATGAGATCTTGTCCCATCCCTACTAACTTTGTAAAAGAACAAGGACTATTAACTCAAATAAAAAACAAATAAAGTTAAGCTAATTGCCTATAAACGAAGTGTTGATGGTTTTACTACCCATGTCATTGTACAAAACAGTCACATTGCGTTCTCCAGTCAGATGTGACATTGTGGATATCTGAAAGTTGCTAAAACATTTGTCTAACAACTTTAAAAACAAAAGCCTTGCACTGGTCCACTGCCACTGCACTCATAAATAACTGAAGCTTAGTAGGTGAAAATGCAGTAACACTTTTAGAGGCACCACGTAACTATTGTCGGAGGATATGTCACCTGTTGTCTCCATGGAGATGTGACTGTTTTGCCTTGAATGCTCCACAGTATTAATTACACCTATTCAATAAGTAGTCTTTATTGCTGAGAAATGGCACCGCTCCACAGATATGACCTGTAACTGGGCCTAGTGACACCCGCCTGTTGAAATTATGCTTGTTGAGATTATTATGATGCACGCTACTGTTGAACATTGCAGGCATGGAAATAACATCTCCATGGAGACTAACATAAAAGGTACATGGTGTTTCTTTAGGGGTTATTCTAATTTTATACTTACTATATTCTACCTATACAAAGTAATGAGACAAGCAAGTGGCAGACATACTGCACCTTTAAGTAAACACGATTTCAATATTAAAGACGCACTGTGTAACTTTTAGATTGGGGGTCCGTCACCTGCCTTAAGTTTATTCAATTACAGGTGGTTTTGTAGGTCAAACATACCAAGAGAAACAGGCATTCGGACTGTGAGCGGGGTCACCTTTCCGCAGATCAGACCTGTAACTTGGTCTCGTTTGGATTCCGTGAAGATAGAAATGTTTAATACTGTACTGTGAAACATTCCAGAGAACGCAATAACATCTCCATGGAGAAAAGCATTTGACAGGCCCTCCACCAGAAAAGTCACACAATGCACCTTTAATTTTGCTAATGGTAGTAATATGGTAATATAAGGTCCATAACAGCCCATTTGTAGACCCTGACAGAGCCGTGGACTGGTGTTACATTGAGACAGATGGCTTCAGTCAGTGTTAGTTTAGAGCGTAGGAAGTGTCTTTATTGAGGCCTTTTCCTTGTCCACATTGTCAGATTCTCAGACAGTGAAGTGTGCTGGCCCGGAGCACGTGAGGGTGAGTGGGCGATCTCTGTGTCCACACAATACTAATACTGCACTGGTCTGGAATTATAATATATTCCTCTAAAAGTAGGTTAAAGGAGATCTGGAAGTGATGTTAAATTTTGAGATTTTTTTGAGGAATTCTGCTACAGTTCCAGTAGGATGTTTATGAGGTTACCTGAGACTTAAAGAGCCCATATTACGCTGTTTTCTCTGATCTATGTTATAATGTTGTTTCCACATCACAAACATATCTGTAGTTGTGTTTTGTTTCATTCATACACGTTTAACACACAAATCCAGAATACTACTACCACTACATTGCATCACAAGGTGGAACAGAGCATTTTGAACTTTGTGGATGTAGACAGACAAATAATAAAGGATTACTCAAAACACAACTCCAGGTATTTGAGTTTTTGAGGAGGAAACAACATTCTAACATGGCTTAAACCTCACAAGAGTATTTTTGTGCAATATAATTCCTTTAACTGTCTGTAATATCCGCTAACTGCTTAATCCTTATGAGGTTGAATTACGGTGAATAACACATGAAAAGAATATTGGGTTTTAGAACATTTGTTATAAATTAGTGGAATAGTAATTTTCTAACCAGAGATAAACTGTTATAAAATCATTGTGGTGGCTTAGGCTTAACACTTGGGCAACATAAACCAGATTTACAAAAAACGACAAAAAAAAAAAGGCAGAATTTTTTTTCTCCTTACTTTTTGTGGTGATAGAGCAGAGCAAAAGATCATACAGGAGTCAAATGAACTTGTAAATATTTGCAAATCCATGTTCTACTTGGAAATGGGGGGAACTCCACAAAGCAAATGAAACAAGTTACTGTTCAGTTAGTATTATTATTATCAACTCGAATCTGTCAAATTCCTTTTACATGATTAAGGATGATGATTAAAGTATCCGATAACAAAATATACCTTAATACAATTACATCATACAATTACTTCATATACTTTGAAATGAACTGCAGCTCTTTAAAATTACTCAAACTGAGTGCACCATACGTGTGTCCCCAAGAGTCAGATAGTGCATGCAAGAATTGCAATCTCTGGCAGTCCCCAATTACATGCATATTAAAGCATTGCACTGGTTGATTTTCAGTGAGTAATTATTGAGGTGTATTATTCCCCAATAATTAACAAAGAGGTAACAAAGAAGCACCCATTTTTATTACAAACTGGTGGAATGAAGCTGCGACTAGTTTTACAAAATTACAAAAGTTTCTTGCAGCATTTTTTTCTTGCAGCTGACTATTTGTTTACATTAGAGGAACTTCCCTTAAAGCCAGAGGTGATTCAGACAGAGAGGGGAGGACACTCAAGACAGCTGACTGCTCCAAAAGAATCAAAACTCAGAAACTTAATGATACCAAAAGTAGAAAGTTATATTAATTTCAACAGTTTTATATTTATTATATTATTATTTTCTGAAAGAGCATTGGGACAGTCTTGACCTAATGTGAGACCACATGCGTAAAAAGGATAAAAGACAAAGATAATAAGACATACATGCTTACCACTGAGTCATCGGTCACCTACAAAAAGTAGGCGGTGTGCAAATGACTACAGAATGAGTCAACGCACACATACCACTAAAAAATAATACATGCAGTATCCAATTATCGGTAGCAACAAGCAGTGATTAAACCTATTGCAATCTTGACATCTGTCTTTGTCAAATAAGCACACATGACAGGGCACTCCTAGTTTAGGGAACACGACAGAAGCTAATTGAATGACAGCTATAAGCTTCTCAAACTCTCAAAGCTCTTTTTACGTTCCATCAGGTCTAAAGCCATGCAGGTAATAGAATAGATGAGATTCTTTTCCCACACCATTTTTATGAAGGTTTTTAAAGACAATATGTAACTTTTCTAAGAAAAAACTTTTCTAAGAAAAAGCTTCTTTTTTTTTCTGGAGGGTCTGTCATGTGTTTGTTCATTAACATGTGCTGTGTTCTTTTAGAAATAAATACAATATGAAAAAAACTGTCTGGAACTGGGATGTTCCACCATATGGCATTGCACTTTACTCTTTATACACTTATCTATCTCATGAAGACAAGCAAGTGATGTCATGAGGCCAAGTTACAGGTCAAGTAATAAATGCATTTCAAAACTGTATAATAAGTACAATAAGAAAGAACACCAGTAATGCAAGATAGTTAAATGCTATACTATGAAAAATTCCAACCAAATTAATAACATCTCCATGTAGACAAGCTGATGGTGGACCCTCGACCACAAAAGATAGATAGTGCAGCTTTAAATTTTCCACATTTATACAACACCAGAATTTAACTCGGGGAGGTTCACAAGGTTCAGGGTTCAGCCTTCATGTATGCACTTGTCTACTTCTCCAAGCAGACATCGTGTTGACAGCTATTTAACAAATAAGGTTACCTCCAATAGTACACATAGATCAACTAAAAGAACCGTAATCAAGTACCAAACTATTCCAACCAGAACTATAACAAAAGGCTAGTGTATAAAAAGCCTATCAGAAAGCACTGATTCTCATTGAAGTGCCTTATGTCACCCGCTGTCATTGACGGCTGTTGCATCGCCACGACAACAAGAGGACATCCCCTGCCTGCCTGGCTGCACTGCACAATAAACACACACTAAATGCATTCAAGCCGCGAGAGACAACCAGCGCTAAACAGGAACCGAAAGCAACGCGCAAGTCGAGTCTTTTGCATAGGGCGTAAAAGCGCATAAACCTTCAAATGAAAAAATACCCCTTGATCAGTGGTTGAAGGACTAACCTGCCCAAGTGTATTCCTCCTGTTCAGATCTTGCCATGTGCGTAAACAGTCCGTATCCGTGCGTTAAAACAACATGTGGATCCGAAAGCTTCAAGTTTTAAAGTGCCATAAATGTCCGAGCGCTGTTCTCAGTCACCCGCACTGCCTTCCTTCCTTCCTCGCTGGTTTCCTCGCCCCCTCGCCGGAGTGTTTACATGGGTCTGGTGGCGCGGTCAGAGGAGGTCCGGTGATAGGTGAGCGGTGTATGCGCGCGCGACTGTATGAGCGCTCCAGCAAAGAGAGGGGAGAGGAGAGACAGAGAGAGAGAGAGAGAGAGGGAGAGAGAGAGAGCGAGAGAGAGAGAGAGAGAAGGAGAGAGCGAGGGTGAGAGAGAGAGGGAGCCCAGAGGAGTAAAGCCCAGGCGTGACGCACGGCCAGAAATAGACAGGAGGGGCCACGGCAGGGGGAGACGCATGCGCAGCAAGCAGGGCACTTTTGCAGCGACGTATGAGACAGTGGTCTGAAGAGTTAGTACACACGCTCTGAAAGTATTTTGTTACAGTTTGGACAGTTACTACCGCGTAATACAAGTTCAATACCATCGTTTAATATGTAGGCCTAGTGTTATAGCCTGTTATAGGGTTGTCATAAAATTTTAAGTCTGGTACGCCACTAATCGATAGACTAAACCTAAACAAAGATCAATCCTGAAAAAGTCACAGAATAGTTTTAGAAAGGTTTAGGTCTATATCAGAACAAGTACAAGTCCACAAAGTATTAACACATCTATGACTTGAAAAACGGTGTATATAAAAACACTTTGTCTAGTTTTGACTGCTCTAGTCTATTTGCAGATTCTCAGATTGATATCCTTATAGTAAGTGAGTGGATCTGAGACATGACAGCAATAAAAACAACATTCCTTTCCAATGTAGGTCCTCATTTGAAGCTATATAAAAGAAAAATAACAACTGACTTCAGAATAAATGCAACAAAAAACACTTTTATTTAGGCAAATATATTTATAGTTAACCAAACATCATGCATCCCTCTGTCCCCTCACTCCAGCTCATGTCATTGCATAAGTTCACATCAGTGAGCTGTGTTGCTGTAGTACAAGTGTGTTTGCTCTGGCTAGCCCAGCTCTGAGATCAATAACAAATGTAGCTCACCAAATCCAATCGATATCTGTCTGTCACTGGGCCACTGGACACACAAACAAACTAATTCAACACTAGCTGTGCTCCCAACACTCACCATAGAGCCACCATTACACTGCCATAACCAGAAACAATAAAGGCATAAAATGGTAGTAACGTTTGACCACACAATACAGATGCCCTGCACAGGCCTCGCTGCAATAAAAGAAATTGACGTCATGAGTTTTTTTCAGGGTAAATTAACATCTTGCAAAAAATACTGTGTCTGTTTTTGAGAATAAAAAGCTTTGCTCAGAATAGTTACTAAGAACACTAAGATCAGGTGTAAGAGAATTAGGCCTGTCACGATGACATGTCATGATTGAATATATATATTGAATATTTTGTGTGTGTGAATTGAATACTGAATTGAACAATAACTTGATAATAATTATTCTGACAGGCCCAAGCCTCATTATAAACAAATAATAATAAATGCATAGCACTTTTCCAGACTTTCAAAGTCGCTTTACAGTTTTGTGCATTATTTATTCATATACCCAGTGGTGGTAAACTACTATTATAGCCAAAGCTGCAATGGAGCTGATGGGCTGCTTAGAATTGGAGATTTGATGAGATCAGGCTTTAACAAGAAGTTTTGGCCAAACTGTAACGTATTCAGAAACCATTCTGTAGTCACAGCTGCCCACAGGTAGACTGACGGAAACATGTCTGCCACTTGGCTCACTGCCACTGCTGCCCACATCAACAGTGATACATAAAACATTTATTCGCTTCTAAATATATTCCACTCAAAGTTGTGAAATTCACTTGGGGGAGGCTGTAGCTCAGTTGGCAGATGTAAGGTTCAACCACTGGTACAAAGATCAAAGGTTTGATCCCTACTCCCTCTAGTGCATATAGTACTGTTACTGTGTCCATGAGCAAGGCACTTAATCCACCTTGTCTCCATTATGTATGTGAATAGGTTCCTTTATGTAAAGCACTTTGCGTACCTATTGTTGACTGAAAAGACTATTTAATGACCATTTATTTAAATGGTTTAAGTCCTGTTATGTTGCTTAACTTTTATACTTGAATAACAGTTCTTAACAAGTTCACCTCTTTGTTATATGTCCTTGCATTAACACAGTACAACAGTACAAGGCATACAGTGTTTTCTATAAAGTAAGCATAAGTGTATCTATATTTAGCTGAAAGGCCCAACAGTGCATAATTCATATGCATGTGATAATAAATAAAACATGGTGTATACATCGCTGTTCACCCGAGCTCACGGCATGGACTGCTGAGGTTTGCAAGCACTCTCCCACTCTGCAAACAAAGATAGATTATAGGTAAAATACAACAGGCAGTTATTTATACACACTGCAGCCTATGAGAATATGCAATACGTGAAGCAATGGAAGAAGTTTGGAGTGATTCAATCAGATACTTAACACCAAATGTACTACTTTATTTAGCTTCTCGTGATTCAAAATACTGCATGTTTTTGTTTAAGTTGGCTGCAAGGCTGACACTTTAGAATGAATAGTATAGTATAGGGGAGTCCTATGGGGTTCTACATGTACTTGATTTTCCACCAGAATGCTCACTATACTGGGAAACACCTTTGTACCTTGAGGAATTGCCTTGAAGAGCCTTAAAAAAAAAATTCAATTTGAGTAAACTCATTCACACAGCGATCTAGTTGAATAATTCACAGCATCAAAACAAAACAAAACAATCACCATTACAAAATTTTAAGAACTGTGGCATGAACAATATTTTAGTTTCATTCTTCATTTTTTAACATATATTTTTTAAATGTGAAGTTTGGTCATATTTTGACAGGTGGTGAGCAGTAGAATATTTTCAACCAAAGGAGTGGCTGTGACTCAAAAAGCAGTCATCTGAGGCAAGGTAAGATGCACCCCACTTTAGGGCCACAGCAATTCTCTGTCAAAAGCCTTAGCATTATCTTTACCCAGCCAGCCCATTAGACCTGATATTAAGTGCTAAATACTGAACCACAGACTGTATATAAATGGACACAGCTAACCTGTGAGCCGCCCCATTTCAATTAGGAAGTGAACATGGGCGCGTTTCTGGTTCCATTGCCTCTGGCTCCAATTGGGTTTAGATTCAAAAATTGTCACCCCTCCCTCTGTAACTGCTGCTGTGAGGATCATTCATTTGGTCTTAAAACTTTGTCTGTAAATAAATTCCTATTCCTAATATGGAACTAGCCTCGTGAGCTTCATTTGACTAGAACTGAACGCTATGGGTGACGTCACAATCCCTTCGTCCACTTTTTTAAACACTCTACGCACTGTATAATGGAAGATAATATAGAAATATGCTCTATATAAAAAAAAGACAAACAGCTGTCATATTGAGCTTTCTTCCTGCCCACCTGACATTTCGTTTTTGCTCACTTTAATGCGTTTTGTCGCTGTGTGCCTCTAAAAATGTGTGTGGCCTTTTAAAAATTGCTGTTGCTTGGAAATAGCTGCTGAGTTGCCACTGTCCTTAAAACTAAATGCACTAAAAAACTTAAAGGTACATTATGTAACTTTTCTAATACAGAGTTTGCCACATGAGATGTTATTCCTTTACATAGTCTATATGTTACGGCATTACATCTATCTCCATGGAAACAAGCAGGTAGCCAAGTTAAAGGTCAGATCCATGGAGATTCAAGCCTGCTAACAGTAAGAATGCAATGATTTTGAGCAATACAGTAAAAACTTAAAACTAAAAGCCAGGTTAACGGATATAATGCCACACTATGACCAGGCAAAGCTACATCTGTAGAGACAAGCTTGTGTCATACTATCCACCAGAAAAGTTACGCAATTCACTTTTAATGCATTTAATTTGTTATTTGTCCGTTAAACACAAGTCCTTCTATGTTTCATACACTGTACTTTTGGCTGCGGTGGGAGGTTCGTGTTTGGACATGACCAGCTTCAGTTAAAATGGATCTGAACTTACTCTGTCCTTGTTTGAACTGCAAATACTTTTATTATCACAGCGGGGTCAGGGAAAAGTGAACTTAAAGTTTGAAGAGACACGTTCCTTGTAAAGATTTTTTAGATAATCCTTTGAAATCATCAAGTCAACTTTTGTAGCTCTGTTCATACGTTTACACAAAATTCCCAAACTGCAGAGACTGAAATGTAACCGTCAATTCACATTTCTAAAAAAATTGGAAGTTAGGGACAAAAAAATCCCAAAATACCACCCATGCAGAGACAGTGTACCCATCTAGCCACCGATGAACATTACATAACATGTGAAGCGTTCTTTTATAGTTATTTTAGGTCGGACATATTTTAGACTTAATGAGGGGTCACACAGAGATTGGGAAGCCCCTGTTTCATTGCCAGGTTTCTATTCTGGCTTGTTTGGCCCTGGACTCTATTCTAGACCTGGGTTAATGTTTGTCTATGGGGCAGGGGGGCATAGAGGGGCATAGGGGGGGTTATTGTAGTGCCCCAGGAGGCGACAGGTGCCACGCCACTTGACACCGCACTTCGAAGCGCGCTGAAAGAAGGGCAACCGAAGATCAGTGTGAGGAGATGGGTTTGGACAGAGAGATGAGAGAGAATATCCCAGGGGGCATACGGGACGTCCCATACAGGAATAGAACATCAAGTAGTCGTAGCAAGGTAGTCTTTTATACAAGAGGAGCTGACAACTTTCATAATCATCGATCTTCTGAGACATATGTAGATGTATTTGTTCATGTGTCTAAGTCAGTTTGCACAATCAAAAGGTACATTGGGACATTTTCCCTCTGGATCGCTTATTGAAACATATACAAACATAGGAATCATTTAGATGAGTGGATTTAGTTTAACCATTGCAAACATTCTGAGTAACTTTTGGTGGAGGGTCCAGTACTGGATTGTCTCCATGGAGATGTCATTTCTTTGCCTAGAATGTTCCATAGTATAGGGTATTAAACATATCTCCCTTGCATTTGTTCAATTACAGATGTATCATAGCTCAAAATCCCTTAAAAAGAACAAATTCTTACCATGTACAGGCTTGCTTCTTCATTAATCTGACCATTAACCTGTCTCAGTTGTAATTATCAAGTTTATTTCCATACTGTAGAATAATCGGGGGATAACAGTAACATCTCCATGGAGACAAGATGGCTGTGGACCCTAAAACAGAAAAGTTACATAATGCAGCTGTAAAAAACATCAAGAAATCAATGTTTGCAAGTGAAAAAAATGGTACATGATTGTTAATGTGCTTTACTGTTAATGTACTCTAAATGTGTTTTTATTTTTAAGAGAGGACCCAAGGAAGAGGAGTCTGTGCACTTGCAGAGATTAATGGAAATCGTTAAAGGTGCACTGTGTAACTTTTCCGTTGGGGATCCGTCACCTGCTTGCTTCTGCGGATATGTCATTGCTCTGTCTAGAATGTTCTACAGTATGGCATTAAACATCTCTACCTTACATATATTCAATTACAGGTGTTTACAGGATTTATAGCTCAAAAATAACTAGAAAAACAGGCACTCTGACAAGCAGGGTCACCTCTCCACACATCTGACCTGTAACTTGTCCTGGTTTGGTTTCCATGAAGATAGAAAGGTTTAATGCCATACTGTGAAACATTCCACACAAAGCAATTACATGTTCATGGAGAAAAGTATTTGACAGACTCTTCACAAGAAAGGTTGCACAATGCACCTTACATAAACCAATAAAAAAAATAATGGAGTAATAATAAATTTGCACAAATAGTGGTATAAATAAATAAAAATATATAAATAAATAAATAAATAAAAATAAATAAATAAATAAAAATTCTCTTGAAACAATGGAGGATAAATAAATTTGCACAAACAGTATTACTTAGTATTACTTATGATTACTTGGATCAATTCACCTGAAGGACTGAGGGACAACAACATTTCTTTTCAGGGAACCCTAACCTAGGCAGCCCTGAACAAGAACCTGGCTCAGATCTGGAGAAGTCTCCTCTTGACATTTGTACACAGAGACATTGAGGAAGTCCAAAATTCCACAGAAGACAATAAGGTCCATTTTGGGGACTATGATGATGTCTGTGAATGTTGGTTAATCTGCTTTTATTCTTTTATTGACCAAGGTCTGTCTGCTGCTGATCTACAAAAATAGTTTACATTAACTGGTCACTTTATGGTCGGTACCACTTTCATTTCTTGAAATATAGTGTGAGTAATCTGTTAACTCATCCAATAAGAAAATGCTTCTCTCTAGTCTCGCCATATAAAAGCTCCAGACCTCTACTAATTATTATGTTGAAATAAAAACTTGATATTTGGGTTTGTGGCGTCACACTCGTCCTTTAAAAATGTCAAGTTTATGATAGTTATGCTGAGTTTAGTGTTTTGGGTTTGGTCCTCTTAATGAACAGAGCTTTTGGGGTTAGACTGAGTTCATTCTGACATTTAGAAATATGACGTTTGAGATCCCACCGCTGTGAACTAAAGTGTGGGGTCAACCTTCCAGGTCACCAATTAGGATTACAAAAGAATAGGAGAAACTGTCGAGAAAATATGATGAAAATATAAACACTGTAAATGAGAAATATATAAACTGTTAATTGCAATCTTGGGGAATAGTTTGAATGTAAATGGCCCATATTACACTATTTTCTGATACACTGTATGTTAAAATGTTGCTTTCTCTGCACCTCTCTACACCTTCACTAGAATCATAATTTCAGACCTGGAATTATCAATCTCCACTAAACAAAAGGTAAAAGGTAGCTGCCAACTTGAAAATTTGCTTGATGACATCACAAGGTGGAACAGAGCAGTTTAAGCTGTGGAGATGTAGACCATCTAATATTAAAGGATTATTCAAACTTGTGTGAATGAAACAAAACACAACTCCAGGAATATTATAAAAACAAGATTATAACATGCCTTAAAGCTCACAAGAGTAAATTTTGCACAATATAAGATCTTTCTAAACCTGTACTTATTCATTGCTGGTTGAAGTCTCTGCTGAGGCATAATACAATTTAGTTCACTGCAAGACAAATAAACATAATGAAGGTAGATAATGATGTGGAAACATTAGAAATGCTTGGTTTGTACTGGACTGAACTCATGAAGGTAACCAAAGACAAATCCAGTTTGGGAAATGAACAGCAAGCACTTTATATTATGAGCTGTCCACTGAGCCAACGGCCGCGATTCAAAAACTACAGTAACCTCAGAAACTCAAAAGTAAACAACCAAATATCACATGATAACCTGCAGGTGACCAAAAACATGCATTTTCTATTTCTTGGCAAGAATATTGGTAAAATTCCGAGCATGTTGAAAGTTCCTAGAAACCACTACATGAACCCACAGTATGAATTAGTGTATGAAGTCTCTAAGCTGTGTAATTGCCTCCAGTTGTTCTATCTATTCCTATCCTGGTCTGTGTCCGGGCCTGTCCCGTAAAGCCGCATGTATTCAGGGCTGTCCCAGAGGAGCGCTGTGCTATGTGAGGGGCACGGAGAATCCTCTTTGGTCCTTCAGGCACTGGGAATGTCCAGGATAGAGTTACATTGATAAACTGCACGAGAGAGAGAAGAGAGGAGAGAAAGAGTAGATTTAATAGTAGAGGTTATCGCCCACTGAACCATAGTAAAACAGAAACAGGGGACTGAAGTCTGGCTGGTCTGAGTGAGAGCTACATATTATATCCAAAGTGCACACTGCAAAATCCACAAATAAAAAGTGTTTTATTTGTAATTATTCTCCAAGTTGTACAACACATTTACACAGATCAGAAGTTAGTCCTTGACCATTCCACTGTACACACCACCATTATGGGCTAATCTAAGTTACAAAGAGGAAATCAGAGAACCCAGAAGAACCCCTGAAGAAATAGGGACAACGTATAGGCCCCACACAAACAGACCAGTTCCAGGAACCAAACACAGGACACTGTAGCTGTGAGGCCTGTTAGACTGAGACTAACAGGTCTCAACCTAATTTGTCATTTAAAATTATATATGTATGTATAATGTCTTGGATGTATATATTGCCTTTCAAAATACTCAGATCACTTAACATTGCATTATTCATTAACTTTACACTGTGATGGTAAGATGCTGTACAGCTGCCTTGGAATACACAGGCAAAAGTGAGGCTGCCAATCAGCTCCTTCAACTACCACCATTCAATTACCTTATTTAAACAACAAGAAACAAACTGGCAACTTTCAAGGTGCACTGCAAAACTTTTCTGGTGGAGGGTTGTTTTGCCTGTTTTCCCTGGTGGTAAGATCCAACTAGTATTTATTAATTACAGATGTTTCTATTGCACAAAAACAGAATAATTCCTTCTGCGAATAGACGACTAGGCGACTCTCTGCAGATCTGAATTGTAAGGTAGTGTAGTGCTGTAACATTTGTAGTGATAGGTACATTGAAGCCAGTGCAGTGGGACATTCTAGACAAAGCAATATCATTTCCACAGAAACAAAGAGGTGTCAGACCCTTCACTAGAAATGTTACGCAATGCATCTTTCAGGATTGTGGGCGAACACTCTAACCACTGAGCCATTGCCACTCAAAATATGATACTATAAGGTTGAGGTCAAACAGCAGGCGTGTTGAAAAAAAGAGATCAACATTTGAATGGCAAATCATCCAAAATCATTCACTATCTATGCCAGTTTCACAGAGAGACTAGAGACTGGGCAGGCTCTAGTTTTATCCTGCTGTTGTGTGTCTGTGCCAACGCTGATGTGTGAGAGCTCGCCAGCCTCCAGCGGTCGCTAAGTTAACTCATTACTGCCTCGTTTATCTCGTTAGGCGTGGATTGATCCTACCGAGGCCAGCTGCACGTCATCGCCAGGCCCACTAATCAATACTAACAACCCGGGGAGGAGTTTAAGTGTTACACAACCTCATTATCTTGCCAGCGCCTCTGCAGGGGGGGGGGGAGATTACAGTGTGACACCCCAGTCAGCAGAAGGGCAGAGCTTCCTGTTACGGGCAGGAAGTAGATTCAGATAGCAGGGTTTAGCTGGTTATCTGATGGTCAGGTGGTGTTAAACTGTGAGGGAACAGATACAAGATCTTATAGATGATCAGGAGCTTATGCAAACGTAGGGGTCTGTGAATGTATGGACAGAGGAGACCCCCCAGGACCGTATAAGTGACAGGGATATACGAGTGTTCAAGGGGGCGCATAAATATTGAAAAAGAGAGTAATGTATATGCAGTAAAGTCAAGAAGAAGAATTATTAATATGGCATACACGGCAACTCTACTGAAAAATCTACATCAGTCTGCACTTGCAACCAGTATTTACGTTGTTCCTTGTTGAGATTCAGACTGAAATGGTAATGCATATTAGTACTTGCAAACTCAGTTCACAAAGATTAGGAGTTCAACCCATATCAGTCAGTCACTTTCTACTTACATCTTTGTGTAAAACACTGTTACCATGGACTCCAGTTTAGGGATGTTACGGTAACTATGATACCAACCAGAGATATTGATAGATATGTGATATGTCTTGAAAGTCTTATAATAAATTTTGGGGACATATTGTACAGAATATTTAACTAAAAGCTCTTCCCTAAGCATTGCTTTTGCAGCAGCATTTCTGAGCATATCACAAATATGGTTCATTATCTATTTCTCTGTTTTATTGCTGCCAACATGAGGAAATGACTGCACTTCTCAAATCTGATTGCAGTTTGAGCTGGCTCAATCATCAAATTATAAGGTTCAATTTTATGATAGAATGCCCTCTGTAAAGAACAAAATATCCAGATTTTTTGCAGAAAAATCATACCTGTACTTTAGACCTTTACAAATATGTTCTGAATGATGTGATGTGATTCTTGTATTAGTTTATTAGTTCATCAGTTCAAGACCCTGTGAAATGTTCATGCTCTTAGAGTAGTTTACAAAGTGCACTCTAAACAGAATCATATTTTTAAATATATTGACCTTATTTCGCCCTGTTTTGGGATAAATGTGACTAAACCACAATTTTTTTGTGGTTTCTTTGTAGTTTAGCGAAAATCCCGTTCATTTCAACTGAGAATGTGGGAAAAGTTTTACCACTAAAATATGAAATAAAGCAGGTTTATTTGTGTTTAATGTTCATGTGCACCAATAAGACAACAATACACCAATTCCCTGGGACGCTTTATAGGTGCACAGTGTAACATTTCTAATGGAGGGTCCATCACCTGCTTACTTCCATGGAAATGTTATTGCTTTGTCCAGAAATTTCCACAGTATAGATTAAACCTACCTACCACAAGGGAGATAAGCAGGTTACAGCACTATGCTACATTACAGTTCAGATCTGTGGAGACTCTCCACTATTCACAGAAGGAAGGAAGGATTGTATTTTCAAGCAACAGAAACACGCATAATGAATAAATACTAGAAGTGCATGCTTAATGTCATACCATGGAACATTCCAGACAAAGAAATACCATCGCCATGGAAACAAGTAATTTCTGGACCCTCCACCAGAAAAGTTGTGTAGTGCACCTTTAAACAGTAAAACTACTTTGATCTCAGTCAGTGCATACAAAACATGCACACTTGAATTTTTAAGTGTGCCTCCTTGCTGTACGGTTGCTCTCTCCACCTCTCTGCTTCTCTCTGCTGTGATGCTCGGGGTGTGCACAGTGGGGCCAGGACCTGCTCAAATCTCTCCATGTTGTGTACACACCATCTTTTTGCATCAGCACCATCACCATCAAATATGCATCGAATTACATAAGACAGAGGAGTTACGTAAGTGTACTCTGCCCCACCGAGCGTCAGAGTGTGTTCACGCTGAGAAATAACGAAGCCATCCTTAAACCAGGGCTACAACCCAAACTCCGCATCAGAGGAGGAGCAGGAACCAGCTAAAAATAACATGGCCAAATTTCATCTAATTATGTAACCACTGCAGAAATGTACATGAAATATGGATGGAGTGGAGGAATTAGACTAGTACTAGGTTGCATGCTCATGTAATGATTTTTATGAGAAGGCTGGGCTAGCAAAGGTTCTCCCCAGTTTTGGTTGGTGGGTGAACTGTTCACCCATTGTGCCACTTTCATCGCTTAACCAGCCTAAATGAAGAAATTAAACTAGGAAAATAAGGTAATCGGTGTACTGAAAGATAAATTAGTGAATGTAGTAGTGAATGATAAATTACTGTATACTGTATTTAGAGGTGCACTGGGCAACTTTTCTGGTGGAGGATCCGTTACCTACTTGTTTCCATGGAGATGTTATTGCTTTGCCTGAAATGTTCCATGGTATGACATTAAACATATCCATGTAGCATTTATTCGTTACAGGTGTTTCTTCTGCTTGAAAATACAATACCTCCGTCTGTGAATAGGGGAGACTCTCACAGATCTGAATTGTAATGTAATGCAGTGCCGTGACCTGCTTGTCTCCCTCTTGATAAGATAGGTTTAATCTACACTGTGGAACATTTTAGATAAAGCAATAACATTTTCATGGAGACAAAAAACTGGTGACATGATGACAAAAAATAATTATGATTATTTTATCCATATATAGTTTGATAGCAATTTTTCGGTTCAGTTGTATATTATAATTGATCAGTGCCATTTAACATAAAAAAGTCAAACTGAAACTCAAAAAGTTCAAACCCTGTCCCAAACATATATACCTGTTTTACTACCATGGGATTAACTGTACTTCTGCAATGAGAAGACCCAGGCTTATTGCGGACAATTTAAAGTATTTGTTAAAGGTCCTATATTAGACAAAAGTAAAATGTGAGCTTTAAGCTCACAAGAATCAATTTTATGTAATATAGGACCTTTAAGATCCACAGTACACCTTTAAATAAAACCACTTGCATTATTTGCTGAATAAGTTAGATTAACTATCTAAAAAGCAAGCCATCAGTAGATCAGTTGATAGAGATTGGTGGGTAAATCCCTGCTACTGGCATGGCCAACTGCCAGTTTGTCCTTGGGCAAGACTCTTCACCTATCTTTTGTGTAACCAAATTAGTGATGGCTGCAGGGGCTGTTGGTACAGAAAGAAAGCCACTCTTCAGTTAGTCTGGGCCAGGGCAACTGTGGCTACAGAAGACTTCTGTGACTTATGTGTTTGTCTGTCTAAAGAGACATAAGATGAATGCATTATAGTGAAATTTGGAATGAACACTGTGTAATAACACAGAAGCTCTAAGGAATTTAACATGTTCATTTATTCAATTATCATATGAATGTTTTGCAGTTTAAAATCTAGTAATTGTCTTATTGTCTTGTGAATGTTGATTTGCTGAAACACTTGGGGTCGGATCTGATCCATTCTAAAGCCTGTGAAAGCTTCTGCCAACAGTGAGCTAACTCCAAACACTTCCAACTCAGCTTCCAACTGTGTTTTCAGGAATTCACTGGAAACAAGTGAACATGTCATAAAAACAGACACGACAGAGTAGAATAGAGCAGGACCAAACTTTAACTTTACAATTTTAAATTAGTTTTTTAGTTCATGCCTGACGTGATCAATATTCCCTGGGGGTGTGATGCAAACTGTAAACTCTGCTCTTTCTGAAGCTCTGGTCCTCAAGTTGCACTTTCATATGTGGTTTTCAATTTCAAATTAAAGTAGAGATTAAATACATTGACAGTATTGTAAAAAATTACAGTTCTTACCTATTTGTATGTCTCTATGTAACCATACCAACTGTAATTTGTAGCAGATGTCATTAACATTTCCTGGTGGGGTGAAGCTAACTGGAGGCACTGCTCTGTCTGAAGCTGTGTTACTCACATTAGCCTTTAATCTGAGTTTTGTTTTAGCACTATCTCACTATTGTGAGGAGCTCCAGAAACAGCTGAGTGAAGCTAGAGAGGAAAAGGAAACAATGATAGAGTTTGGGAAAAATCTCCTCAAACAGAAAGACAAGGAGAGAGAACAAATGTTAGAGCAGGGTAGACAGATGGTGAATGAGTATGTGCACTGTCTCTACCAGGAGAATGAGAATCTTAAGAGGTTCTCCCAAGAGCAGCAGAGTTTCGCCCTCAGGAACCAAGAGCAGGTGAAGCAGCTCGAGGAACAACTGAAAATCCAGAAGGCAAACAGCCACTACTACGGCTCTGATATGTTTGAGGAGCTAAAGTATGCTCACAACAACATAAAGAACTTGAAGGTGGCCAGTATGAAGAATACGCAGAAACTAGAACAGTGTGAAGAAGAGAACAGGGTGCTGAAGACTACTCTTGAGGATCTCCAAAGAATCCACAAAGAACAACTCCACATCAGCCTTAAACAGACATGGAGACTGAGGGAGTTACAGCAGGTGGTCCAGGAGAAAGAAGCCCTCAAGAAGAATTTTGGGGAGCCCCAGAAACAGCTGAGTGAAGCTAGACAGGAAAAGGAAACAAAGGTAGAGAAACTAGAACAGTGTAAAGAAGAGAACAGAGTGCTGAAGACTACTCTGGAAGAAGCCATTGAGAAGGGGGAGACCAAAGAGAAGCTTCTGGTCAGCACCCGACAGGAGCTCCAGAAGGCACACAAGGAGAAGCAGGCTCTGCAGAGGAAGGTCACTGCCTTGGAGTCTGCCCTAGAGCAGACACGGTCAGCTGAAGAGGCCCTGAATGCACAAGTTTTCCATCTTAAGTCTACTCTTGCTGCAGAGAGACACTCTGCTAAAGAGGCCCTCAACAAGCAGCGTCTCACCCTGGAGTCTACGTTTGCAGCAGAGATGCAGACAGCTGAGGAGACCTGGAACAAACAGGTCCTCACTCTAGAGTCTGCTCTCGCTGAGCAGGAGCGGACAGCTGAAGAGGCCCTTAACAAGGCACAAGAGTGGGGGGAGAGCCTGAACACTGAGCACAACAAAGTTCAAAATTTACAAAATGACTTGGAATGAATTTTATAGCTGTGGTAGAAAAATTTCCCTCCATCTGCAAGGCCACGGTGGAGGAGAACATACTCCACCAGAAAACTATCAAGGAGCTGAACACGGCTTTGAAACACAGTGAGGAGGAGAAAGCCTCTGCCCTTCTCAGATAAGAAGAGCTGCAGATGTCCCTGAACAAGTTAGATGATCAGCTGCAGCAGATCAAATTCATAGCGGAGGAGCTGCAAGCTGACATAGACAAGAAAAACAAGAAAAAGAAGAGGAGGTGGTTTAAGTGGTGGCAGTAAGTCACCCTCCAGTCTAAACCAAACCTCAGTGTAACCTGTGTCTGTGTATCTTGACTGGTTTCCACTGCAGATACTGTAAGTGGAACAAATGAGTTAAGGCATGACACACAGGTCCTGTAAATAAAATTGTAAATAAAGAAGCAAATTAACAATTTCAACTGAGTCTGAATTTTTGTTTTTTTTTCCGATACAGATTGTTTAGAATCCAGAGCAGCAGATGGCAAATGAGCTCTGCTGATATTTTTGGGCAAATTTTTATTTAAATTTACTACAAACTCACCTATAAATACTAATATATATATATATATATATATATATATATATATATATATATATATATATATATATATATATATATATATATATATATATATATATATATATATATATATATATTATATATTTATATTTATATTTATATATATATATAATATTTAACAATATGTCAATAAGACAGTAAGACAGTTGTGAAATCACATTTTGCTCTTCTTGCTTTTCACTTACACTGTATGTGACCACTTGCTTTTCATATAGCTAACTTCAACATCCTTCTACTCCCTCTGTCCCTCCTCTGTATCAAACTTATTTTCTAGAAGTTACATCACTGTCACTCCTTATTCTTGTTAGTAAGTATGATTATATGGACAAAGAATTCAGAAACAAAAAGAAGCAGAAAATCCAGCAGAAAGATCCACTCTTGCAATCAGCGTTAATCCCGACCAGATAAACTCAAAGTACTGGAACCAGGTGGAACTCACTGTAAAACACATACTTTGGAGAGAAACTTGACAGTGAGTGGGTTTACATGATTGTGGGTGTGGCTTGTGGCTGAGTGGGCGTGGTTTATGATGTTAAGGAGGCTGCTGTTGCCCACTGACCTGCTGGTTTTGTCAGTATGTTGGTAATCCTTATGTATACAGTCACTGTATTTGTGTGTTACGCTGTCATATTTTAGTCCATAAACAAGTACTTCACTTTTTCGTTCCATTATTTAAGTATTACATGTGACTATTCTTCTTTTTGGATTTGCCACTACATTTCTCTAATAAAAATCTCCCATTCTTTTCTGCTTTTTTACAGGATGAACTCAAGCTAAAAGCAAACTGAGCATGTGCAGAAAAACAGGTGAGATTAAAAACAGTTGTCAGCGTTTTTAAGATACATTTACTACAAAGTATACACATCCACTTGAATCTACCTTGGTACCGTGTGGGTTTTATCTAATCCTAGTCTGATCCCAGTTTAGTCCTTTAAAGCCTAACTTTGATGCCAGGTGTTGGTATGCTTCAGTTTATGGTCCAGATGCTTCTTTAAATCATAGATTTGAGTCAAATCGTTGTCGTCACAATATTACAGTCGCAAACTCCTAAGGATACTAAGGGAAAGGAACAATGCCAGTATCAGTTCCAGTTTCCATATCATGTATAAAAGACACTCTTTGTATACAGTCGAATGTTGAAGAATTTTCATAAATCAAGACATGAGGTATGGTCCATGAGAATGAGAACGAGATTTTGAAATAATTTACTTAATACCAAAATAATCTGATCAATTTTAATTACGTGATTTTTAATTTGTTTAATTTTGTATATATTGTATGAATTAGAGCCCAGTAAACATGTTGTAATGTTGTTGCCTCATCAAAAAAAATGGATTTGTGTTATGTTTCATTCACATGTTTGAGCAATCCTTCATTATTAATTGGGGTCTCTCCAAAGGTCAAAATACTCACCTTGTGATGTCGAGAATACAGTTAACAACTACCTTTTACCTTTAGTTCAGTAGAGGTTGGCAGTTTCAGGGCTGAAATCATCCAAATGATTCTAGGGTAGGTGTATGGAGTTTAAAAACACAGTGGAGCACTTCCTGTATTACCACATGAGTTTTCTGTTCAAGGTTTGTGAGTTAAACAGGTGTGAATAAAACAAAACATAACTCCAAGTATTTTTGTGATGAGGAAATATTATAACATAGATCAGAAATTAGCATAATATAGTGCATTTAAATCAAAATTCAAATTATTGCACCCTGTTTTATGTACAGAATTGTCTTTGTTTTCCAGAAAAAAAGTGATAACTAAAGCTTGCCTGTTGTTGTAAATTACATCATTTGCTAAGGTTTGTCAGTGCTACTCATGCATATAAACTTACATGATGTCATATGATGTCATTCTGTAACTTTTGTTTTATTACTTTATTTTAAAAGCTAGAATGAATTTGAAGTAATTACAGTATCCGTGGTCTGTCTCCCCATGTATGTATTTACTTTTGCAGCCCAGATTATAGCCTCAGACAGTTGGTGAGTTAGATCCAGGTTTGTGGACATGTGGGCTGCTCTGTTTAACATCAGCGGGAATCACCTTTGACAGCTCCAAGCCAAAGTCTGTCCAAGTCCAATGAACCCAGGAACGGAGCGTGCAAAACCAGGCTAACCTCACGACATTTACTGTGGAAGAGGAAGTCGTTAGAGGATTGAGACCTGAACTTTGAACTCTACGGGGGGTTAATTACTTTTTAAGTGATGTTAGAATGAAATTTGTACAAGTAGTAGTACACATATTGATACTGATTTTGTAATAATAAGTATACTTGGTTTCGCTTTATGATGGGGATAGGAAGGGTTGAGAAAGAGAGGGACAATGCAGGTTTTAAAAGAGGCACAGTTCACACTTAATGCAGTTCTATAGACCTATCAAACAAAAAACTTTTGTCCCACCTGGAAGACTGAGGGATTACACAGACATGTTTTAAAACAAAAATCTGGTGTTTCCAGATTGCAATGTTTTTTACAGAAGGTAGTGAATATATGCGATTGGTAGAATGAGGCTGAGCTTAGAGCTTGAGACAAAGAGGAAGGCCAAAGACAAGCATTGAGGATGTTGTGAAAGAGGGCAGGGAATTCAAAAATATAAAATAGGCTATAGTTTTTAAATGTATGTAAAGTAGAAGGCTTCATATTTCAAGGTAATTCCACTCCACACCTTTAACACTCGTCTCTCTACACTATAACACTCCTGACTTGTGTTTCTTTGAAACCAACTATAAATCCCACTATTTTGAATGACAAGACGTGCAAGGTACTAGCCAGCTGTGCTAGCCTTAAGCCATAAGACCCAGAGAAAGTGAGAAGCCAGCACAAGCCTAATCACTCTTAATGCCAGATGCAGGGAGACGGCTAGCATCTCATCTTTAACGCTACAGGGACAAGTCCAATCCTCACTTCACCCAAATATGTCACAACATGCACAAGATTATAGAGGGACAGGGAATTCGGAGAGGACATTTTAGATTTAGACAATGTTTTGGAGAGAAAGTTATATATTGTTTAATATTACTGTAAGAATAAGAACTAGAGATGTACATCAGCAGATATCCTGGTTGGACATAAAAATTGATGTAATAAGACTATGGTCATATTTGGCCCAGAAGGTGTTTGAATTTCTGTTTATACAAAGTTGTTCGGTTGTTACTTAAGTGCTAAATAAACACATTTCGATCAGTTTTGTCTTGTTTGATTTTTCTTTTAAGAAAATAAATGCTGTTTTCAATCTCTGGTATCAGATGACATTGGTATCAGAAATGCAAAATCTGGTTTGGTGCATCCCTAAGAACAAAATTTTAAAAAGACATATAAAAGGCAGTCAGGGCTAACTTTTCAATAAATAACGCAATATTGGCTTTTGTTCTCTGTACAAGTTGAAGAAGTGTCTGGGTAGAAGGAAGTAATTTGTTTATCAAGATCTATACATCTATTTGCTTAATTGGTCAGGGTAAGCACTTGAGCTTAGACAGATTTGGGTTTTCATTTTTAAATGGAAAAAATAGCTATACCTTTAGACCATATGTCAGAGTGGAATGAGACATAATCCTTATTCCATATGATGAATGAGCCAATGGAAAAAGGCATAGTCTTCATCTAACCAAGTTCAGAAAATCAAAAGTGAGTCAGTGTCCTCAAACGACAGCAGAAAATCACGGCTCTCCTCTCTCTCGCTCCACTTCCTCTTCCTCCTGAGGTCATGTGATCATCCTCGTAGGTCATATGATGTGAACAATCACCACAGCAACAGAAGGAGACAAAATCCCTGCTGAGAGAATCTAAAGCTTTTGAAGATCACCTTTGGCCTATAGACAAGGACGATGACGTCTGAAAATTTAGCACCTGCCACCATCTATTGACTCGTTCTCTGTCTCCTATGATTTTATAATACCATGAATCACATTTTGGAAAGAATCTTGAACAGTATTTCGTAATAAAAAGACATAGTATTTACTCATTCTGTCCTTAATTAGTCATCACCTCCCACACCAACAGCTGAAGGAACCACTTCGAAACCAGTTGTTCCATTGTACCACAGTAAATTTAATATACACTTGATTACATGCACTATGTAACTTTCTGGCTCAAGCTCAGGTGGTCTGCCATCTGCTTGTATCCATGGAGATGTTATTACTTTGCCTTTACTAAGAAGTATCTTGAAAAACATGCATTCTTATTGAGTAGGCTCACCTCTCCACAGATTTGACTAGTAAGTTAAGTAAGCAAGTTAACCTGCTTGTTTCCAAAGATAGATTAGTTTAATGTGAAGGCAAAGCGATAACAACAACTCCATGAAGACAAACAGGCGATGCACCTTCCAACAGAAATGTTGAGTAATAGTAATTTTTCAATTTTTTGTACAAAGTAGTCTAGTATTTTACAGTCATTTGAGGCTGCAGCAGCACAGATCCAGAGCAGAGTTGGGTGAGATGGAGTGGACAGAATACAGTATGTTTCTCAGTTTGAAGCAGGAAGCCTCCGACAGTGAGCCACCTGTTAGTTTTGGCAAAGACCCTCACCAAACGACTGGCGACGAAGAGGGGAGGGGCCGTGGGGACCGGAGCTGAAGGGGAACTCTGCCATTTTGGGTTACATTCGGTTACAGAGGACAAAATACATGTCCACCTGCGTACTTGTCCTTGTGTTTTCTATCTATAACTCTTTAGGGTCATTGCCAGTAAATGATAGTCATTGATTGCATAAAGCTCTCTGCAGCTCAGAACTGCCACAAAGAGTCAGTCCCCTTGTGACAACAATGAGTACAATGTATACAATATAGCCTAGCGTAAATATTGCTTCAGCAGACTTGGATGGGTGCTTCATTCTGATTTTTTGCATTTGGATGGATATATATGGATATAATATTTGTGTTTTTGATATTTCTTAATACAGAAATACTGGCTTCTGTTCTACATGTAGAAGTCTGACATGACCATATGGTAGTATATGAAAACACCCAATTACAACTGTCTTTCATTTCAGATTTTAACCAAGCTATTTATTTGGGCTCTATATACACAAATTAACACAACGCAACAAGAGACATTCACCCATTCTCACAATAATTGACCACTGATCAGATATAATTAGAGTACATTTTAAAACCCGTCTCAAGCTGCCATAGATGCAACTATTGAAGAAAGCCTGAATGAACAGATCAATGGAGAGATAGAACAAGGACAAGAGTGTAGTCATCACAGACAAGAAGAAGAAGAGGAGGAGGAGGGTTTGGGCCACGCACATGTGACCTTCAATCATTCATGTTTCTGCTCCCACTGACATCCTGTTCAGAGGTTTCAGACACATCTTCAGCATTAGTCACTCAATGCATTCTCCTAACTGTGATTTTATTGCACAGTGACATTCGAAATACATGCCACAGAATATCTGCAACCCTATAACCTCAAACACAAATAAAAATACAAAATCAGTATAACAGATATCAATACATTTTTATGTCACAAATCTCATAGCATTTTCAACCTTCAAGGCTCTCAAAGCTGTGTGTGCAGACACTATTTGCAGTTTATAAGGGCATGTTTTATCTTTATCTAGTGCTATATGATAATGTCAGCTGAGAGTACACTATGAAACCACAATCGTCCATTATAAACAGCTGTAGAAACAGGAAGTGCCCATCTCTCAGAGTTTTGCATGAAGATGTAAAACCATCTCTCCTCGCTGTAGCCCAACTGTTTTTCATCACATTTGAATGGACAAACACTGTGGCCATGGAGCTCAGCACAAACCAGGAAGTGAGGACCTAAACTCACCAAGGTCACCAGGCAACGCTCGTACTCCATCATGCCAACCAATTCATACCCTGTTATCTCTACAAACATGCACAGGATTTTATTACATGGCTATATAGGGCTGGCAATTGATGTATTAGTGGAAATAGTAGCTAAGCGATAGCAGTATACTCGCTATTTATGCAGTTCTATAATGCTCAGTATACAATATATTAAACCCATCTCAAAAAGTGTTTATACAGTGCTTTTTTGTATAACTGTACTTTCTGTATTTCATTCATTCTTTGTTTCATCTTTGTGATCTTATAGTTAAGGATCTGCTGCTGAGACAGAACATGTCCAGCTCAAGTACCTTTATCTTGGGTGCCACTGAGACATTCCTTCACTAGAGTCACTCTTGAACCATACATTCTCACTTTATTTTTGTATAGCCAAATAGAGCAGTAGCAGTATTTAATTAAAATGTTGATATGACCAGGAGAAAACAGGCAAGCAGATATAGTTAAGCGTGTCTTAGGATGATGATAGGGTCCTGCATTACCTGAGAGAATCACAGCGAGGACATGGGGACTACAGCGAGATTGCGTTGGCATAGTAACCCTATAAAAACCAGGAAGTCAGACCCAAACTAAGTGAGTCTCCAGGCAACAGTCATACCCCATCGTGCCATTCAAATCATAATCAGACATTGCACATGCCACATACACATGTATGTCAGCGTACCATGCACACGCTCACACACACACACACACAAAGAGCCAAAATGAGAGGCAGAAGCCATGGCAACAGGACATAATACAATTACTGTGCGGCTAATGGAGTTTTTAAGGGTCTGCTCAATTATCAGGACTTTTCCAGGTTACTATGGAGACTACATCAGAGAGGAACTAAATAACATAAGTATAAGTAGCTTCACATGTATAGGGGACATGAAAATGCACCTGCTTAATATTATATAGCTATTCTATGCATCTTAGCAGGGTCAGCAGCAGATAACTGGTGCAATATAAGACTATAGGCATATTTGTATAAGCTACATTCTATGATTTGTTTTGTTTGGGATTTTTCACAATATTCTATTACTAACATTACATGATGGAGGGTCCCTTGTCTGCTTGTCTTTATGGAGATAGTATTGCTTTGTCGAGAATGTTCCATGGTATGGTGTTAAACATTTCTTTCTCCATAGTTAAGCAGGTGACCAGTCCAGGCCTTTTGTTCAGTAGCGATGAGCAATTCCAGGACTAAAATTATCCAAATGCTTCTAGTGAAGGTGTATGGAGTTTGAAAACACAGTAGAGCAGTTCCTATATTACCACATGAAATCACACTGTGGAATAGGGTATCTTCTGTTTGCCATAACTCCTAAATACCTAAACTTACAGGGTTTGTGTGTTAAAAATGTGTCAATGAAATAAAACACAATTCCAGGCATGTTTTTGATGAGGAAGAGAAAAGCGGAATACGGGCCTTGAATTATCTATAAGTGACGCTGTTTGCCTTATATTCTGGTCTGTGTGGCTGTATACTGTGTATAAGTAACTGAAACTTGAGTAATTTCCTCTGATTTAAAACACAATTTATTTGCTATTTTGTGGACTTCTGCTGTCTGTGTCTGTGCCTAGTTTCCATGGCAGCCTCCCACTCTCTGTCCACTGTCTGCGGCTGAGGTTTCATTCATTCACACACAATTCACACATACAACAGGATAATGGAGGACATATTTACACCATTTAAATGTTCATTTGAATCGGGGCAGCACTGTATTGTTACGTTATGGTTCAAACATTGTAATAATAAGATTTGGAATTCACAAGTTCAGATACATTTAATGCAAAATTATGAATCTCTCGATATTACACACTATTCATAATCAGGTAGAAATAGAAAGATTGGGTGGAGTCACTCTTGCACACAAACCACATCAAAATTGGGATTAAACTAGGTCTAAACCTGGACTAGACAAGGACTAAACCAGAACTAGAACAGGGCTCAAACTAATGACACTTCTTAAGGCAGCATAAGAAACAATTGTTTTATTATCATTTTAGCACCAGCTTCAAAACTAAAATAACACCAACAATATTAAAATGTTCAGATGCAATCAATTTCTCCTGATCCCATAAAATGTAAGTACACTGTTTTTGTCATTCACACCTTTGTGTCACAGTCACACCTTTCTCTAATGAAGAGCTTGTTGGTTACTATGGCAACAACAGCAGCACTCACAAATGTAGACAGGAAGTTAAATTAATCCAACTACTCACATCAGAGTTTGCGTAAATACAACATATGTAACTAACACAAAAGCAAAGCAGTAATTTTATCAATGAAACAGCACAATGCAGTGGAGAAAATGTATAAAATTTAGGGTTAGGGTTTAACCACTGGGGATGGATCTTCTTTGACTAGAATATGTTTAATTAATAAGTTATAGCAGGCCTAGAGATTGTGAATGTGATTATTTCTGCATCAGTAAACAAAATCATCACAATATGACTGAATAAAATCAAAATCCAAATAATCACAAAAATAGCACTTAACTGTTTTGACCTGTTTTGGCCTACTCAAAAGAAAGAAATGGGTCTAATGTTGTCATGAAAATAGACCTAAAATAATCATCTTAAGCAACATAATCATTCATCAATACCATCAATGCCTGTATCACAATTACAGATGTCTATGTACGGTCAGGTTTTACCATATACACAATGCATTTAAAGTTTACCATCAGTTACTGTGCCAACACCTGGGTCCTACCTGATTATGAATGAAGCTGCTCCTCTTGTCCACAGACTTGTCCCCGGCCCCTGAGAACCAGAGGCAATGTTAGAATAAATGGTACAGGCTGATGTTCGGTTACAGAACTCTTGATGCATGAAGTGTGTTTGCATAGTCCCACAATGGCAGTGAGCAGGTCAAACACTAATGTTACAAATTTAGACAAAAATATTTAACTTTAACTTCACATTGTATTTATTAATTGATTTATTTTTAGACTGTTATGTCTATTGTGACAAATAAAGTGTACCAGATGTTCTGATCTGGCCTTTACCTTTAACATATTAAGATATCAAAAATGTGCCCTTGGTGCTTCTTGTTTCTGAGGCATGTTTTGAGAATTTTCTTTTTGTTAATATGGATCAATAATCCTTGCTTTCTTGATAATTAGTAAGGCTAACTCCAGGTTTACAAGAGATATTACATACAATATTATATTGGAATAACATAGTGAACTTTATCTAAAATTAGTCTTAATAAAACAAAGAAACCTCATCATCAGCTGCCTCTGCATGTATTTGCATATCAATACAAAGGATGAAAGACATCAAAATGAGTAGGAATTCAGTTTCAAAATGAACAGGAATTCAGTGGATCAACTTTGAAATTCCCAGTGGACCTCAGAGGCACCAAAGACATGTCAAAGCTTTGGCACGTTTGATCCAGCATTTCCAAAGCCATGGGATCAGGTATTTTTACAGTAAGTGTCAAAAGCATCCACCAAGTAAATAATGTTGATTAGTTCTGCCAAATGTCCTAGACAGGTTTCAGCAGACTGATCAACAAAAAAAAATCTACCAACATACAACAATACACTAAAATTAGTTTACCAACAAAACACACTATCTCACGTAACAAATGCATGTCATAGAGCAGATAAACTGTATGACGGCATATCCCGTACAGAACGCATGATTCACTGATAAACAAATGTACATCAACAAGGATGAGGGAAAAAGTAAAAGTTTGCAACCTTCACTAAGAACTGAACTATCTCCAGTACTTTGATACACCTACAGTCTGTTTCCTGTATGACTGTAAGCAGACGGCACCAAATACAGCTTTGATGATGTGAAAGTGACAGTAAACAAAGAGGAAACAGATAGGGAAAATAGTACAAAAAATTCTAAATATGAGGCTGAATGCGAAACATGACTTCACTTTTTGTCTATATTTGTCCTGAAGGGATCATGTGCAGATTGGCTGATGGTGATTACAAAACTCTGAGTTAGAGCCAGAGTCTGATGCAAAATGCATGAAGTGCGACTAATTACAAGCTGTTGAGAAACTGGGCCAGTGTCGCCAAGGTCTATCTTTATTAGAGAATTCTGAAGAGGGGATATAGGAAAACTGTCTTACAATATGGATTTCATTGTGTTTGGCAAATATTAAATCACCAGTTTACACAGTTTACTTCACATTACATTAAAATAAGGCAGAATAGCTTAAAATATCTTTAATAAAGTAGCAATAAAAACTTTTTTACACACACACACACACACACACGCACACACGCACACACACGCACACACACACACATAAGTTCCACGCAATACCTAAAAACAGGCCTCAGCTGCAGTTTGTGAATCACATTTGTACTAAACACATGTAACCTACGTCTAAACAAGGAACTCACTACTACAGAACAGCACTCATATTAAGAATTCACCTAAAAGGGCCAAATCACTGCTATGCCCCGAACAGCTGGATTGCAGCCGGACCAGAAGAAGAGAGTAAAAAAGATTAAACAAAATGCATGTACCCTATAATACACATTGGATGAGACCAGGACTATAACAAGAACATGGCTTATGAAATCAAGTGAGGGTTAAACCAAAGATAGACACAGACAAAACAAGTTTTGAACAGGTGATGTAGGTTAAAGGTGCACAATGTAATTTTGTTACATAGATGTTATTGCTTCAGAAATGTTTGTCTGTATGGCATTAAATGCATTTATGTGTATTAAATTACAGGTATATCGATTTATTAAAAATTATTTTTAAACGTACTGTGACCAAGGTTGCATCCCCACAGATCTGACCTAGATGCTTGTTTTCCTGCATGTAAACTCAATTCCATACTTTGAAACACTCCAGGTAAAGCAATAACATCTCCATGGAGACAAGCGCCTGAAAAGTTACATAGTGGACCTTTAGAGCCAGGATGAAATTAGAATTAGGCTATATACCTGCACTGATAACGCGTGGAACTGAATTAGACAAATACCAAGGAACGAGAAGACGGACCCACAGTTTATCTTTGACAGTACATTGCAGGTACAGAGATCAGCCGTAGCATCGCCGCTCGTCCGTCGCTCTTCCCCTCGCGGGGCCCCACAGTAGACTGCTACACGTCATGGAACATTCCCGGAACCAGCGGCGCACCACCCACAGCCCTCTCTCTCGATGTTTAGCGCACACACTCAAATCTACATGCACACTCCAACTCTCTCCAGCGCGGAGGAAACATATGAGCAACAGACAAGAGAAAGTCACTCCCTCCAAAGGGCATACCCTGAGCGTCCACTGTCAAAGCTGAACCCGAACACGAGGCGTTAAGTCGCGTGAAGCAATCAGGAAATACCAACGAGTCTAGATCACAACTCATAAACAAGTCATATGGACATAAAGACACACACCGTTTGCAGTAACGGTAAAACATTATGTGTGTGCCTCCAAGCCGCTATTATTACCTAGATATAAGATACTCTGTGGTAATTTCAATCGGCTCACATCTTAAATTAAAAGTTATTAATGTTTCTGATGACAAAATGTGTCTAAAATACGAAATTGTTAATGTAGTGCTTGTGAGCACAGCTGTAGAAAAACAACACTGAGCCAAGCAGTTGGCTGCGTTAACTGGCTGTGCGTAAAACATCATTATGTAAACCATGCCCATTCTATTACTGGCTGTCTTAAAGTCTTGCAGGTCATTGCTGTCGGTTAATCTGTTGCACCCATATACAAATATAATATATTATATCTGCGCTCAAAACAGCATTACCCAAAGGTCGCTGTATCTCTTATCACTGTACCGCATTCCAGCCCTAGAGACGTTTGGTAAGTTACATCTAAATACAGCTACACAACAGCACACTATAAAGCAAATGCATCTGTATTGAAGTGCAGTCTATATCTGTGCGTAAAACTGCTCACGTAGCAATTCCTCTCTTTTAACTAAGTTATTTTATATTTTATTGATGTTGACATTAGTCTTTCCTCTATCCCTTGATCCACACTCTGAGACTTGGCTGCGTTCACTGTCAAACCACTCTGAAATCCGATATTGTTGTCACTCGAGCAACAAGAAAACACCTCTCAGACAGCGTAAGGTTATGGCTCAAGTCACTAAAGACGAATCTGGCGCACAAGATACCATACCAAGTGACCGTAATTTTGCGTCGCTATCAACACAACATCTTGTGGAAGTTTCAAATCATTCTCAATCTGATAGCGTTCAAAGTTAGTGATGTGACAGTTCATCCACGGTACATGAGAGAAACGGGGATAAGATCGCTCGTTTCTCATTCCCACACTTTAGTGCATTCTACCGTGGCATCCCCCATTGTTTAATTCCACATTCATTATCAAAAAGTCAGTGCTTTGCGGGATCTCGTCCTGCGTAAAACATACAAGCATTCATAGTGTATTAGTGTTTATCATTTCCAAATATGATACTTAAATTGTCCATCTTATCCATCTGACTCTCACTTTTAAAAGCTATAGGACCTACTATTGTGTTATTATGACATTATTATATGCGTAATTTGGAAATCTGCTAATCTGCCATGCACACTCCGCTCTGTTTGCCTGTCTATTACTCTCATCGCCTGTTTCCCCTCGCAGTATCCGCCTGTCCCTGCCTTTCTCCCGGCTGGCCTCGCATCTCAGTACCAAGCACAAGTCGCTGCAAATTCCTCAGGATATTACGCAACGCGGGTAATCTGCATGCAATGCAATGCGTGCCCGGGGTATTCCCCCTGCATAGCCTAGCTTTGCCTTCTTGCCCTTATAAGCAAATCGCCAAAGTGTCACGAAAAACGAAGCAAAGCAAAAGCACACTGAGAGGTGTCGAAGCAAAAGAGGTTTACAGTATCAATCCTACCTTTGGACAGAATGTCAACACGAAGGAAGCGAAAGGACAAGTGACAGGACAGCTGGGTTCCGCCTGGCTGTGGCTTGACAAGACGCCAATAGAGCAAGGGTGTAGTTCCACCAGAAAACCGCGGCGAGAAAGGACAGAGCGAAGGCTGAACACCGCGGAAAAAGCGGAGAGTTCAGCGTAAAAACGAGCGTGAATCCGTTCGGCTCGGCGCTCCTCGCTCCGCCGCAGCCACTGTAAATGTCTGTGTGTTGTCAGTCAGTGTCTGTTTGCTGGCGAGGGTGAAATCAGGAGACACGCACGACGCACACGCTCCAGGACGCACACACGCAAGCGCAATCACGGACACGCAGAAACGCACGCGCGCACTGGGGGTTATTCCGAGCGCCGCTTCCCAGAATAGCAGCAGTAGAGCCAGCGCAGAGGGAGAGAGAGCGAAGGGGAAAGGGGAAGAAGACTGAGAAGCTGGTGTGTATGTGTGTATGTGTGTGTCTGGTAAGCGCGTGCATGTAAGTGCTTGTGACGTCAGCGGATCCCCCAGCGCGCGCCAGGGCAAAGAGAGAGGGAGGAGGGTGAGAAGAAGGGGAGGAAGCCAAGGAGGGAGTGAGCGGGGAGGAGCAGTGGCCGCTGTCTGCCGGGCAGGCTATTGAGAGCAGGATTCCCCGGTCACCTCTGGAACGACCTCACTGGCTGCCAGGCAACAAAATAAACAGACAGCTTTCTAGAACAAAACTGCACGGCAAGAATTGGGTGATAATAATGGTATGAATGGCCTAGTTGGCATAGGTATAGTTATTGTGCATAACCTGTTTTTATGTTCTTTTTTTATGTGAGGCGTGTTAAACTACCTGGCTTTAAAGGGGCACCGTGCAACTTTTCCACCACCTAATTGTCTACATGGAGATGTTATTGTTACTGAGATGTTATTTTTCAGGTATGTTCCACAGTATGCCATAAAACATCTGTAAGCTAGATTTTTTTATAATAAGTGAAAATCATGCATTTTCCTTGTCAGTGTATAGTCCACTCTGCACAGATCTGACCTGTAACTTGGCCTTGTAGCATCGCTTGATTGCTTCTTCGAAAAAGGATATGTTTAATGTCGTGCTGTAGGCAAATTCCAGGCAAAACAAAGGAAACCATGGAAATAGGAGGTTGGGGCTCCACCAGGAAAGTTACTAAACTACCAAGAAGCCTAGTATTAGATTGAACCAGTTTTAAGAACCACAGGGTTATAGTATATCTACAGCCCTGATCAGGACTGAGACACTGAAGTGGAGTTGTGCCAAACGATCTCAGATGACTCACAAGTTCATTTATTTACTCTGCTGTAGGGCCAACTGTCAGTCTGATAAAACAGTGTGAAATACATGCCTACGTGCAATATTTATCTGCTCGAAATTGACTACTGTTTATGGCCCCTGTGCATCACCTGTGGGTTGTTTATCATTTTGCTGCCATGGATATGAACAATACAAAAGAAAAGACACTCAATCTGTTTCAATCGGAATCTTTAAAGGTCTTATATTACACAAAAGCAACTTGTATGAGCTTTAAGCCATGTCAGAATACTGTTACCCTATCAAAAACATGCCTAGAGATGTGTTTTGTTTCATTCACACATGTTTGAGTAACTCTTTATTATTAGTTTGTCTACATCTCCAAAGCTCAGAATGCTCTGTTCAACCTTGTGATGTCATGAAACAGTAGAACTCAACAGCTACCTTATTACGTTTACTTCAGTAGAGATGGGAAATTCCAGGCCTGAACTTAGCCAAATGATTCTAGTGAGGGTGTATGGGGTTCAGAAACACAGTGGAGCACTTCCTGTATTACCAAATGACGTCAGAAAGTGGCACATAGTGTTTTCACTCAACTCAACTTAAACATGCAGGGTTTGTGTGTTAAACATGTGAATGAAACAAAATAATCAATGGGTCAGAAAATTAGTGTAATAAAGGTCCTTTAATGACTTGAAAATAAAAATGCCAGCGACATGATTAATTCAACCATTTGCAATACACTTCCATAAGCATTTCAGAGCACCACTTCAGTTTTAGTGTGTCATGTTGGATTTCCACTTTAAAAGACAAGCCCAGACTTGGCTCTAGTCCACTTATGTAAGAGAAACACAAACAATAGTGCACATCAAATTATTTCAAAAGAACATATGAATGTAGCCTGTACAGTATAACAATGAGTGTGATGTAAGATGTTAAGGGTTGAGTTGAAACATATAGGAGAGATTCTGTCTTATTTGTTTCATAATAATTACTGATAATAAAAATAAAAAAATACAATGTGTACATTATGTGTGCAGGGGCTGCTACCTGCTTGTCTCCAAGGAGATGTTATTGCTTTGTCTGAAATGTTCCCTCGTATGACATTAAACATCCATTTAGAATTTATTCATTACAGGTGTTCCTATTGTTCAAAAATACAGTAATTCCTTCTCTGAATAGAGAATGACTCTCCACAGATCTGAATTGTGATGTAGTGTAATGTTGCAAAGTGCTTGTCTGATAGGTTTAATCTCCACTGGGAAACATTCTACACAAAGCAGTAACATTTCCATGGAGACAAGCAGGTGGCGCACCCTCAACTAGAGATGAATGAGATAAATAAAGCTATTAACAACTTACCAATACTAAATCCTAAAATGTGATGGTAGAAAGTAGAAAGTAGAATTGTGTGAAACAGCTCCTGTTTCTGCTAACACAGGAACTATAGTGATGATTTGATATGTCACATCAAACCTATTACCAAAAGAGAAAAAATATAAACAACTTTTTTCTGTAAAGAGGAAGCACATACTTTGTAAAATATGAGTGAATCTACCAAAAAATGTATCTACTAGCATTACAGCTGGACCCATGAGTAGCTATGTAGATATAGAATAGAATAAGAAAAAGCTTAAATTAAAAAGCAATGCCTACTTACATGCTACTACATAATTATGACTTCTACTCGAGGCTGTGCTTTAATCAAATTGAGATCATCATCATAGTGATGATCAGCACTGGGGTCTAAGCCAATTCTTTGTCAGTAAAAACATGCGTTATGGAGTTCAGACTTTGAAGCAATAAATGGGACAGTTTTAAAAGTTAAATGGCACTGATTCAAAGTCTGTTATGTTTATGCCCCTGAAATTAAGAATGCAAATCATATGTGTTTGGTTTTATTAAAGGTGCACTATGTAACTTCTAAGGTGGAGTGTCCACTACTTGCTTGTTCATACATGTTATTTCTTTGCCTGGTTCCATATATTAACATAATTAACATACCCCCCTTGTATTAGTTCAATTAGAGGTGTTTTATACCTGAAAAATACCTTAAAAACAAAAATTCTTACCATGTGCAGGCTTGTTTCTCCATAGAGAGATTAACCTGTCTCCATTGTGATTACCAAGCATATTTCAATACTGTGGAATAATCAAGGCAAAACAGTACTATAGACAAGCAAGTGGTGGACCCTAATCTAGAAAAATTACACAGCGTGTCTTTAAGAAAACATCAAATTGAAAATCTAGATTGTCATCCAATTGTGACCCATTTTTTGTCTCATCATCAATCCCCTATGCTTCTACTATTACTACTCCAATAAGAAGTAGCCAATGAATATAGGCCTACTTTAAATTACAGAAGTAAAAGTGAAAGAATATGTCCGTTTAACATATATTCTAAATAAACATCTTCCTTGTGCAGTAACTTGCTTGTACTTGCACAGCTATCTTAAATATTTATATTGAACCTGATTATATAAATGCTTTTCCCACTAGATTAACAGTTAGGTCATGAATCATTTGGCCTCTAATCCTTTTCCTTTCACTGTACACCTATGAACAAACACCCACAGACACCAGAGAACCTGACGCTGCTCAGTTTACGGTAAAATGCCATGTTTTTTTTTTTTTATCAGGAGGTGGACACGCTGCCTCAGGCCTGTGTGTTAATGTCTTCACAAGACAAAAGAAAGATGACAGATGAAGGATGGTTCATGCTTACTCATACAAACTCAACTGAGCACGCCCAGATTCACATAGATTGAATACAATTGAGCAACTTTATGCAGTGGCTTTAAAGGACACACATCAAGTATTACTCGAAATTGTGTTTTGATTGATTCATGTGTGTTTGAGTAATCCTGTATTGTTCTCTGTTTTAGGCTTGAGTGCTCAGGAAATTTTACTTTTCACCTACCCCCCATCTCTGCCCACTGCATTATTTTTTTTTTAATCTGACTCAGGGTTTTACATGTAGGGTTCAGAAATGTCACAGCAATTTTTCAAACAATAAAAATGCATATTAACTAACAAGTATTATTACTGAAGTTTTATTGACCGTAAACTAGTGAACTATGGGTGAATTATTAAACTAAATGCAATTACCTATGGTTATTTATTCTTCAGGAGCTAAACGGTACAATACTGTAAAACCTTTGAACATGTCTCAGTGTAGGTTTTTCTAATCATTAAATAAAACATTGACTGACATTTTCATTTTTTCAAACAGGATTAGTTATTGCTTACATGTGGTCGATTGGCGGTTAAACTTGCCAAAACTGTGGTATTCACTGTGGTATTTGGTGACTAATGCCAATTGAAAACATATTACACTATGTTCAGAAGAAAATATTAATGTGAAAAATAACTGTTGTTACTGTGTAGTGATGATGTAGCAGTGAGCCATATGTATGACTGTCTTCGAGTGAATGTGAATACAGTTTGAGTGACAGATGTGGAGTTTGTGAACGGGGAGTGGCTTTGTTACATAAGGGTCATTACTGCAGATAACAGGCACACTGAGAAACATTGGACCAGAGACAGAAGTCCTTCGTGTATGACACCATTTGTCATAAAAAAGGAAATTATTATTATATACTTATAGCCTATAGATCTATGAATCTTGCTCTACCACAGAAGACTTTAGTTGAAACAAAGAAAATAAGTAAAAGTAAAGAAAGTAAAAAAAAATAAATCTAAACTACTGAAACTTACTCAGACTAAGTTAGGAATTTAAATACATATGATATGATCTGGCGAACACCAACATAGTACCATACATGATCATAAGACCTACTGCACTTCGTCCAGATTTAACACAAAACGTGTTCCAGAGAGGTTGTCAGATCCAAAAGCCTGGCTAACTTTTACGTTCCGCAAAAGAGTCTAATTTTTGTCTGTCACTGTGGGCATTTCTAGAGCTAAGTCTAGTTGGGGAAGCCCTGAGTGCACATTAGGAATTCAGGCTTGTAAAGTTACAGTAAGCTGGATAAGGGCAATAAGCCTGTCTTTTCTGAGTGACTTTCAGGAACACCCCCAGAAGGCAGTCTTTGTTTTTAACTCCAGAAGCTTTCCATTGTGGAACATTAATGCCTAAATCAAGGCTAAATAATAACTGACTACACCAGGATTACACCAGAAATGAATCAGGTCTTAGCATTGACCTTAAAATGGGACTGAACAAAATCTCCGCCCACAACCACATTTCAACTTGGGCAGTATCTGGAGGACTAAAGAGGAGAATGAGAGGGAAAAAGGGGTGGGGTCTGGACATATAAGGAACAATGTGATTGGCCCAACAGGTGTTTGTAATCAGAAATAACTGGCTGTAAACAAAACAGTCCTGCGTGATGTTGCCAAGTACTTGAAATCACAGTGGCTACAGAAGGCACACACACATTTGACTGTTTTTGACAATGACAATGCTATTAAAAAATCATGTACACAGTTTAGTAGTAAATGGAAGTGTTTAGCTCCACTTTTATATAAGGTCAGAAGGATTACTTGCACTCTAAGACTGGGAAGGGTATTTTAACAGTAAACTAAGCATTAAGTATTACACTTTTGGAGTACCATTTAACAGGATACACAGAGCTCGGGGTTGTGTCATACTTCATAGAATTTTCAGTCAGCCTAAAAGATTTTAAGATAAAAAAAAAAAAAGCGTTCTTTGAAAATATTCTGACATTATAGCGTGATAGATCACGATAGATTTGTTCATGTAGCCGGTATGTACTCCACACGTGCCTTGTCTAGGATGTCCTTGTTGTTGACTCCAGACAAAGAGAGAGTTTCCACAGTGGAACATTTTTTGGCCAAAGCGGTTGTTCCCAGCAGCATGCAACACCACAGCTCTGAAAGAGGCTAGAATCGTCCTGATAAAACTATTTTTCACCACAAGGCAAACTGTCCCACTAACAACCCATAGAAGTCAAGTTTTCTCAAGGCTTTCCATGAATCTGCTGCAGCTCAAATATTCACAGACCCATTACGACTTTTTCCACTCAACTCGTCCAAACCACAAATAAGCCCTGTGTCTCCCACCACATCAGGTTATGGGGTGAAATTTCCACACAGAGCCACTCCTATCCTTCCCATGTTAAAGATTGAATTTCTGCTGTGTAGTGCAGTGTAGCCTGCTATTTGCAATCGAGATGGTCTGTGAAGTACATGTAGCGTTTGTGTTCTATAATTTGATGAGGTAAGATATAAAATTTAAAAGAAACAAATGTTGAAATGTTTTTGTTGTTGTTACTGTTTTTGTAAGGAATTTGTTATGCCCCAGACATATATTACAAATTAGCAAATCTTAGCACTTTTTGTCACTGTGATTTTATTTGCGCTTAGAGAATGTGTTTGATGTTTACTGTCTACTGAAATATTACTCATAAACCAAATTAAAAACACTTTAACAGCAGATTCTTTGATGTAAGTTAGCCAATTCAACTTTAAAGGTCCAATATTACACAAAATTGAGTGAGTTTTAAGATATGTTATAATGTTGTTATCTCATCAAAAAACCCAGAGCTGTGTTGTGCGTCACACTTGAAGGCAGATGACTTGTACAAAACACCCCTGAATGGCAAGCAAAAAAGATGAGATTAAAATGTGACTGAGTTCTGGTTATGTACTGGTTACATTACTGGTTATATTACAAAACAGATTTAGATCTTAAGGCAATGAGATATTCAGGAAAGTATATTATATTATAATTGGTTTGCAGTGTGGTTCAACAATGATCTTCTGTTTTAGAGTAATGTGACGAAGCTGTGGGCCACATAGTGCTGTCGGGAGTGATCACTGTGGGAGGGACCAGGCATGTGACTCTGAGAAACTAACACTATCTTCAAGGAGTTAAGACAATAGAAGTATAGAAATGTGTATGGTAGAAGTAAACAAAAAAACAATTCTAAGTAATAAATATTGTGTAAAGATTTAATATAGTTAATTGTGTGAAACTGCAAAACTTGCCTTAAACTGAGTGCTAAATAAATTTTACCTCTGGCACAAATGATTACTGCATATCCTGAATCAGTCCCTTTACACGGAAAATCTTCATAGGTGTTTTTCTATAATAAGATGATGTCATATCCCCATGACAAAGAGCCAGCTGTCCCTATGGCTTGTCATAACTTGATGAAAAACATCACATAATGAAATTCCAATGTTAAAATGTAGACTACCTCACTTTTTAGTGTTTTGGTTTATGGAAATCTTCCCACTCCCAATTCTACGATTCACCCTTAACCGCGTAGAGTTTACACCACACACAACAGTGATTTAATATTTGCCAGAAAGGTATTATACCAGAAAAGTAATATTTCTAAAAAGTATATCCAAAAAGCGTGTTCCCAAAACAGACCTAGATTTGAAATCCTCTGTAAAGGATTTATAGGAAGTGTGGAAAGGCCTACCCTAAATATTAACTGCTGAGTTTTATTTTTATGTTTTGTCCAATTTGAAAAGTTATACATCAGCATCATCTAATTTTCTAGACACAATACACCGTGAGGTATAATAACTCAAACTTACCTGTGATCCACGCGGTCCGGACGGGGGTCTACCAACACGAGAACCCACATGGCCCCGCCCACTCTGACGTCACCACAACAACACGGAAGTAGTGTCGGGGGGCACTAAGCGGCGGAGGACACCGTTGCAGCACAGCTAGGAGACAACCAAGGCACTTAATAAGAGTCCCGGACCATAATAGGAACAAAACAACATCTGATAACCGACCTGCAGTTGCGTTAAGTGTAGATTAGTGTTTAGGGTTAGCATAAACAACACGACGTGGTGCGAAATGGCGCTCATCCCCTCGCAGGTTCTCCGGATAACCATCCTTCTGTCCTACTTCTCCATCCTTTGTCACTACAAAGCCCTGGACATGCCCGCTCACCAGACCTACGGAGGCAGCTGGAAGTTTCTCACCTTTATAGACTTGGTAACACACACACCAAATCCCGCTATTTCCACTCAAAGGCGCCTAAATCAAGCTAGTAATGCACCTTACTAGACTTCATCAGCGTTAACACATAATTAGAGTTTTGTGTCTTTAATCTAACACAACAGCAGTGCTTTTCGTGTTAAATAATCATTGTGGTTTGCAGAAAGGCGTGGGGTCTGTGCTAAGCTGCTCCAGTCCTGTCATTTGATAGGTGCACAAGCGTGAACGAGCAGCGCGTTCACGGTCTTTATTGACAAAGTAAATCAATGACTCTGGTCTTGTAAAAGTCAACTGGAGATCTATTGTTCACGGTCAAAACTCAGATACACTGTACGGTAGTCAAAACCCTTCGAAATATGCAACCACAAGCTATAGTAAAACATTACTAGTAATAGTTTTGTTTCAAGATTGAAAATTATTTGACATCCATATAACAGAGGAGATAGTGAATACACGGCTTTAAGAGATGTGGATGTCAGAAGTTGATTTTAAAAGAAGGTGGAAACTGGCATTCATAGTAACTCATTATAATCAATTTGGTTAGTTTAAATATTCCAACTTGGAGGTCTTATCACAGTACTAATAGATAGCTGTAGGCTTTACACTATGCTCACTCATACTGCATAATTAATCTAGCATTATTGCACTTTTCATTGACAAAAGTGGTAGTCTCTAGTTTGGTTTGGGATCACTGCTAAATGGCGATCCGAAAAGACCATATTAATCTGCCCACCAATCAATTTCTATTAACACAGTATTCTTTGACTTAGCTTCCCCATTAGCAAAGTATAACCATGAAGGGTAAAAGACAAAGATTCATGACGCATCCATTTCTTATCAAGACCTATAGAAATAGTAAATGCCATGAACATGTTTCAGTGTAGTATTTATATATTGATGGGTTTCTTCCTTCTATATGAAACATTGGAGGACTTTTTCCCAACTCAAAAGAAATATACTGCGTTAAATTATTTATCGACTTAGCATTCGTTTCTCATCATTCTGAAACCCATGGATAATTAATCAAAGTAATTAATCAAAACACACAAAATATTTGTCACTTTTTCTATTTACACGAACGTAGCAAGTAATTTACCTTGTAACTATATGATTATTTTTATGATTCAGTTCATTTCTGAATCAGCACTAGGCTTAAACACAGGCGTTTTCCCAATTTTCTCTGCCTATTGGTCAACTATGCTCATGCTCCAAGTGAGTAACAGGTGGATTTATCCAATTACACTCAAGTGTAAACTCTCAGACACAGTACTAGTACTTCTTAATAACATGAAAACATACTAACGGCTTGAATCGTGACACAATCAAAATCATGATCCTGGCTCCAGAAAGTTATTATATGATTTTTTTTTTTTTTTGCATATCACTCACCCCTACTTGTGGATCAATAGGGTTTTCTAAATCTAATAGTCAGGTCAGTGTTGTGCAAATGTTTATGTAAGCTATAGCCTTCCTTTTGTCATAGTTTATGGACACTATAAAGTGAAATGAAATCTTGAGCCTAATTCAGTAATGAGACGTTAAAATTGAAGGATGAACAGAGAACAGAGCCTCTATTCAAAGTCCAAACAATTTGTCCATAGTGAGTGTCTGTCCTCCAGCCATTTGCCTTTCAATTGCAGTAATTGTACCAAAAACAACCATGCATATACAGATATTTAGCCATGACATTTTATTTACCTAAGTAATTACAGTGCAGTTGTGTCATAGTTTTATGTATTGTTCTGTACGTCTAGATTTCTGTGGCACTACTTTTATGAGTTATGTTGCTATACTGGCAGTTAAATTAAAGCCCATATTACCCTATTTTCTGATCTATGTATTACTGTTATTTCCTCATCAGAAACATACCAGGAGTTTATTTGTTTCAGGAAGTGCTCCACTGTGTTTTAACCTCCGTATACCTGGAATCATTTCAATGTTCTACTGAACAGAAGGTAAAAGGTGAACATTACTGCTATATTACATCAGAAGGTGGAACAGAGCATTTTGAGCTTTGGAAATGTAGATGGACTAATAATAAGGTATTACTCAAATATGTGTGAATGAAACAAAACTCCAGGTATGTTTTTGATGAGGTAACAACATTCTAACATGGCTTAAAAGATTAATATAGGACCTTTAAGGTAGTAGTTGTTGTACCAGTAATACTTGTACTTTTTCTACCTTTGCTTTACACTATAGGCTTTGGTACTCTGGTACAGGTACTTGCTAAAGCTTATTAACGTAGACCCGAGAAAATGCTGTGTCATATTTTCCACATTAAAGCAGTTCCCAGTTTAACTGTGCTGTTAAGGACCCAGACCAAAAGCCCTTAAACGTACCACTTCAACATCTGTGGTCCCTGAAGGCAACATGCAACAGGCCCTGATCATTAGCATCAAAGTGTCAAGATTCAAATCTGTACAGGCAACTAATATTTAAATGTAAAATATCTGAAATTATACAAGAATGAATTTGTTAGTTTTCTTAAATTGACCAAAGATGAAATTTAAAGATGCATTGAATAACTTTCTGGTGAAGGGTCCGTCAAATTCTTTTCTCCATGGACATTCGTAGGGTATGCAATGACAAACTATTTCAAAAATAAACAAAAGTGCATTTTATTGATTTTATTGGGCATCACTTAACCACCTCATGTATGCATCACAAGTTTCAATTAAATTTTCAATTTAGAAATACTCGCTATTGTAGTTTACTTTGCTATAGCATGGTCATATGATGTTATAATGACTGGAGAGATTATCCAGTGGTCTTTTTGGGTGAGCCTGATCTGTCTCAGAGGAACAGCTCCATCACTGGACCAGTATTGACTCCAGAGTTTTATTACACACACTAGGAGGGAGGGGCTCTGTATCCTACCCAGTAATATACTAGACAGAAATCTTCTCCCATCACCACTATTAACATGTGTTTAACAGTTTATACAAGGCAAGTCATGCATAAAGTAATTCAAAGATTACCTATTCAGATTTATACAACAAAAAGATTATTATATATATTATTATATATTAAAGGTATTAAAATAACAAATACAGGAATACCAACAAATGAAAAAAAAGTTAATACATTTTATAAAAGTAAAAAGCCTGGATTTGAACATTGTCAGAGTAGAGGACTGTCTCCCATTTTTTAGTTGCATCCTGAAAGTCCTAACTCTCAACACCAGCAGGAGGTTGTCAAGGAATTGTAAATAAGTAGTTTAGTAATTTAATGAGTATATAATGGAAATATTTTAAAAAATGGGGAAAAAAAAAACTTGGAATGTTACATGATTAACCCATTTTTACCTCTGCCCGAAAATGTCTTTTTCTTAAATGTGTGTGTCAGTTTGAATTATTCTGTGGTAATGTGGCATGTTTTGCTTACTCTAAATGATCAAATGTACTTATTGACATTTTTGCCTGTAAGTATTCTTCCTTTGTCCTTTTGTCCCCCAATATATGTAATAGTTTATCTGTGTACTTGTGAACTATTGTTAAAAGTGGGTATTTATTTGTTCAGGTGATCCAGGCGGTGTTCTTCGCCCTGTGTGTCCTCATAGACATTTCCAGTCTCCTGACCAGAGCTGGGGAGAGCAGGGAACAGGAGAGGCAGCTCAGGAAGCTCATCTCACTCCGGGACTGGATCATGGCTGTGTTGGCTTTTCCTGTTGGAGCGGTGAGACCAATAATTCTGACTGACAAAATAATAAAGTACTTACTACATCACAGTAAATAAGCAGACGCTGAATCAGCAAATGCATGTTTTGTGTCTAATAATTTAGGCACAAAACACTGAAAAGACAGACATTCCAGACAAACACTTCACAAATGTCCACTTTTGGGAGTTTTAAAGAGCTTATATTACAATATTTTTTTTCTGTTATAATGTTTCCTCATTAGAAACTTGTAGTTGAGTTTTGTTTCATCCACATATGTTTAACAGACACACCCTGCATATTTAGACTGAGTTCTTCTCTCAAATTGAAAACACTTCCACCTTGTGATGTCATGTGGTAATACAGGAAGTGCTCCACTGTGTTTGTAAACTCCATACACCTTCACTAAAATCGTTTGGATGATTTTAGCCCTGGAAATGCTCATCTCTGCTGAACCTCAGACCCTGCTAACCTATGTGTGCCCCAGAAAATATGCAAAATTTTAATATTGAGTATATTGTCTTTAATAAAAAAGAACTAAACAAAAAAAAATCTTGTATGGCCATAAAGTCATATTTTTGCACTTTTAACTTTAATTTTACAGTCAGTTTGTGTTTTGTGCAATACCTGACCACCACCATAGAATTACAGGCACACTGTAGCTTAATTCAAATGGATAAAATAAATGTTAGATTTTACATTGATTTTGGCATTGATTTTAATCAAATAGTGAAGTCTCTTTAGTGGTGTAGAGTTCAGTGTGCTCTCCAGAGGGTGACCCCTGTTTGCTCTGGGGCTGTTCTGTTACACTGACACACTCCGGTCACATGCTTTAGCCTGACTTTAGCCACAATGCTAACCTCAATAAGCCTCCATAACACAGAATAGCTCAGCTGGCAGTGGCCCAGGGCTGCTGTTCTGGTTCAGACACACGTTCTGAGAAACCTGAGTATCATACAGGGGCCTATAGACCGCTATAGAGGTCGCTCCGAGCTGGTAGAGCGCACTGGAGTTCAGTTTACACACAGAACAATGGATACAATTATAACAGGACCTAAAGACATCAGGAATCCTACTTTCCCCAGCTGATGGGAACACACAGTTTAACAGTGCAAGTGACTAAAGCTTCACATTCAAGTGGTCATTGTATGAGTAACCTGAGATGTTTTTGCTATTAGAAAACCAATAGGTATTTATATATTTTACCGTTAATGGGGGAAAATTTTATCTGTGTTGTAACAATATTAAAATTTCAAACTTATTACGATGCTAAGGAAAAGGTCCAATACAAAATTCACTTCCACAAGGTTAGACAATAGAATGTATAGTCATGATGAATACTATAACTTATCACTCACAACACTATAAACTAGCACTATTATATTAAAGCTGGAACAATGTATTTTGGGGCTCAAAATACATTGTGTTTCTCTGTAAATGTGGGGAGAATTTGGATGTTTTTGTTTAAGGTAAGAATTGAGCTGTAAAAGTGACTTTTATGGCTAATTACTGACCAATAAGCCCAGGCCTTTTAATGATACTGTCTATTAAAAATTGTTTACTGGGATTATCTTTCATTAAGTAGTTACAGTATTTGAAGCATGATATATGGCTGTACCAATATATCAGGGCTCCAAAATTTGTTATCATGACATGCCTAAGAATGTATTTTTATAAATACTAGTAGTTTCTTTACATTTACTAGGTGATCTTATTCTGTATAGCTCAAGATCTACTATTCAGGAATTTATGTGATTTTTTTTTCTACTACAATGATACTTGAAATTAGTGTCTATCTTCAATTCTATTATTGGTATGTGGGTACCATTTGTCTGACAAAACAAATAAAATCTCACTGAAGCAAAGAGTGCATTCAAACAAAAGACCAGTTAACATGTATTCAGCATCAATCGTTTGACTAATAAGCTATTGTGCATTGCTTTGGATAAATTGTTAATGGAAACTAATTACTATCTCTTTTCTTTCTCAGTTTGTGGTGTTCACGTTCTGGTCCCTGTACATGTATGACCGAGAGCTGGTTTACCCCAAACTTCTTGACAACTTCATCCCACAGTGGCTCAATCATGGCATGGTGAGATCACAATATATAAACATTTCTACATTCTGTGCTCTGTGTGTGCTTTTTTAGCCTTTAGCAGATCATTATTATTCATTTAAATTTGAATAGAGGAGCATTAAAGGCTTTGATTGGTCATGTACACAATGTAGGACTAATCTCTTGTTTAACCACTTTGCAAAGTCAGATCACAGAAACCTATTGTAGTTTGTGTAACATGCAAAGATTCTTTGTCAAACTTCCTTTTAAACAACAGCAAACCAGAAGAACCGAACATTTATCATTTTACCATTTAAGCATTGTTTTTATTTCTGCAGTAGATCTTTTTTCTTTTCTTTTTTTCTGGTGTATGTAGTAAAAAAATATTAAAGAAGACATATTGTGTTGTTATATTTTGGACATTTTAACTCGCAATATTGATCCAGAATTATTTTATAAAAGAAACTGCTGACTTTCAAGTTAGAAAACTGCGGTGCCCAGTGGGAGCTGGCGTTGCCATAAACACCATCACAACAATGACCCGTGCAGTTGTCAGCACCTCCGATGGATATCTGCAGACCACTCTAGCAAACCGCAGATTTTTTTTTCATTTGTTCCAAAATGACTACAAATCCTATGCATGTCACAGTTTCAAAAAATAAAATTGGATAACGAAGTACAGAGCAGTCGGCATGAAAATGGGAGTTGGTCTTCAAATTGGTGTCTTGAAGCAATTAAAGAGTGCTCAAACATACATCATTCAATCAAACTTTATTTATAGACCGCTTTTCAGACAAAAAAATGCAGCACAAAGCACTTGCTCGAATCACTGCTCGAATGCTCAAATCACTCCAAATACAACTTCGGTTAGTAAATGGTGAGGGGAAACAACTATAACCTGGTTAAAAGCTCTGAAAAGTTTTGCATAATAGGTCTGCTTTAAAAATTCACATTTGGTATTTGGTGATATAGTGGAACCCCGTACTGATGCAGCTTTGTAAATTTAACTGAGCTTGGGGTGCAAAAATAAGCATGTAAGTATACAAGTAAAGTAAGTTTGTGAATGTAAACCTTGTAACTTGCTTCAGAAGAATAGAACAAAATCCATTGCAGTCTTGAGTTGCAGTCCTTAAGTCCTTTTGTCACATATGAAGATGCAATTTAGTAGTACTTGTCTGTATACATAGATTTTGCACAAGATCCTAATCATTTGGAGAGCTTTTGCCGCACCCCCTTTTAGTCAGTTAATATATGCACAGGGCAAGTCTTTAGTTGACCAAGAATGTCTTTAGTCACTTACAGACCGACTCCAGCCTAAAAACATCTCAACAATTTGTGTAATTATGCAGTTTTGTTTGGAGAAAGCAGACATCCCAAACCATGTAATCATAGTTATACACCTGCCCTCACATGCCAAAGTCTTATCACTGCTTTGCTCACTCCATTAACACTACACGCATCAAAGTCACTGAGCCTCTGTGTGGTGTGTGCCCTTCGCAGCAATGATGTCACTGCACGACTGTTGCTAACGGCGACAGCAGCGCTAACAACCAAAACAACAACAACAACATCACTCCGGGTACACCCCATCTCACATCACCGACATCTTTACGTGCCAATCTCTGCTCAGGCATTTTTCAAAGTCTTTATCCGAGCTTTATGCAGACTGAGAGCTGCAGAGAGACTTGTGCATGAGCTGGAAGTAAATATTTATCTGTATTCCATGGAAATGACTGTTGTTTTGTTTAAATCCGGCACCATGGAAACGCGGTGAGGGCAAGGCCGAGGGACGACTGAAAAATGTGTCTGAAACAATGCAGCCAAAAAAGTTAGCGCGCCGTGGAGTTTGCAGAAAGAAAGGGAGGATTCAGCCTATGTCAACATGAATTAAGAAAATAATTGTTCCGTGCAAACATAAAGTCCTGGCACTATCACTTAACTAATGAAAGATTTAAAATTCTTTTAGTCAATTACCACCTTTAAGTAACAAGTTTCATTTATCTATAAGTGTAGACTGCTCGGTGAAATAGTGGTTGGTAAATCTGCACACACAAGAAGGTCAACAGTTTAATTCCTGGATTAAGTTGCGTGCGTATTTTGCATGTTCTTCCAGTTTCTCCAACCACTGAACAATCACAATTTTGTACTCAACAGAAATTAGGCCACAAGTTGATATTTGCAGTCATTTTAGGAGATGGAAAGATAGGAAATTACAAAGCTAATGTATTAGGAGAATTTTATGCAGTTTGGAAAGGACCAGTTGGGATGATTGGCCAGATAGACCAGAACATCTCCAAAACCTCATTTCTTGGAGAATATTGCTACAATGCAGTACTCATAGGTCCAACAAAAGTCAGCAGTAGGTCTGTCATGACAATGCATGATAATAATCATGCATGATAATGTTTATTAATGGTTAAAGGTGCACTGTGTAACTTTTCAGGTGGAGGGTCCACCAGCTGCTTGCCTCTATGGAGATGTTACTGTTTTTTTCTTGATTATTCCACAGTATGGAAATAAGCTTGGTAATCACAATGGGGATAGGTTACTGGTCAGATCTATCGAGAAGCAAGCCTGTACATGATAAGAATTCATGTTTTTTTAGGCATTTTTGAGCTATACACCTGTAATTGAACAAATGTAAGATAGAGACATGTTTAATGCCCTACTATGGAACATTCCCAGCAAAGCAATAACATCTCCATGGAGACAAGCAGGTAGTGGACCCTCCACCTTAGAAGTTATACTGTGCACCTTGAAGAAAATAATAGATAGCACAGTGTTTTGGGTTGTATTTATCATGCACGTTTCTTTGCACTTGTGCATATGATGTTGTGCATCATATTAACATTTGAGTTGCGGAGGACTGAATACTAACATATCTATGACTCATATAGATAAAAACCTTTGAGCTACTTATTTATTGCAGCTCTTGTTTTCAACAATATTATACAATTAAAAAGGATTTACTGGAATTATTCTGCTTAGTGCATAGATTCTGTAGGTATATATCGGCTTTCAAAATTTGTTATTGTGACAGGCCAAGTCAGCAGGTTGTCCTAATGTTTTGCCTGATTTATAAAACCTTTCATTTTAACCCTGTTGCTATTAAATTCTTGACCACTTCAGTCTTCTTTTCACTTTATCCAGAACATGTTCCTCTTTCCTCTTGTGGACATTTAAATATGATTTTTATTGCCGCAGAACACCACACCTTCACTGTTACCAAGTCTTCAAAACAAAACATATACTGTTAGTGAACATAGGCATCTGTAACCTTTGGATCTCTCCCAAACTCCTAAACCTCAAACTTACATTGACATCGACCACATAAACAGTAGTGCTTTGCATTCTCGTTTTGTTTTTTTGAAAGTATGATGCTTGACTTGATAGATCTTGTCCAATTATTGTTTGGGCATGTTTCTCCTCGGTCCGCTTGACTGACTCTGCTCTGGGTGGAGTTACATTGGATTTTACTTGCTCTCGTGTAGCAGTGGGACAGCTTATATGAAATTATACAGCAGTGTTTCCCATTAATACAGGAGATTATGGTGATCCCCCATAGCCTTTGCTTGCTAAACAAAATTAGACTTTGTTGCTCATTGCATTATTATTTGCCTTACTTTATTTGAACTTTTTTTTTTAATTCATGAAAGCACAATATATACTATATATATATATTTCGATACTTTAAAAACATGTACGTTTAAAGAAAAAAAAAAGAACAAAATTGTTAAAAACATTCAGTGTTCAAAAAAGGAGTAGGAAGAAGCATATCTTATTTTAATCCTACCCCTTCAATTTACAATATTTCATCTATGATATTCAGTATACGGTTAAGTGCATTATAGTGTCTCTTTGCAAACATTACAGAAATGTATCATACACTTTGTAATATAAATATAGGCCATCAAGTCCATCAAATTCTTCTCCTGATGGTTTTAAATTTCAGCAGTTTTATCTTCAACCTGACTCACAACTGTTGAAGAAAATTAAAGTAAAAAACATTAAAATAAAATAAAAAAAAACTGAAATGAATCAAACCAAAACCAAGTGTACCACCACCATGATTGTGGGGAGTAAGGGCTGTATTAAACCAGGTTGTAGCCAGGTCAAAACAAGAATTATATCTAGACTGAACCAGATGTATCCAGTAATTCATCATACTATTCCCAATACATCGCACTCATTCATTTCTGTGCAGTATTTTTGACCTCACTGTGACCTCTGTGTTGGCCAAATCCGGTTAAGCCTGAGATACAGATACAGTTTTAGCTCTGACTCAAAGGGATTTTCCAAAAAGATACAGAAAAGGCCACAAACTACAGAGGACAGGGATGAGAAATGGAGACAGCATAAATCTTACTGACTTTTGGAAGACTGGAGGAGAAAAGATACATTTGCATATTGCTGTCATATGCCTTTAGACTTTCTTTAAACTTTGCCAATATTTAGCTTTTATTTATGTGAGATGATTTATACAGTATTGTAAGTCATTGTTCACTTTGCTTCATTGGTTGAACTTTTTAACGGGAGGATATTAGAAGGACTTTGAAAAGCTTTTGCACTGCGTAACTTTTTGGGTGGTAGTTATGCTACCATCTTACATGACTCCATACAATGTTTAACTGTGTGGCATTTAATCTGTCTACCATTCATAGTACTGAATAACATGCTTTCACATCTCTACGTGAACATCAACATATTTAATGCCATACTGTGAAGTGTTCCTGGCAATGCACTAACATCTCCATGGAGACAGAGTAGGTAGAGCCCTCAAGGCCCTACTACAGAAGTTACACACTGAACTTTTTAGCCTATCATGCATAGATTCTAGACAAAGCATTATGTTTTTTCTCTAGCTATTTGTGCATTACACAATCAAGTCCTCCCTTGCACCAAATGTTCAAATATTCCTAAAGCTTTTATTTTCCCAAAATAAAAACAAACCGTAAGTTCAGTCTTTCATAATTACACCTCTCTGAAGTGTAACTGTCTAGTAATAATTAATGTGAACCTGTAGTGATGGCACCTTGGGAGCAGTGCCGCAGCTGTGAACTCAGGGCAAACGAGGTAAAAAGGTCCCTCCCTCTCACTGATTTTTTCAATGGGTCAATGATAGACTAACAGCGCCCCCAAGTGGACACAGATGGATCATGAACTACTCTTTCTTTGAAAACGAAGTAGAAATAATGCATTCTTCTTTCTTGTTTTACAGCACACCACAGTTCTGCCGTTCATCATTATTGAGATGAGGACCACCCATCACAAATATCCCAGCAGGCCGTGGGGTCTGGCTGCAGTCTTCACCTTTGGAGCAGGCTACATTCTCTGGTCAGTTCTGAACAGATCAAATATGTTGAGGGGCTGTCTCCTCTCTTGGCTTGCCTACCACTACGCCATTGTATGTGGGACAAGATTCAGAATAAATCAATTAGAAGCTGTAACTACACCTTAATTAGCCTTTGGAGCTCAACAGTGACCGCCCGCCCTCTGGTTCCAGAAGTACATTTGTCATTCATTTTTCCCATAGACAATCAACATTAACAGTTTGAAATCTTGTTCAGGCATAATCAGCTAAGCTATAATTGTATGTAAAATCTGTTTCTGGAACTTAAACAAAGGTTATTAAAACATTTCACTGAATGTTGCAGTTTAAACATGCTTTTTGGACTTAAAACAACCTCATGATGGATATTCCCACATAGCTGCTTAGCCACTGCGATGTTTTTGAACTCTTAATATTTGAAATTTTTGGCAAAAAAAAAAACTATGCAAATTTTTCTTCTGGAAACAGAGCAAACTTCAAAGTGGACTGGACTGTTGAGCTCCATAAAACATGAGAAAAGACTTAATTCATAACGAACAAATAGTGTACTAAGAATGATTTGATTAAGGTAGGATATTAAAGTAGTTTCTAAGCCTGAATCATTATTAATAAACTATTTGTTCATTATGAATTAGGTCTTTGTTCATGCTTTATTAAGGCCATTAAAAGTGTAGTTATTATAAAGAGCTAATATGAAGATGTGTTCAAAATGTGTGGTAACTGCACATGAATACAGAATATTCATTTGACCCACCAGGACGTGCTGGGTGCATCATGTAACTGGGGTGTGGGTGTACCCCGTCCTGGAGAAGATTGGCCCCATGGCTCGAATCGCCTTCTTCAGCGTCCTCTGTGGTCTCATCGGAATCTTCTATGTTTTCGGAGAGATTCTCAACAGCTACATCTGGGACCAGCACACAACCAGCAGCTCAGGTTAGACACAGACCTTTGTACACTCCCTACGCTAAACATTTGCATATGGCCAGCGTCAGCATAAATGCACAAGCGAATAGTTTTTGTCTGACCCAGCTGCATCTGTAGGTGTCATTGGCTTCATACTCTGCAGTTTCTTTGTATTTTAGCCGAAAAAGTTGAAATATGACTTGGGCATGCTAGGAGGATAACACATTTTGGAGAAGGACTATTTCTTAAATATCTGTAGTGTGGAATAATGAGATGTAATAGCATTAGTCTGTAATTCAAGACTCTCAAAATCAACTAATTCTAAATCAGACAACACCTATTGTCTATAGCTATAAATTGTTTATAAATTATAGATATTAAATTGATGTTGTTTTTGTTAATAAATGTACCGTACTCTGTCAGGTTAATAATAGTTTCCACTAAGCCTGTCCATTAATCTTAATTTATTTGTTTCAGCTAAAGTAAAAGGCGAGTAACTCTTTGCTTCAATGGACTTCCTTGAGGACAAATAAAGTCGGAGCTCTAAACTCCGCCCGCCTGAACAGCACAAGAAGGAAACCAAGCGACCTCTGCTGAAATGCATTGAAATGTATCCTATAAGAATAACCAATATTATATCGGTATTACTGTACATACTTGAAAATACTTGGAAGCAAAACCTGTTCATAATTTGCTTTTCATTGGATGTTGTGTTTTTTTTAAGCTGCTGTTGCATTGTTTTTAGAAGGAGTATGTTGAAATGTTTTTATTCAAAGTTGGCTTAATATATGAAGTTCATAAACTGTGATATTCATTTGCTGGATATAGGAACCGACCAAAGGGAACAACCTGATTTTGGAGACACTAAGTTATGGATAAGTTACTCAGTTATGTTCAGAGCTGTTAATAAATGATTGAAAAAGAATATTCTTGTACTTTTTTTTTTTAAGTCAACTAAACAAGTGTCACTATTTTAGATCCTTTGGAGAAATGTAACTTAGCCAGATCACTTTACGTGCTATTTAGTATTTACATAAAATGTGCATGATAGGTGTCCTTATTTTAGTGAGTTGCGCCTGTACTGTACTGCACTCACAACATTTTCAAAGTCTTAGTTGTCATTATGCATTGAATGATGGACAAAAGCAGCTTTTTTACCACTGTAACCTCAATAACATCAGATAGGATCATGATACAGGCCTAAAATGAATGTTAAAGATGATGTATCTCTGTCAGAGCTGTTCAAAATACATCCATCTGAATGAAAGTCTGTTGCCCTTCCACTTGAAAACGTGTCAAGTGGAATGACCAATTTTTATTAGCTCTCAGGCCTTTTCTGAGGACTGTTATAAAATACTCCCCTCCAGCTCCACTCCTTATACATATTTTATTATGAATATTTAGTTTTTATATGACATTTCGCATATCATCCAGATACTTGTTTGAGTTCAGCTCCAGGGGCATTTCAGATAAGCATTCTCTTACACTATTAAACCATTACTCCACTTCTGTCAACACAAATTAGTGCCACTCTTCCTCTATCTACTTAATCGAGAGGGGAGAGATAAAAGAGAAAATAAACATGTTTTTATGTTGTTCTGTCACTTGTCTAGCCCAGGCCTTTTCCAGGTGTGAGGCGCGTATCTAAAGAAACCCACTGTTCAGTGGTTCGTTAGCGGTTTCACACGTGTCGGCTCTGCAGTGACACTTCTAAACACGCGCTCTGGGTACATTTGCATAAATCTGCATAATAACGAGGGAGAGACGAAAACATTACGACAGGTTGATCTGGTGGATTCAATTGAACAGTCAAAATGTTAACAGAAATTGTGGGGGTGTGATGATTCTCTTTGCCTATTTATGTAGATTAGAAAGTCTAGGCATTTGAATTTTAGATGCAGCAGGTAAGAAGCAAGTACAAAGAAATAACTCAACTTGCCCATGTTGTTATGGTACCAAAAAATAAAGAAAGGGGTGTATTGTTATTATTTTAATTTTTTATTTTGCAAAACTCACTACACTTTCAAAAAAAATGCTGGTTCGTTAATCTAGTAAATACAGTGACAATGCATGCTTTAAATAGGAGCTATACAACTTGGGGATTATTCATTCACTCTCTGGTCACATTATTTCTCATGTTCAAGGTTGAAAATGTGTATTCACGGTTTCAACTTCTTTTTACAGGTGATATTTTTAGAACTTACACCCTCAAAACATTAAATATTTTTTATGTTTTGACGTGTTATTTGCTATGGCAACTGTGCTAGATTGTCATCACTCTGAAGCCCATGGATATTTCAAACTGTTTGTACTGGGTCTTCAATTTTGATGATTTAGTTAAACATTGTAGTAATGTAGTTTATAAAGCCATCTTATATAGGGGAAAAAACATGAATCTTAAAATGATGACAATACTCAAAACAAGAAAGTATTAAAGATACATATTTAATTAGTTACAGTGAATACAAAAATACAAATAAAAATAAAAATGTTCTACTGTTTTCTGGTCTTGGGATTTGGAGCTGGAACAAAATTAGGGAAAATATTTTTAGTGTACAACAATTATAGCTATAAAAATGTGATATGATTTAATAAACTAGATTATTTTAATTTGGATTACCATTTGGATTTTCTTGTTTGTAAAAAGTCTTCAACATCTCCACAGCTTCCTCTGCTCTGTGGCCTGCAACACACTATACACAGCCATGTTTTCATAAATCTATTTATTTAGAAATATTGTAAGTATAAGGCAAAGATAGTTTTATGACTTATAAAAAGTTTACATAAAAAGTTTTGGTTTAAACTGCAAGGTCAAACTTTAAATTGACATTTGTGTCACTACTAGGTTCATAACAGTCTATGAATTAGCAAACAATGAAATATTGACAGACCTTAAACATGGTCCCAGTTTGTGGTAAATTTGCAGAAGAAATATCCAAAACTGAACCACATCCTCCAAATCTGTCATTCCTACAGCCATACACCACCACAGGCAGATCTGATCAGATGTCAAGGACTGTTCTTTGTAACAAACACTATTATAAATAAAAAATTACAAAATAGTCAGGTGCCCATTTAAACTGCAGCATATGAAATGTCCCACTATGGTACTTTTTAATGTACTGATGTAATGTTAATGTATTCATGCATTTATAGGGTGTTCTGTCATATACATTTGACCCATCCTTTATGTGGTTAAATCGGTCAGGAGCAGTGGACCAGATGTGGGCCCAAATCTTGGTCACGAGAAACTAGTTGAAGGATTGACCTATTGTTGTATTTTATTGTTTATTATTATTATTTTTATTTTTTTTTATTTTATTTATTTATTTTTTTGGACAAAACTGAGGACATTGTGAAAACATCTAAACGAATTATATATGGGGTCTTTTTTGCTGGACAACAAATGCAAATGTCTGCAGTCACAGTAGGATTCTTCTTCTTCACTTGTGTACTTGTTTACTGAAGGATACTGAAGAGTCTTAGCGCAGCAGCACACATGATACATGGCTCCACTGTGACGTACAACACCGTTTTGTCACAAACTGTTTTCATGTCTAAACCTTTGAGTCCACACCAGTCTCTGAGTTCATCTAGGGCCACCATCTCTGCATGACGAGTGGCCTGAAAAAAAGAGGTATACATTAAAAAAAAAAAACATGATAAAAACTATAAATTATTATCATAAATATTTACATTTTTTGTCTCATTAACTTCATTTCTTCCTTTCCCTATGACTTCATTGTTATAAACCAAAAGACATCCAACAGGAACCTCTCCATTTGCCAGAGCATCTTTAGCCTGCAATATGCAGAAAGAGAGAGAGAGAGAGAGAGAAAGAGCAAGAGATCGAGAGAAAGAGATGCTTTATTGATCCAGAGGTAAATTCAAGGCTTTGTGTCTCAGTCAAAAGTCTCAGTGCAGTTTAACGGAGGACTGGTCAGAAAGGGTCAGCAGATCTGTGTCAGGGCAGTTTGATGAGAGGAACAGCCAAAAGTGAGCCATGTGAACACAACAGGAAAGGCCTCAGTGTTACTCCTCTCAGTTGTTTCAGTTGGCGATGAAATGGTTCACTCCCTCAAAGTGTTTCCTCTAAGAAGTGCTCTGCCACATCTGCTGCCAAATATGGTGTAAAAAACCTGTAGCATCTCAAATGTCCATAGCTCCTTAGCTAGCCTCCTGCACAGTCTCCATGGATACAGGAAAAAGAAAAAGTTATAGTATTTCACACAATCACAATATCAGAGAGAGATATGTTCATTCCCTCAAAGTACTGACTCTGGATGTCTTCTGCCACATAAACTATCACATATGGTGTAAAAAGCCTGTCGCATCTCAAAAAGAGACAAGCCCCTTGCACGGTCGCCATGGATACGAGAAAAGCAAACAACTAATTTCACAAAATCCAATAGTCCCTTACTTGTATCGTTTGAACTGCATATGCTGCACTTTTTAGTTGTGAATGAATGAATGAATATGATGCTAAAAACTGAGCTCAAAAAACAAAATATTTCAAAACAGTATGTGAGCCAAAAAGCAAATGCTGTTTGTTACAGATCGTCAGTCTGTGTTAATGAGCGCTTATTACTTTTTACATTTGTTTATTTGTTATTATAGTAGTGCAAGTTTTAGCTACATTATAATGTTTAATAAGAGTTTATTCCATTTTACATGTACAATCTTATTACCATATCAAACGCCTTGTCCATCCACTTTTGTATCTCTTCATCGCGGGGGTAAAAACTCTCTCCACAAACTCCTTCCGTTCCCATCGCAGTCCTCAGATTATTGACTAGATAGTTAGTTTTATCAATCCCTCAAACAAAACTATTTCATGTTCGCGACCATGCTCTAGAAGTGTAGGGGGAGCAAAATAAAGATCGGACTAACTCACAAAAGAGCCAATCAGATCACTCGATAAAGCAACATCAGTGAGTTCTTGTCATATCCGGTATTTGCTTGAAAATAACATAAATAGACTGGTTTATTTGATGTTTTTTCCGCAATACTTACATTATTTTGAATTGCACTTGTCTAGTAATAATAGTCTAACGAACAGAATATTGTTAAAACTAAATCTGGGTTCACAATAAACAAAGTTTTTATTTTGGTAGCCATACTTCCGTCCCCCTAGTGTAGTCTTCATTCACTTGACCGCTAGCGTGTTTAGCAGAAAGTTGCCCATCGCTGAAACTGTCAAGTCAACATGTTTGTCAAATAGATCAATAATTTAAGTGCATTTTAGGCTGCAGTCTTTGCTTACGATAAGAGGATGTTTTCTTCAACTTGGAACTTTATTAAACGCCACAAAAGGAAGTTCATTTTCGCCGGTGCAGTAGTTGGTGGTAAGTTTAGCTTAGCATTTAGCTGCTCTACAAACTACTAAAATCAGTGTAAAATTGTATAATAAAATATATGACTACTAATATTTTTCAAACGTCAGTTGTATTAAACACAACCCATTTTGGTATCATCATGTGTTAAACATTGTACATTTAAATATATTGCTCTTTTATTAATTGTTCAACTTGGAGTGATTTATTCATGTTTTAATTTTTAGTGTCATATATTTAGAGAACAGACTAAACAGTTCTATTACTCCGATGGAGCAAAGCTGCTTATTAAAATAAAATGTATCTGTAATCGAATCTTATAAATGGAGCACAAGGGAGGCACAACCCCTTGTCACACTCATTCATTGAAAACAAAGTGCTAAATAATGTAGATGATTATTTAGACAAGATGTGACCCAGAATACTGTATGTCACAGAAAACATGTGATTGTGTATTATATTTTAAGTAATCCATTATGGCAAGATCCCTCTCCCTTGTTTTTGTAGGTGTGTACTTCATGGGTAAATATGCGCAGAGGAAGATCAGGGAAATCCAGGAGAGAGAAGCTAATGAGTACATCGCTCAGGCTCGAAGACAGTTCCACTTTGAGAGCAACCAGAGGACCTGCAACATGACTGGTAAATACAGTAAACTGCCACACAGTATATACACAGACAAGTGAAAAAATGCATACTAATTTTATAGATACTGCAATGACAATAATTAACTCTCTTTGCATAATCTCATCATTATAAAACATTTGCATTTGTATTGTTTCAGTGTTATCCATGCTTCCATCTCTTAAAGAAGCCATTGTAGCTCAGCTCAACTCTGAGAATCTGACCTCGCTGCTTAAGACCAAGTGAGTAAATGTAGTTCTTCTGCTATTACTGCTTCTCAAGTGTATGTCTGTATACAACCATAGCTCCTCATTCTCACTTGTCTATGTTAAACCAAATTTAAGTAAAAAATTATTTACATTTTAAGATTTCCTTTCTTCTCTTTTTAGACCTGCTAACAAGCTAGAAATCTGGGAGGACTTAAAAATAATCAGTAAGTTCTTCTGTATTTAAAAATGTAGATGCTGGCCTGTACTGAAATTGCCATAAAGAGATATAAAGACTTGCAATATATGTACATAACCTCATTATTATTTTTGTAGGTTTTACTCGTACGATTGTTGCTGTCTACAGTACGTGCATGTTAGTGGTGCTACTTCGAGTCCAGCTCAACATCATCGGAGGATACTTGTATCTCGACAACTCTGCCAACAAGAACACTATGGTTAGTGACTATAAAACTTTTTGAACCTTTTTTGAACTTAAGGCTGCTGTAGTTTAATTCTGCTTTCAGGTGCACAAATAATATGAGTAATGATTGTTTGTTAGTGAAACCACTTGGGCAAACCACTAAGCTATGGTGTTTAATTTATATCAATATCAGTTCCCACAAGTTCAGTTTTGTCCCACTCAGGCTTCTGTAGAAATCATGTTTAAGACTGGTTCTTGTTCTCAGGCACCCATGGCTCCTCCCGACGTCCAGCAGCAGTATCTGTCCAGTATCCAGCATTTATTAGGAGACGGTATGTGAAACTGTTTTGTCTTAGTAGATGTGGTTTCGTTCTTATTTTAATAAAAATAATGTTGTTTTATATTAAGTTAATATATGTATTTTATAAATTCTCACTTACATTTGTCTCTGTTCAGGTTTAATAGAACTTATGACAGTGGTGAAGAAAGCTGTGCAGAACTCACTAGAAAAGTATGTGTGTACAAAATAATCATCATGCAGATTACAGATTTGTATTTGTAAATTGCCAATAAGTTTCCTGAATATTTTACACTTAGTTCTCCTGTTTTAATGCATTGGCTGCCTTTCCCACAGTGTGTCCCTGAAGCAGAGCCTGTCTCTGCTGGAGCTGGAGCAGCAGATCAGTTGGATAAGAGCTGAGGTGGAGGCCTCTGAGCATCCTCTGTCCTGGTACATGTTAGCAGATGACCAGGAAGCTCTCGCAGACCAGGTAACTAAGAATGGCTCTGGTTAATATTTCCCTACAAGACTCTGCACTACACAGGTGTAAAATGAATATTTAAACATTAAATACATTTTGTTCTTGGACTTCAGGCATGTGGTTTGACTGAAAATGATGTAATGACAATCCGCCTCCTGAATGAGACCAGAGACATGTTGGACAGGTAAATCATACTGTGGTCACACATTATATTTGAACAGCTGATCATATTACAGCTGTTTTATGTCTGAAATACAATTTTTGTGCTCACAGCCCAGATTTCACAAAAGTCCTTCATACCTGTTTGAACCGTGGTTTCTCTCGTCTCCTTGACAACCTGGCCACATTTTTTAGATCTCCATCCATTGAGTCTGATCCCAGTTCTGCACCAGACAGGTAAACACATCTAACTATGGGCCTTCTCCATGGTCTAACAGTGTTTCATCAAATGCCTTGTGCAGAGTAGAATAGTAACATAATTTTCTAAAAGTTATCAAGTTAACTTAAAACTTTTTAAGTGGACAACATGTTTGAAGTTAAGATGCCCTTTTAGTGTAGGAGAGATGGAAACCCAGTGGAACCATTATCCAAGACATGCATGCTGCTTTTTAGTTTTACTCAATTATGGATGTGTTGAAAATAATAACACGTATTCAATCAGGAATCTCATCTGTGCGAAAAAAAAAAAAGCAGTTGCAATAAAGAAGTTTGACAATTATTTACAAGTTTATTATTCACTTTCCTTATCCCATTTAGTCCATTGCTTTAGCTGTATCTACTTAATCGCTTTTACTGTAAACCATGTTTCTGTCTGTAGTTTATCTGCAGTGAGTTTACCACTGGCCAAGATCATTCCCATCATTAATGGACAGATTAACACTATTTGCAGCGAGACACCCAGTCACTTTGTACAGGTAAAATCTTATACTAAATTGTTAATTCCTTTTCTTTTTCCTTATTTTGGTATTTCATGACATTTTCTTTTCTTTGTGTTGTCTTTTAGGATTTACTGTTGAACGACCAGGTGAAAGAGTTTGCAGCTAACGTTTATGAGACTTTTAGCATGCCCCAAGAGCTGCAGAAATAACCATACATTTATGACTAAAGGACTATAAAACAGAGACAATTCCCCCATGTCACAGAATGAAATGCACATTGACCATGGACCACTGCATCATGGGAAATGTAGTCTGATTGAACAACAGCTGCTACAGTCAATAGATGAAGAGACTGCCTTGTAATTTACTGATTTTATGAGTTTTGTACCAACTATGGTGAATGTGCAGGCTTATTGCCAGCAGAAAAGTTAATGTATGAAAAAAAAAGTTGCTTGTGAGTGTATAATTTAGGGATTTGTTTTGTAATTTTTATGGTTTTAATACACATTTTGTAAAGTTGTAATGGGAGATTGTAACTTAGTAATGATGGTGACCAACTGAAAGAAAAACTAAATAATATTGTGAAATTCCAAATGTTTTTTTGTTTCTTTTTTTTTTTTACATTTTTTCAGTGTAAGTTATGAATCTGAGTTTTTTTTTTTTCAACTGGAACAGTGAAATTTAGCTTTATGTAGAAACGCTTTGAGTTTAAGTATTATTTATCAAACATTTTATCAAAAAGCATTGGTAACACATTTGAATTTTTAAGATATGCCAAGTCAACAAAATTCAGACAATGTCCCCGGATAAGCGGAAGAAAATGGAATGGAACAATGTTAGTGACATATATTTTCTGATACATCATAGCACACCATACTTCAGTAGAAAGTATTCACTGCACCAAATTGGTTTCTTTTCTATAAATAGCCTGTCCCTTTAGCCACAAGTTGAAGTGAAAAAGACATCTTTGTGGTGACATTTTTCAAAATGGAGCGAAAATGTCGGACCTGTAAATCTGACCAGAGTGATGTGGTTTTTAAAAGTCAAACCACAGGTGGGTTTCATGCAGAGTATCATTATGAAAAGATGTAGTCAGGTGTATGTAACTGTAATACAAATGTTGGCCATATACTATGGCTCTTATTGTTGTTAAAATTATAATGGCTAAGAGTAACAATATACCAGAAAACTTTTCAAACAGACTTTCTAAAGCCTATGGAGTGTGTACAAATGCTGTATTACTTTAAATGATAAGAGAAAAAACTAAATGTATTTAATTTTATTTATTTTATTTACATAGTATAACTTAGAAAATCTGCTTCTCAATGGGACAGGGCAACTATACTGTCCCCTTGCAGACTGGAGGAGTTTGAGGAGAAGGAGCAGTGCATTATGAGACAGAATGGTTCATGACTGCGGAGAGCTTCTGAGAGGAGACGCTGTTCTTCAGATAGTGAGTCCACCTGTCGATAACAATTTCACAAAATTCACTTATTCAATCCATTGGTTTATGTAGTTTAAATATCAAGCATTTAACATACACTTGCTCCTCTACCTATTCTACAAGTCTACAGTTACATCCAGGGTTAGAGCTAACTTATTCCAACTTAAGTCCTGCATTAGATCTTTTTAGTTATTAGTTGTATTTTGGAGTACATTTTGGAAATTCCTTACAAAACACTTTGCCATTAATATTTTAGCCATATTAATATGGTACATAAAACAAAAATTTGGTGTGAACTACCAATTTTGTATGTTTAATTCTACAAACACTTTCAAAGTAGATCAATTTCTATATCGTGATACCTCTTGCCTGAGTTTCCTGTTTCTCTGCTCCAGATGTTCACAGGCCTGAAGAAAATGACATTTAAATGCATAACTATATCTTCTTTATACAAATCACTGATAATGTACTAACAAGATTGAACTTTGGTGCACACTGACCTGATGAAGCTGGTCCGCTCTCTGAGTTTGTCTTTTTCTGCTTTTCTGAGCTGCAACTCTGTTTTTCTCTCTCCTCTTTATCCTCCGCCCTTCATCCTCTGCCCCCTGTCACAAACAATCATCACTATCAAGGAGAAAACCTCACTGAAGATAAAGGTGCACTATGTAACTTTTCTGGTGGAGGGTCCATGTTTTTGCTTTATCTAGAAAGTTCAAGTTTGTCATTAAGTCATCCTCCTCTGCACAAAAGTAGGTGACATCACAAGAAGTTATAGGTCAGATAAGTTTAATGCCATACTGTGGAACATTTCTGGCAAAGCATTAACATTTCCATAGTTACAAGCAGATTACAAATTCTCTCTATCAGAAAAGTTACACAGTGCACCTTTAAGTGGTACCATAACTAAAACTGGAGAACATAATTAAATTATAATTAAATTAAAATCATGACAACAAAATCTTCTTTACTGACTTACCTCCAACGTGTCACAAATCTTGAGTTCTGGTCGAGATGACATTATTCAGACAGACTTTATAGGTTCAATCCAGCTCAGTGTTTCAAATCCCTGTGGTTAAAGTAAGTTGTATAGTGACACTCGATTGTAGTTGATGTGGAGAGGACAAAGCAGAGTCCAGAGAAGGCTGTGGAGGGGAACTTTCACTTCAGCTTTGGTTGCACTGCCCTTTTAAAAGAACTTGGGAGGAACAGGCAAGTAAGTCACATGACGCACTCCACCGGCAATCAGGAGTTTTCAGTGAGGTTTATTCTGTATACTGTGTTGCTCTAAGCTTTATTTTAGTTTATTTTTCAATTGTTGTTTTACAGTTACAGAAGTATAATGTAAAGGGTTGGAGACTTCTTACAGGTATAGAATTCACTTTTCACACCAAGTACCACTGTTTATCTTCTTTCTTAATGCCACCTTTAAAATTTTAAAGAAACAGTTCCAAAAAATGAGCTATCTTCAGCTTTAAATAATATGCTTGTATACAAACATGTACATTAAAGAATGCTAATATTACCATATTAGTGAAGACATTTCTGTTCATAAACATAATAAAGTTTGATGTAATCTTAGGAGATTGCAGTACTGTTAGTAATTTCTTAAATGAAAAATTAAGACATGATGCAAGGCTCGGCACAAATGCTTGTATTTAAAATATGACAACAATTTTTAAGTGTACATTAAAAAATAAAGTCCAGATTAAGGTTGTGTTACAAAAACTATTGCCCATAAAATGTTTTAATCCAGGCTTGTCTTAATATCCTTTTTGCAGTTTGTGTAGTTTATTCTGCTGCATTACATCCGTATTTCTTATCCAGTGGTATGTAGCAGTTTGCAGCAGACATCTCCTTTGCAAGCCTCCTAATTGGCTCCTGGTGTTTAAAGGGTGGGCCAAAAGCATCTGATTCATCACAGTTTCCAAAAACTTCTCTGTGTATTTCTAAAGATGCCGCACTTGGCTTTGAGTTGAGGATCTGACACAGGCCCTCAGCTTGTTTCTGTAGGGTCTGGATGGACTGAACAGAGAAAAAAAAAATTTAGATACTAAAAGTATAATAATCATTTTAGAAATACAGTTAAACTATTATTGCATAATTTCTTACCTTTATGACTTGAGTAGCTTGTTTTGCCAATCCAGGAGCCTCTGCCGACAGCATTTTCATAATACTCTCTAGAAATCACATACAGTTTAAAATATATTATATTATGATCAGTGAGAATTGCCCTGCATTAATACTGCATAACGCACAAGTAGTCCGGCGACAGGTAAATCACTGTTCTATATCACTACTCCGTGGCCATCACACATGACATAAACGTAAACAAATGCTCAACTGCTGTGGGTAAATGTAGGGACTAGCATCATTTAACACATTGAAATAACTGATGTTTTGGACATTTACAGACAGGGAGCAGGCTTTTCACATTCATAAGTGAGAAATTTCAGTTTGTTGCCGTGGTATAATCAAAGCACATTATACAACTTGGAGCTGTGCGTTCTGCAGTTTTAACGCACTGCTCCTCGTTGTTTAATGTTTGCTTACCACTGCTCTGCTGCCATCGCCATGACATCACCATAGCAACACATCCTCAACTGCTCTAAGTAGACTGTAGGGACTAGCTTAATTTAAAACACTGAAATAACTCATACAAGCACTAAAAAACTGCAAATAACAGTAAGCAAATTTACAATCTTAAAATTATGTATTTTTTTTTCCCTATGCTAAAATGCACTAGCTTTATTTTTTGGGCAAGTTATTTTCCTGTGCCAGTCAGGAAGAACCACTTCTGTTTAAAATGGACATTTGAAACTTTCACCAGAGTCGAAACTTTTAAACTTTACCACTTCTGAAAATTAACCACATATCTTTTTGTTTTGCCCACATTTTTTGTTAGAATGTTTCTGTAAATTAAAAAAAAAGAAAAGGAATTGTACCTTGTTCTGTATCCTTGGGCATGTCTTGTGGTTGTATTGTCTTTTCATAAAGACCCTGAAAGAAAACTGAAATGAGTGATTTCTGGTTTTACTATGGTCTTATGTTATTCAGATTATTATTATTAATATTTTTTAACTAGAAATGTTATTTAATATGGGTTGTTTATAGTGTAAATCAAATCTCAGGGAACTTTGCAGGTACTATTACCAAGCACTTGATATGTCTTTTTCCAAAATACTGTATTGTTCTGTGTAGAAACTCACCATTATTTTGCGTTCAGCCTTCAGAGCATGAACCACGTGGGGTAAGATCTTTCTGGGGTAAGTTCGCCGTTTTCTGCTAGTCTCTACAATAACATCGTCCAACTGGCTCTCCAGGTCAACCTCCTCTAAATACACCAACATAAGACATTTAGAAACAACTAAATAAATATGCTCTGTTAAGTGGAAAATATTTCAGTTTGCATAAAAACATGAATTCAAACATGCAGTAACTTAGTCATAAAGTACACACTTGAGTATCCAGCAGTTAGTGGGATTAGGCTGCAGAGCACAACCCCACTATATGTAAATATTTATGACTGTACAAATATATATATAAAATTTTGTGCAAAAATAGAAATTATTATTTAATAAATATTAATAGCGAACTAAGGCAAAAACTGATTAAGAAAACAAATTAATTAGCTTATTAAGAGTAAATAAATGAAAATGGTGAGGGACATAAGGGTGGAGGAGGTGCAGTCTTTTTTTGCTCTGCAGGATACGGTCTTGTTGGTGGAGGTCTGCAGATTGGGTCTTGTGGGTGGAGAGCTACAACCAGACTCTTTTTAACAGTGGAGCGAAGAAAGTTACTGTAGATTACCTTCGTCGTCGGGAGCATCACTCCAAGTTTGACCATTCACCAAAACATTCTCCTGAACTGCTGCTTCAAAGTTCTGCAGTAATCAAAATTACCACATTAATCGGCAGTTAAGTGGTAAATGAAATTACTCATTGTTTCCATACAAGCAAAATAATAAAAAAAAAACCTACAGGCCACTACAGAGTGAACTGTTATATAGAAACATACTTTGTAGCACCAATCAAAACCGTTTTATTTCACGTTAAACAATATCTTCTCTTTGAACAATCCACCATCATATATGAAATGCATGTTCTACTTTTAAAATGTATTATTAACTGAATACATTCAGTAAGCTCGGGTGGACCCACCGCCAGCAATTCTCCAAGAAGTTCCCTCTTCGTATCCGCTGCTAACTCCGTCTGTCCGTCTAAAACTGTCTTTAAAAGCTCTTTATATCGCTCTATCTGCTCTTGCACCTGTTTCTTGGACCGGACCTGAATCCTATATTCAGTACTGGGATCTTCTGAGGAGATTTTGTCGGGTTGCACGGCCTCCATCTTTACCGCCAACTTTTGTTTATTTATTTTTTTAAACCGGAAACATTTACGTCAGTTCCTGGTCCGTCAGCCTCAGTGGTTCTGTCAAATGTAAATCGCAAACGTTCCTCAACACTAACGCGGGTATTTTAGTTTTAGCGATACTAACATCAAATAAATCAAATACATCACTAACATCACTCCGTTATTCCATAAAGAAAATTGTTTCTCGTTTCCGATGGAGAATGGCTTTGTAGACTGCCACTGTCACATATCCGCGCAGGAGTTTGAACAGGTAAGTGTGTTGTTCTGTGTTCATTTGCAAAGGCCAAATTACAACGTTATAACACAGGTTAGTTCAGTTAAATTCTATGGCATATCGCTACACGGCATAGTTGCGAGTTTATGTTGATCTTTTTGCAGGACCTGGACGATGTAATTAAGAGGACCACACAGGTTGGTGTTGATAAGATTTAAGTTGATTAGCAGAGAGAATTGTATGAGCAGATTTATGTGCCTGACTGATTTCAGGCTGGAGTTAAGACTCTTGTGGCAGTAACAGAAGATCAGAGAGAGTTTGACAGGGTTCTACAGCTCAAGAAAAGGTTTCTCTTTTTATCTTTCCTTCATTGTTCATTCTGATTGTAAAATGCACTTTGATAAATGTAACAATACTATTAGTACAATTACTAATACTACTACTGACTTGATAATAAAACAAGGCAATACCATGTTTTTGTACAAAGAACATATTTACTTGGGGTGATAGTGTATATTTTGGTACCTCTGTGTGTTCTTCTATTTTGTGTTTGTGTTCCACAGTTATGGAGCTCTGATAGCTCCCTGTTTTGGGGTCCATCCTCTTCAGAGCGATGGGGGTCCGGACAAACGCAGTGTGAAGCCCCAGGTAAAGCTACAAAAACAGTCAGTCAAAGGGAGTAATTCAACAGAACTGAGGGGCAGTAGTGAATGGGATGTAACTTTTTCCATAATGGCTCAAAGCTATCAGTTGGCTGGACAGAGGTCAGGTAAATGTAACTCAAATACAGAGTGTATTTTAATTTGGTTATCCTAACCTTTTCAATCTGGGTGGTATATTCAGGCGCATGGTGTGACCTTTCCTCCAATGCTAACTGCACTCTTAAAAACTCCCTCAGAATAAATAACATTTAATAACATATTAACTTAAAAATTAGATGCATTTTATATAATGTTATTAAATTAAAAAGTTGTATTTTTTTTTCTTCAGGATCTGGAAGCTGCACTACCATATTTCTACCAACACAGTGAAGAGCTGGTTGCTATTGGGGAGGTATTACTATTTTAACTTTTTTCTCTATCTTTATTAAGTTGCCTTTAGTCCATGTAGCAATGTACAGATTCTTTTCATCATAAATTCACAGATTCATTAATATTCACAAACTATTAAAAGCCCCAAAACCATTAAAAGCTTAAATAACACTGCTTAAAGTATATAAAAAGTTTTGTGACTTTGCAGAAACCCTGAGCAAAATCACTGTTTCCCACTGCAGTGAATCTAACCGTCTTTAATCTCTGTTGTCTCTGGTGTCAGGCTTCTTTGACTTTAGTGTTGCTGTGGAGTCTGTCAGGGGAATGTGTCTTAAAACAGATTTTACTCTTCACACTTTAAATCAACAGAACCACTCTGTCCGCCTTGCTGTTTTTATAGCTTTAAGTTATGCATCTAAGGTTTGAATCCTGGACCATGTCGGGATTTTGTGTTTGCATGTGCTGCCCATGTTTGCACTTATATCCTAACCCAAATCTGTGTGTTTTCAGATTGGTTTGGACTTCACTCCGTGGTTTGCTCCATCTGAACAGGAAAAAGATGACCAGATGAAGGTCTTTGTCCAGCAGCTAGAGGTCGCCAAAGAGCTCAACCTCCCTGTGTAAATGCAATGGCAAAGACAACACAGGGAAAACCTATCACACTATTGCATTATATTTACCATACTATTACTTGTACCTTTAATAAATAACACTAATAGATAGAACCACACACCTTACTCCGGGCCATTACTTCAATTTAAACGGCATTTGAAAAAACTTTCGTTAAAGACTAAAATAATCTTATCTGAACCTTAAGACCATAGCAGATAAATCACACCCTAACTTTTATATATTTTCCAGTTGGTAGTTTAAAAAGTGGAGTGGAATTTCATTACTAATAAATTACCTATTCTCTTCTCTCAGGAATGTCCATTCTCGGTCAGCAGCTAAAGTTACCATCTCCACCATGAAAGAACAGGGTGAGGTCAAACATATTAACAATATTACAGATATTTTACTAATTTATACAATATCTTTACTCAGGTGTAACTGGTGCTCTGCTTCATAATTTTGCCGGAAAGCTGTCAGTGGCGTTTGATGGAATCAAAGCTGGATATTTTGTTTCTTTCCCTCCAGCTGTTTGCACCAATCCACAGGTACATGCTGATGTTTTGTTCTATTTAGTAGTAAAAACAATTAAATTACCATTTTATTTGCAGAAAGTGAAGTTGATAAAGCAGATCCCACTGGAGCACATCTGCCTGGAAACGGACTCTCCAGCTTTAGGCCTAAACAAACATGTATGTGCAACATGATGGTACTGTATTAGACAGGAATGGACAATGCAATGTAGAGTAGTTCAAATAGATTTTTTTGAAGATATGTATGTAGAGGTAGAATCTAGATATTAAGTATAACAATACAGAACGCACGGAAGATATAATACGAAGTTAGGTTTTCCTACACATTGTGATTTTGATTCTAATACTCAAATTTTAAAATTAGCTTGTTTATTTATAGAAATTGTATGTATTTTTTAAGTTTGTCTCAACTCTGAAGACAATTTGAGTTATGTATCATTTAAACAGCCTATTCAAATACTAGTAGATTCAATACAAGTACACAAAAAAATGAACTTTGAACTGAGTCATATTTAATGGAAACACTGGTTTATTGTTAGATTTGTAAATTTGTCATTCAAACACAGTATTGTAGTATGTTAAAAAATAATTGTTTTTGTGTTCTACAGGAGAGAAATGAACCATGCAACATCGGCCTGGTTTGTCAGTACATCGCCCAGATTAAAGGACTGTCCACAGAAACTGTTCAGTTTGTCACAAGTCAAAATGCTCAGAGACTTTTTACAAAGATCAACCAACTTTGATACAGCCAGGTGGAGGATGAGGTGCGGCGGACATAGTATTAAAGCAGAATTTATTTTTATATTTATGTATGAATATATGAAGGAGACCATGACAATTTAGCCATATGAGGGATCATAAATTCTATACGTGTAAACTTCTCAATGGCAAATGAAACAAACCATAAACAGCCAAGAATCAAAAAGAAACAAAAACACAAAAGATACTGTATGGTTTTGATTAAAGATACTGTACGGTTTGTATGGTTTTGATCAAATAAATATTTGTAAAAGGACATATGAACACTTCTTTTTTGAGGTAGTCCAGTCACAGAAGTCTACACCAGGTGGGAATAATCTGAAAAACAGAAGATAAAAGAAAAGCTTTTTGTGAGTGTAGTGTATAATTACATCTAGCCTTAAGCCTATAGCAACTTTTAACTCCCTTAATGCAACATTTTCCTTATGTTAATGACTGTTCACATTTTTATGACTATATGGAATAGTTTTGTCTATTTTGGACTACTGTACCATACTGTAACATACTTGAATAAATCCCTATGCGTGTATCCAATGAAATAATTAGCTAATTCGATTGTATTACATTACGTACCTTTAAAAGACCTTTACCTAAATTGTCTAGCACTCTCTCTAGAAAAAGTAGTCCAACACCTGTAATGGTAGTCGGTAATTTTAGTCTCTCCTGTCACGTATATTCACGTAAGTATATAGTACTTCTTACAGCTGTCCTCAAAGTGCCGCCTTTGGGCCAGTGGAGCGGATGCAGGGTGGTCCAGACGGGAGGTCCTGGCTTGGTTCTGACCCCTCAGAGCCTGATCCAGACTGGAGCTGGTCTTCAGGTGTTTTCTGTAGTGCTTTCTTTGGGCTCGGTTCCAGGACTGACGTGGTCCGCCTTCCACCTGGCACCATGTCTCTCTGTGCATATTCAACTCCAGTAAGGCTTGTTCATCTTGGTGGGGCATCCTGGTATGATATTAAAGTGAGTGGATAGGAGCTCACGAAAGAAGAAATGTACAGGGTTTGTTGTTGATGTGTTTTCAGTGGTAGTTTGTGATGTACAGGTTTCCACAGTGATGAGAAACTGAAGACGATCAGAGAGGGTTAGGGTTACAGCGATGGCTCAGGATGGAAACAATGAATGAAATGCCTTATAAATAATGATTGACTGTGGAAAATCTTAAATCAGCTGTATAGGTCCTATATTACACAAAATGGATTCTTGGGAGCTTTTAGCCATGTTATAATTCCATTACCTCATCAAAAACATCCTTGGAGTTGTATTTTGTTTCCTTCATACATGTTTGAGTAACCCTTTATTATTAGTCTGTCTACATCTCCAAAGCTCAAAATCTTCTGTTCCACCTTGTGATGTCATGTAGTTATAGTTTTCAAGTTAACAGCTACATTTTGCATTTTGTTCAGTATAGACTGGCAATTTCAGGGCAGAAATGATCCAAATGATTCTAGCGAAGGTGTGTGGAGTTTAATAACACAGTAGAGCACATTATGTATTATCACATGACATCACAAGGTGGAACAGAGTGTTTTCTATTTGAGAGAAGAGCTTAGCCTAAATATACTTTGTCTGTATACTGTTCCACAGTATAGATTAAACCTATATATCATGAGGGAGACAAGCACTACTGTACATTACAATTCATATCTGAGGAGAGTTGCCCCTATTCACATAAGCAATTATTGTATTTTTGAGCAATTGAAACACCAGTAATGAATGTTAGGCAAAGCAATACCATCTCCATGGAGACAAGCAGGTAGTGGACCCTCTATCAGAAAAGTTACACAGTGCACCTTTAACCGAAATCTTATGTAGACTTTTGACTAATTGAATATAGTTGATGTCAAGTGTCTAAAAAAAACAAACCTTCTCTACCTTTATACATTGCTGGTATAACTTCATGCTTTACTTGTTGCTCTACATAGACTGTTTTTCTACAGATATTTGGCCTACTTTGTCAAAATTATAAGCAAAATGTGTACCAGCCTCCTGCATGTGGAATAATATTTTTGTGCAGATAGTTTGTGAAAGCTGAGACAGAGTTAGACCTCCCTCCTGTTGTTTGGAGGTTACAGGAAATCTAATCTTCCTGAGAAATGTGTCATGTTCAAATAACTACAATAGACTCCCTCAGAATACTTTTTTCTGACCAATATTTAAAGGGTCCATATTATGCTATTTTCTGACTTATGTTATGATGTTGTTTCCTCATCAAAAACATTCCTGAAGTTGTGTTTTGTTTCATTCTCACATGTTAAACACACAAACCCTGCATATTTAGGATGAGTCCTTCTCTCAAACAGAAAACACTGTGATGTCATATGGTAATACATGAAGTGCTCCACTGTGCAACATTAAAACATGTCTTAAAGCTCACAAGAACACATTTCTTGTTCACTCTCACATTCAGTCATGTTTAAGTACATTTCTCTGCTTAGTGACACCAAGAATCCAACCCACAAGCTCTTTGCTCAGACATGGGCATTGTATAGCTCCGAGGCCACATATGGTCCTTTGGTTGACCCTGACCATCCCATTTAAGCTAATTTGAAATTACAAAATATTAAACATTTTATTCTACCTCATGCATGGACTAAAGATGTATTGCTTTTATTTTAGAGGTGTGTTTTTAAATGACATTTTATGACGTTTTATAAGGCAACCTCAAATTTTCATTGCTTAGTCATAACCTAGACTCTTACCAGTGTTAGCAGCTTGTCAAAACAATGCTATTTACTGCATTTTATAAAGTGAAGGCTGCATCAAGGGTGGTTTGAATATTGTTTAATGAAGTTACACATTGAGTTGAAGCTTAAAAACTGAAATCTTATCTGTTGAAAAATACTATTGTGTATCTTACATAATGGGTAACTTATGTGCCTCTAAGCAAATTCCTTTACAGAACTGGGACTGTGAAGTTAACCCAGGCTGGCTGATCTAAGCAGACTTGGTGTGATTTACAATGGTTTGGTGGGGGTTGTCACTTCCCCCAAAGAAGAAATGCTGACACTTCAAGGACGATTCAAGGCGTGAACTTGCTCAACATATTATATGCATATTCATACTGTTGTATTATTTATCTGGGTGGAGGGAAAGGCAGGGAGTCAGATTGCCTGGCGTAAGACCTGCATAAGTAGAGGCCATCAGGGACAGCGATTTGACCCAGAGCTCTGCATTAGAATTGTATTGGCAGGGGAATAGATTTTTGTAATTTAAATTGATTGAGTCTAGTAATTTTTGATACAACACGCTTAACAAAAGAAATACAATTAATATTATGCAGAATTGAGTTAAGCCCTCCACAATATTTTCTGTTTCTCATGTGGCTCCATGGAAAAAAAAATAAATTGCCCCCCGTCTTTACTGATAGCCAGGAGATAGGCTAATGCCACAGAAACTGCACAGAAGATAAACGACACTGCTCTAATTCACTAACCTTTTCCTGCTCTCTTCTGTTAATAATGGGTTGCCCGATCTAGTGTAAATAGGGTGTGGCCTTTGCTGCCTTATATTTGAATATGAGTCAACGTTTTTTAGTTATATCCTGTGGGGACAGAGACTGGAGTGAATGGAGCTGTGAATGACAGAGTTAGTGTGGGTTAAACCAGGATTAAAGTATTAGACTGGACATATGGACACAGCTAATAAGTCATAGACCTGTGAAGAATAGACAAGACAGAGGTGGGAAAGATTATGACTTGTACTATAGACTCACATACTACAGCACAGTACATTCATATACTATATACAAATGTATAACAACCCTTATGTAGTAGATTACGACGGAGTATAAGGGTCAGATAAAAAAAAAAAAATGCTGGCGCTACGAGAATAAAGTCGTAACATTTGGACATTAAAGTCGTAATATTATGAGAATAAAGTCGTAAACTTACAAGAATAAAGTAGTAATTTTATGAGAATAAAGTCGTAGTCAAAATAAAGTCGTAATATTATGAGAACATCGGCTGCTCGGAAAGTATGAACGAGTGGAGAATGGAGAATTTGGAGCATTTTGTAAAGGAGAAGAATCCGTGTATCATTCGTTCATTCGACTGAACAAGGACTGAATCAGGACTAAATCAGGTCTGGAACCAAACCAGAAAGACCAAGATTGAGACCGGGACCAGACCAGGACTGAAAACGGTTTAATCCTAGTTTAGTCCTGGTTTAAGTCACGGAAATGGGAAATGGCGTTTCCGTGACTTTAAAATGCGATGCGGGAATATTGCGCCGCATACGGAGTGAACCAGGACTGAACCAGTACTGAATCGGGACTAAACCAGGACTAAACCGTTTTCAGTCCTGGTCTGATCCCGGTCTCAGTCTTGGTCCCTGACTCAGTCCTTGTCTAAGTCCTGGTCTCAGTCCCGGTCTGGTCTCGGACCTCGTTTAGGTTCAGTCCTGGTTCAGTCCTGGTTCAGTCCGGAGGCGCAAATAATGAAGAAAATTGTTTGTTTTCTTATTTTTGGTTTTATATTAAAAAACAAGGTTCTTCTTCTGCCGCATTTTTCACTTTGACTTTGATTTTATTACGACTTAATTCTCGTAATATTATAACTTTATTCTCATAATATTACGACTTTATTTTAACTTCGACTTTATTCTCGTAAAATTACAACTTTATTCCTGTAAATTTATGACTTGATGCTCGTAAAATTACGACTTTATTCTCATAAAATTACGACTTTTTTCTGACTTCGACTTTATTCTCATAATATTCGACTTTAATGTCGAAATGTTACGACTTTATTCTCGTAGCGCCAGCAAGTTTTTTTTTTTAAAAATCTGACCCTTATACTCCGTCGTAGTAGATAACCCTGTGTCATGTCAATCACTATTTCATCTTTGCACTGTTTCTCCTTACAACCCCGTGTAGTCGAGATCTATTTTGCATTACTATTTATATACTATTACACCAACCTCTCATGGGCTCCCTCTAATATGAATTAATAGGAAAAAGGAAGGCACGCAGACTCCACCCAGAGCTGCTGAGATGTCTGGCCCGAAGGCACAACAGCAGGATTCCTAACCCACCTTGTGAATTTTCCAGCTAGGTCTACTCTTACAAATGACAGTATACATATTAATTCTTCAATAGACTATTTGGCTTCCAGAGTATCATCAGGGCTTTTATAAAATCTAGTCTAAAACAAAATGTGTCTAAACTCCTAAAATTGACTGTTGTGAGCTTTAAGCCATGTTATAATGTTGTTATCTCATCAGAACAGACCTGGAGTTGTGTTTTGTTTCATTTACACATTCGAGTAACCCTTTATAGTGTCTACATCTCCAAAGCTCAAAACGCGCTGTTCCACCTTGTGATGTCATGAAGTGATCATTTTCAAGTTGACAGCTCCTTTTACCTTTTGTTCAATAGAGATTGACAATTCCAGGTGTAAAATCATCCAAATGAGTCTAGCGAAGGTGTATGGAGTTTAAAAACACAGTGGGGCACTTCCTGTATTACCACATGACATCACAAGGTGGAACAGAGTGGGTTCTGTTTGAGAGAAGAACTCCTAAATATGTAAGGTCTGTGTGTTGAACATGTGTGAATGAAACAAAACATAAAACTAGTGATGAGGAAACAACGTTATACCAGAGATCAGAAAACAGTCTAATATGGACACTTTGATGAACAGTAACGGTTTAAATGCCGATACTAGGTTTACAACTATCACTTTTACGGTTTCTTGAGATTAATTTTCTACATAAAATAGACCTTCATGGTGTGTTGGAGTTGCATCATCTGCTGTCAGCCTCCACATGCTGGTATCACAGTCGTGAGCCTGTGCTGTGCGCTCATTGGATGAGGCGCATCGGAAGGCTCGGGTCTGGGCTAATACAAAGGATATGGACTAAAACCAGCGACTACAGTAGAGACTGGACAGACTGAGACATGCTGGCATACGGAAGCGACACCAGGGCGTGTTAATACCCGCTATGTAGGGCCGGATAACTTAGTTTGCGAATATGTATTGTTAAACACCTGATATCACTGCTTAGGAATAGTTTGAATGAATGAGGAAGTCACCGATTCGCTTCGTGTACTTGAAGCGGCAGTAATCGCATCATGGTAGCCGGTGAGCTGGTTCAAGAGCATGTGCGAGCGGATAGCGGCGCAACACCTGACCGCAGTCCATCCATGATCTCCGTCACCCGGAAGAGCCCCGAACCGGAGCCGGGGAGGAACGCACAGGCAGCGGCTTCAGACCAGCATCAAGCACCGGTCCCTGGAGAGGAGCACGGAGAGACAGAGGCGGATGAACGCGAGGCGATGCTGCCGAACGGAGCAGGGTAAGGAAGGCTATAACATGGGACTACCTCCATTTTGTTGGATGTAAATGTTTTGTAAACACTTTGAAGTGGAATAGGCTTAGGTGGAAATAGATTTTTGCTTTTCGTTGCTGAGATGCGGGACAGTAAGATGGCACCACATTTCCCAACATGATCCGGAGAAACATGCACTTGATCTGCTAGCTTCACCCTTCATAAACACGTAATTACTTTTTTATTATACAATACCAGTCAGGGTACATACAAACGATAATATTACGTTTTATTCACCCTGAAAAATGCAGTGTCAGACATGGGAAAAAACCGAACAAAAACTGGCCAAAGCTGACAAGGCAAAAATACTCATAAAATACTTATAAAATAGTAAGGACCTTTTCATGTTATCGTACATTTTTAAAGCTTTACTATTCTTGTACAATTTTCTGTGACTTAAAATATTCAGCCAAAGGCAAGTCTGGAGTCTTTCCACTTACACAATTGTATGAAATATTTCCCAAGTACAATTATAAGCTCAATAATAATATCATAAATTTGGCAGTCCAGATTGTCCATGAAATAAATTAATCTCTCAATGTAAAAAATCACTATTCACATCACATATACGAAATTTTCAAGTATATATAGTTGTGCACACTGACCCAAAACACATACAAAAATGTACAGTTATTAAATAAGTGTGCAATAGTTTCATTCTCTATAGACCAAAAAGTGCAAGATCAAAGTTAAACTGTCTAACCAGATAGCTGATATAATATCAAAATGTGTTTCTTTCATTTTGGGTGAAAGGGGATATGAAAAAAAGTAAATGAAAGTTAAAGAAGTAAGAGCTTTCCAAGTCTTGTGATGGTACTAAAGTTACAGAATGTTTTCTGGTTAAAGGCCTTGGTAAACCATTTTTTGTCGCACTTTGATGGTTAAAGTGGGCAAGCTTCTTGTAATAGCTGTAAAATGTAAAGTTCTTTGGATATGTTAGTAGAGGAGAGGGAATTGCATTACAGATTTGATCATAACCATTAATAGAAATTAGTATTTTACATTTTTCGAAAAATGTATCATAAGATAAGAGAGATCTATCTGTATTCATCAAATCATTTATAAACACTTTAACCCCACTTTTGTATCAGTCTGATTTGAACAAGGATTTCTTTCCATAACACAAACATCATTCAGGTCAAAAGAGTAGAGAAATAAATGAAACTTACCAAATTCAAGTGCAAGGTCTTGTTTGAGTCATATATGCTGGGTATTTAAGTAAGTCTGAAAGTTTTAAATCAAGTTAATATTAGAGCCAATTAAAAGTTAAACAGCTCACTCCATCTTGTTACCTCTCCTAAACCCATATTTACTAACCTTTATCAAGTTTGTGTCATAGGCCTTGGAGGAATTGGAGTTGGATGTGTACTTGTGGGCAATACATTTGCAATTGGAGATGAAGTAAACAGGAGTAAGGGCTGTAGTACCAAAAAATACACATCTTAGAAGTACCCCATTGATTAAGCTATAACTTAATAATTAACAATAGTAAGCAGTAGGCTAATATACTAGGTCTATATCAACATTAACATACACAACAACATAGGAATCAATAGATGGTTTAATCTTTAATCTGTGATATAGGCTATAGCTCCTGCTACTTCTGTTGAGTGAAAAATTATGTACAAAACAGCCTTTACTAAGTTATTGGACATGTGCAGACAAAATTTAATTTAATGTATTTAATGTATCATCACAGGAAGCACAAGGTTACATACACGTTGCTTGGAAATTATGGTGTATGAAATCAAGATTTTTTTTATTTATTTTTTTTTTCATTTAAGTTCATAGTCTCATCAAAAGTCTACAGGAACCAACTAAATTTTAAGGGGACCGATTACGTAAAATTGACTTTTATGAGTCTATAACCATGTTTTAACAATGTTCCTTCATCATTAGCTTACTCAAAGATGTATTTCAGGTGATTAATATTTGAGTAAACTTGTATTTTCCTTCATTTGAGACTTGAATGCTAAAAAAAAATTCTACCTACCCCCTCTCTTCACCCACATCTCTACTATTTATAGTCTGGGTCATATATGTAGGTTTAAAAAATGTCACAGCATTTTCAAAAAAAAAACAACCAACATATAAAACGTCAGTGCACCTGTTTCTTAAGGTGTTTATAATGGTTGAACAAAATGTGATTGTTTGTTTAATGCAAAATATCCCCAAAAAGCATAATATAGCCTTTAACTCTAGCCTACAGCCCAATGTATCTTCCTAACAATAGTCTCCAACTTTTCTTTTAACAGCTCCAAGTCACCTGACAAAAGTTCAGAAGACCAGGAGGACCCCGGAACTTTAGAGACGAAACTTTACCTGCAAAGATTTGCTGTTTTGACTGTGTTCAGCCTGTACTCTCTGGTCAACGCTTTTCAATGGATCCAATACAGCATCATCACAAATATCTTCACTCACTTCTATGGAGTGGAGAATTCTAAAATTGACTGGCTTTCTATTATTTATATGCTGGCCTATGTTCCACTAATCTTTCCTGCTACATGGCTTTTGGATCGCAAGGGGCTCAGGCTAACAGCGCTGCTTGGATCGGGCTTAAACTGCGCAGGAGCATGGCTAAAGTGTGTTAGCGTTAGCCCGAATCTGTTCTGGTTGACATTTACAGCACAAACAATATGCTCAGTAGCACAGGTGTTTATTTTGGGGCTGCCATCAAGAATCGCTTCTGTTTGGTTTGGGCCCAGAGAGGTGTCGACGGCCTGTGCTACGGCAGTGTTAGGAAACCAGGTAAGAACTAAAGTGGGTAACTCCTAAAATTAATGCAACATAAATGGCCAGATAATGTTTTGGAGTATAAATTGAACTGAAATCACTTAATTCAGTCACTATTATTATTTTTCTTCAGTTTCTACAATTATATAAACCAAATTATTTTGATGTCTCAACCTTTATGTATAATTGGTATTACTGGTTGTTATATTGTGAATGACATTGTACCAAATGAGGTTGGTACCAAACACATAAGTGGTCTAAAAACCCTAAATCAAGGAAGATGGGTTACAAGCCAATATGTCTTTTTGGAGAGAGATCTGTTAGCGGGTGGAATATACCAGGCAGTAATGAACATTGTGTTCTGAGTACTCACTCAGAACATGCATTTCAGTTGAGGGTTATAATTGTATACCTGTCTGATTATCCTGATGATTTTTTTTTTTTAATACTAAATGAATTATGTTGTCTTTTTGTCTCTTTTCAGTTGGGTACAGCCATAGGTTTCCTGTTGCCTCCAGTCCTGGTCCCAAACACTCCAGATGACCAGGCACGCACTGCACAAAACATCCAAATCATGTTCTATGGCACCGCTGCTGTCTCCACGGGGCTGTTTGTGCTCGCACTCATAGGTACACTCACATTTATATATTTACCTACTCTGCACAAGGGGGCAGAGTCAGATCTTACTTCAAGGGTTTTACATAACCTTATGCAAAATATATTATGATAAAAGTTTCTAATTTAGGTACAATTTAAAACTAGTGCACTACAGATCATACTGTCCAATCCAAAAATCCAAAGGTAATGCTTGGAAAAGTGTCCAGGCTATTGACTGTCACACGTTTCATATTCTATACATTTTAGGTGTAGCCATGACCCCAAGTCCGCCATTGTAATGTTAAGTACACTGTAAACTAATCACAACTTTATATTTGAACATGGTTTTGTACCTAACACTGCACAGAATACATATTTACACAGTAGTAAATAACATCTATTTTGTTTCATCTTTCTGTGTTGTAGTGATAAAGGATCGCCCTCCGATGCCTCCAAGCCAGGCACAGGCCGTTTTGTCTGATTCTCTCCCTGAAGACTACTCCTACAGAAAGTCCATCTACAACCTGTTCAGAAACAAGGCCTTCCTGCTCCTGCTCATCAGCTATGGTACAATTATGTTATGTTATATCTTTCTTTTATTCCTGTGACATATATCAAGGTGCACTGTTAACAAGTGGACAGAGTGGACAGCCATTTCCAACAAACACATTAAAGGGCCCATATTATGCTACTTTCCAATCTGTGTTATAATAACAAAAGGTAAAAGGTAGCTGTTATATAAATGTTGATTTCCTCTGTAAATAGTCACAGGAGCTTTGAAGCACTATGTTGTGTTTTGTATTTGCTGCTCTCTGACATACTAATCTGCAGTCTGAAGGAGCCTAAAGAGGTTTTGTTTTGTTCTGAAAGAAATAATCTAAAGAGTTTACTGCCACATGTCACTGTCAAATAGTGAAATTACCACAGACATAATGTGCTTGTGTATAATGAATTTTCGTGCTAACTAGCTCAGCATCAGCAGTAAAGGCTTACCTGACTGAAGTAAACCAAAACAACTTCTCAAATAGTGAGGCTATAGTAACATATATAGTATCCTACAGTGGCTATCATCATTATAATTATTAATATATAAATTTCAATCAATATTATTGTTTTGATTGTAAACTTATATTATGCTTTTTACTTCACTTTCAGGTATAATGACAGGTTGTTTCTACTCTGTTTCCACTCTTCTGAACCAGATGATTTTGAACTGCTACAAGGTATGAAGCTCTCATAAGAGTTACATTTTAGGTAATAAAAGCAAAAATTAAAGGTGCACTAAGTAATGTTTTGGTTAGGGGTCTGTCACCTGCTTGTTTCGATGGGTATGTCATTGCTCTACCCGGAATTTTCCACAGTATGATATTAAACAGCTTTGCCTGACATTTATTAAATAACTGGTGGTTTAAAGCTCAAAAATACTTAGAAAAACAGGCATTCTGAGCACCTTTCCACTGATCTGACCTCTAACTTGGCCTGATTTGGTTTCCATGAAGATAGAAAAGTTTAATAGAGTGAAACATTTCACACAATAGTGTGAAACATTCTAGACAAAGCAATAAAATCTTCATGGAGAAAAGCATTTGACAGACCCTCCACCAGAAACTTTACACAATGCACTTTTAAGTAAAGACCTGTTTGGCCAAAGCATTTCTCACATTAGCTCTCACTACAGTAATACAAAGCAAACACAGACAGGCCCTGAAACAACATTAAACGTGATAAGTGGAGACTGTTTTCTGAGTTTATTGTTCTGACTTCATTAGTTTAGTTCACGCATGCCTTCTCTCACCACAGCTCTGTTCTCTGCCCCACTGGCTGCATGTCCATAGAGACATCACCTCTCCCTTAGCTCACTTCTTTATACAGTCTATGGATAATACCACCTCTTTAATAAAGCATGGTGCATTTGTATTGTATCATTTGCATTTCTTCTTTAGGGCCAGGAGTTGAACGCTGGTCGTATTGGTTTGACTCTAGTTGTTGCCGGGATGGTGGGGTCTATTCTCTGTGGACTGTGGCTGGATCACACCAAGACATACAAGTATGGCACGCTCAAATACAGTATCTATATTATAGGTTTTATAGAGACTAGGGATGTAAGAAAAATGTATTCAATGATATATCATCATACTTCATTGCACAGTTCTCGAATTGATTCAGAATGGACCTGAACTGATTTTTAAATCATATTTTTCACAAAAATTCATTAGTTACATTCGCTGCTCTCATATTTTATTTTTTTTTTATAAATTATATTTCATACAGTTTTGCTCTCATGAAGGTCTAGTTGACTATATTATTGGAAGTAATTAATTATAATAATTAATTATAAATTGCAATATATCAACCATTGTTTTAGTATATAATGATTTGTATTGTATTTAAGACTCACAGCAATGCACAGACCTAATGTGTGATTTGAAATTACTGATACTAGCCTGTCTCCCTTCAGGATGACCACTCTGATCGTGTACTTCCTCTCCTTCGTCGGGATGCTGGTTTTTACTTTCACTTTGGATCTGAACAACATCTACCTGGTTTTCTTCACAGCAGGAGTCCTTGGGTATGTGAATCTCAGCAATACCACAATTTAGTATTTTTCTTGATGAATTAAATGTAGTAGAATCATTAGGAAGAAGTAATAATAATAATAATGCTAAATGTTCTGTTCTTGTATTAAACCTATAGTAAGTCCTACCTCTAGTGGTCACGCTAATTAGTTCAAGCAGCCAGAAAGCACATGGCAGCAGCTGTGAGCAGTCTGTCAAGAATCCTACTCCATCTGCGGTAATCCTTAAATATGTGTCATTGGCTTTTCACAACAAGACACAGTAAACCAAAGAAAAGAAGACTGATCCTTTAAACTCTTCTGCGTGTTTATTGGGATTCTGTTGACACTAACTAAAATTCCACTCTACTCATACAAGAGGGAAGGACAGCATAATAAATATATATTGCGAAATGGCCATGCCTCTTGTAGATCATACTTAGTTCATAGTTAGGTGCAACTTATCTAAAACTACCAACTCTTACATAAAAAAACTCACAAAAATCATTAACACTGTCAGGGCTACAGCTACCACACACTGTACTATGTATGTATTCTACTGTTACATCTATTGCAAACTAAAGCTAAATTGTCATGAGAAAATGTCTCCAGTGGGCCTTTAGTGTAATTATGTACATACGTTTTCCCTGATGGCTCTGCATATTTATTTCTGCTACACAAGATACAAAAAATAGCTTGTGCATGGGTCTCAGCTGGGCTATTCTTTGGATTAGTACATACTATAATTTCTCACATGTAGCATTAAACCTGTTGTATTTGGAGAGAATCAAGGAATTTATTGACAGTCCTATGAAAGGAAAGGGTCGAAAGTGAAGAAACAGCTGTGTTTTGTCAGTAGCAGTGGCCATTACATTGATCAATAATGGGTTTGTCCTTGAGTGTGTGTCGTGAGAGAGGAGGAGGTCACATGACGTCAGACTCATAAACCACTGGACAGTGGAGAGAGGAGAAACAGACAGGACAAAGGCAGGGCACCTGATTAAATGCATTTCTTTAATATGTCTTCCTGTGCAGAGGCAGAGCTGAATTTAAAAAAGGGGTTGTATCTTCTTCAATGGAATACTAATGTGGACTATAGACTAATGTTTTGTTGGAAATTGTATTTTTACGATCATTTTTAGGATAATGTCAAATTTGTTCTTAAAGGTTCTATATTACGCAAAATTGACACTAGTGAGCTTTAAGCCATGTTGTTACTTAATCAAAAACATATCTGGAGTTAGGGTTTGTTTCATTCACACTTATGTAATCCTTTATTCTTAGGTCATTTTCACACCGCTAGTTCGATTATTTGGTCCGCACCAGGCAATAAAATTGTTATTATGTAGCAAATACACTCCAGTGTGGTCCGCGTTCACACCAGCAAACGAACCAAAACTGGTTCGATTGACGTGTCTCTGTTTCCCCGGTAAAACAGCGATATTCCAGTTATCAACACCGATGTTCCTGTTAATACCACGGGCCGTCCTCATCTCAAATTATCACCATGAACTCATAAAACAGCAACATGTAGAACTTTGTACAAACTCACCGCATCAGCCCAGAGTTCGGGTAACAGCAGCAGCCAAAAGCTCCTCAGGACGGGGCTGGGGTCTGGTCCTTGGTCTTCTGTTACAAGTTTGTTGGTCAGATGGTCCGGAGGCTCTGTCCTCCATGTGCTGGTTCCAAACGGTGGCGAGCAAGACCAGTGCTTGATGGACTGAGTCCGAGCGGGTACTTTCAGTCGTCTGCGCGCTGTTTCCGTGCGGGAAAAGCAAGAATGCGCTGTGGACTACAGGTCCAGGTGGGCTGCTCCTGTCCTCCGCGCTCAAGAACCGCGGCTGGTTCCGAGGTGGTGCAGCATCCGGACAGAAGCGTGAGTCCAGTTTGGTTTGTTATATGTTGTTCTGAGCGTCCGTCCTCCACGCATTTGGTTCTTCCCGGGGAAAGGGCTTCCTCAGGTCGAGGCTCCCCGCTCCAGCTCCTCTGAGCCCGGCCTGAACTGGAGCTGCCCCCGCTGGTTCGGGACTCTGGTTTGGATCTAGTCCGACTGTATTTCTCACACTAGGCTAAAAACAGGGACTTTTTGAAGTTGTATCAATTGAATGGGCGATTGCCTATTGCCATGAAATTATTTGGTTAATTAAAGCCTAAAATAACAAATGTTGGTTGCTGTGTGATCACGGGGGACACCGGGTCGTCTCTGTGCGTGTAGGTCCCGAACAGGGGTACGCACCCCCAATTTTGACTCACTCTGGAGCCACACGTTCGCACACTGATACTTGCTCTGATCTTCGTGTGTTACATTCTCTGTATTGGCCATTGTTGGTAAAATAATTCGAAAATGAATCGCGTCTGTGTCTGGACAACAATCTGTTACTGCGCTGGAGTCGTACAGCGCGTCATTTCAGGCAGAGGAGACGCGTGTCCCTCCCATGGTGCATTTGGAATAGTCCGTTTGTCCATACTGTCTATGGTTTGGACCCGGGTTCGCGTTCACACCAGAGGAATCGCACCAAAGTTGGTCATTTGGTGCGGATTCAAGCGAACCGAGACCACCTCTGTTTTGCGGTCTCGGTCCGCTTGATTTGGTTCGGGTCCGAGTCCGATTGACGCTTTCACACCAACGCAAACGAACCGAACTAACCACTTTTGGTTCGAATGGACCGTTTGGTGCGCACCAAATACTGTCGGTGTGAAAACACCCTTAGTCTATCATCATCTCCACAACTCAAAATGCTCTGTTCTACCTTTTGATGTCATACAGTCCCTGACAAAAGTCTTGTCGCTTATCCATTTTGTAGAAACAAAATCTTATAACCTGACTTTAAATTAATCGATTGGTTTCAAAAATGTCTCATATGAAAGCTAAAACCCTCCCAAATTATGCTCAATATACTAAAATAAATTTGCTTCACTGAAGAAAGATTGATCATTTAATGAACACAGAAAGGTCAGATTTTGGCAAGACAAAAGTCTTGTCGCCTTGTCATATGATGCACCCAATCCTAGATTACAGCCTCACCTGTGATCAGTTACTGATCAATCAATTAGTGGGTGTGTATAAAAAGAACCCCAGCACACCAGACCTTCACATCAACTGCAACTTGACCTCTGACAACATGCCTAAGATCCACCCTGAGACCAAAGCGTTAATTATCAAGAGGCTGAAGACCAGATCCACTGCTGAGGTGCTGACACCTTCAATGTGTCTCAGCGTCAAGTACAAAGAATAAGAAAAAGATATGAAATGACTGGAGATGTTTTTGACAAGCCCAGGTCCGGCAGACCCCCGCAAGACAACTGCTCGGGAGGACCGTTTGTTGATTCGAAAATCCAAGGCCAGCCCCTTTTCCACTGCAGCAGACTCCACCAGGCCTGGTCACCTCAAGTCCCTGTGTCAACCACAACTGTTTGTAGAATTCTGTCTCGAAATGGCCTCCATGGTCAAATCAGTGCACAGAAACCAGCACTAAACAAAAGGCAATTAAAAAAACATGTGGCATTTGCCAAGGCCCACAGCCTGCTAAAAGGATGGACACTGGAAAAGTGGCAGAAGGTGGATTTCTCAGATGAATCCTTGGTTGAATTACATCACAGCCGCCGCAAATATTGCAGGAGACCTACTGGAGCCCGCATTGATCCAAGATTCACCCAGAAAACAGTTAAGTTTGGTGGCGGAAAAATCATGGTCTGTGGTTCCATCCAGTATGGGGCTGTGCGAGACATTTACAGGGTGGAAGGCAATATCAATAACCTAAAATATCAAGAAGTATTAGCTACCTATTACATTCCCAACCATAAAAGGGGTCAAATTTTGCAGCAGGATGGTGCTCCATCGCATACTTCTATCTCTACATCAAAGTGTCTCAAGGCGAAGAAGATCAAGGTGCTCCAGGACTGGCCAGCCCAGTCACCAGACATGAACATCATTGAGCATGTCTGGGGTAGAATGAAAGAGGAAGCATGGAAGGCAAAACCAAAGAATCTTGATGAACTCTGCGAGGCATGTAAGACGCTTTCTTTGCTATTCCTGATGATGATCATTGTCGAACCGCATGGATGCAGTCCTTCAAGCTCATGGAAGTCATACAAGATATTAAATAAGGATCTCACAGCACCACTACTTAATTCACTGACGTCATGCAACATATTTTTGTATTTGAAGTAAATTATTTGTTCAATTTTCTGTAGGCGACAAAACTTTTGTCTTGCCAAAATCTGACCTTTCTGTGTTCATTAAATGATCAATAATTTTCAATCATTTCAAATTTATTTTAGTTTATTGAGCATAATTTGGGAGGGTTTTAGCTTTCATATGAGACATTTCTAAAACCAATCAATTAATTTAAAGTCAGGTTATAAGCTTTTGTTTCTACAAAATGGATAAGCAACAAGACTTTTGTCAGGGACTGTAGTTATCAAGTTAACAGCTACCTTAAGGTTCAGTATAGTTAGGCCATTCCAGGGCTGAAAATGATTCTAGTGAAGGTGTATGGTGTTTAAAAAGACAGTGGAGCACTTCCTGTATTACCACATGACATCACAAGGCAAAGCAGAGTGTTTTCTGTTTGAGAGAAGAACTCAGCCTAAATATGCAGCGTGTGTGTGTTAAACATGTGTGAAAGAAATAAATAACTCAACTCCAGGTATGTTTGTGATGAAGAAACAACTAGGTCTGGGTATCATTAAGAAGTTGCCGATACGATACATACCTTAATACATAGGCCATGATATGGTGCATATCTCGATACAGTGCACTTTTGGTTCGATGCAATATATTTCAAATTGTTTCGATACGGTTCGGAAAAAATAATGGCTAATTGTTGGCTGTGATACTAAAAGTCTTTGTTAAACCACTTCTTGTGCAAAGTTCATATGAAACACAAACATTTTAATCATCAAAACAGTGAAAATGTCAAATGTGTTGCATAAACGAGTTTCCTTCCTCTAAACAAGCAACAAAACTGTAGCACTGTAACAAAATAATTTAGTAAAATGTACCAAAAAATACTGTTGGTGATATATTGATGCAGCAGCCCATGATATTGATACTGTATCATCAAATTAAACTATACAATATATCGATATTTTGATATTGTTGCAAGGCCCTAAAAACAACATTATATCATAGATCACAAAATAGCATAATATGGGCCCTGTAAGTAATTTTGCATGTGGTTATAGGAGTCAGTGAAATAAATAGATAAATAAATAAATAAATAAAATAGACTGTCACTCAACTGCGGCCTCTTTAAGTCAGCACTGATCAAAAGAAGAAAAGGAGTCAATACAGAAGATGAAAGTGGAAGCCAGTGCTGTGTTTTGTTATTGATTTAAACAATAGTCGAGACAAAGTGTGTTTGTACCAAAATATAGTAGCTGTCTGATTTTACTTTAGATCAATGAGCATCAGAATTAATCTACAGCAGTGTACAAATTCACAATTATATATGTGAACAATAATAATAATAAGATTTCATTTTATTTGAGGTGCCTTTCAAGACTCTCCTGGTCACTGTACAATATTACAAAATACAATAAAAGGTACAAGAAGTAATTACAGAATACAATAAAATACATGATGTTAAAAGAGAAACCTACATTAAAAGCAAAGCAAAGGGGACGCGAAGTGAATGTCAGAACAAGTGGGTTTTGAGCAGAGATCTGACCTGGGTTAATGTATGTCAGGTTTGAATGTTCCTGTACTGTATAACACATACATTCTTAGCTCTTATGTGTTTGCTAATTTAATCTGCTTTCTAATTTCACCTTTAGATTCTTCATGACCGGATACCTGCCTCTGGGTTTTGAGTTTGGAGTGGAGATCACATACCCAGAGTCGGAGGGCACCTCTTCTGGGTTGCTCAATGCTTTTGCACAGGTGAGTGATACAGTCTGCTGAATAATGCATTAAAGGTGCATTGTGTAACTTTTCTGATGGAGTGTACGCCACTTTTTTTTTTCTTTAAGGAGATGTTATTGTTTTGCTTGGTATGTTCAACCACAGTATGGCATTAAAAGTCTATTCAGCCTTTGTTTGATAAGAGGAGATTTTATAGTACAGAAATATCTTGAGCGGGCTCCACCAAACTGGTCTGTACTTTGGCCTGCTTGCCTCCATGGAGACAGATATGTTTAATGCTACTGTGAAACATTCCAGGCAGTTAAGTACATCTTCATGGAGACTAGCGTGTGTGGCATACCCTCCACAAGAAAAGTTACGCAGTGCACCTTTAAACTTTTCTCTCCATTCCTCTCTGCAAAAAATGTTAAGACATTCTTATAATTTGACAAAAAGAAGTAATTAATTTGTTGATTATTTGGAAGAGAAAAGCAGTAGCAATAGATGACTACACTGGGGTCATTAGTCATCTTATATTACATGTCATTCTGATGCATACTTTTGTTTATGTTGACAGATTTTTGGGATCATCTTCACTCTGATCCAGGGTACACTCACCACCAACTATGGGCCATTGGAAGGAAACCTCTTCCTCTGCATCTGGATCTTCCTCGGCATCATTCTCACCGGTACAACTTTAAAAAGCTACAAACATCATATTCATTTATTGTGTTTGTTCAATTTTAAGGTATTATCTTTGTCCGTTGTGTTTTAGCTTTAATCAAATCTGAATTGAAGCGACACAATGTAAACATGGGGGTGGAAAATAAAGATCATGAACCGGTGAGTACTTCACATAATGATTAAGTTACGGTTAATAAAAATGTATGCATTATTGTTGTAGCTTTTATAAAGCAGGGATTCCAGGTCCAGAAATACTGTTAATTAGTGCTTTAAAATTTACTTTTGAAATCCTCGCGTTTGCCATAGTCAGCCTGTACAGAAGGTACAAGACTGTTCTGCTGTTAGTGTCACTATAGACCTGATACAAGTAGCTAAACGCGCCCAGTCAAGTTTGATCGTCTTTCCCATTGACAAACCAGAGCCAGTGCTGCGCGTGTACGTCCTGCTGCAGTTGCCAGAGGAGCCGCCTTTACTACAAACTCACCTATAACCCTCTTTTTTTTTTTTTTTTGCAATATGTCAATAAGAGAGCTGTGTAGTCACATTTTGCGCTTCTTGCTTTTCATTCACACTGTATTTGACTACTTCATACTTTTCATCTAGCTAGCTTTTCATATAGCTAACTATAACTCTTCAGTTAGTCTGGCCCAGGGCAACTGTGACTACAGACGTCTTCCGCGAAAGTGTTTGTCTGTCATAAGATGAGTGCATTATAGTGGAATTTAGAATGAACACTGTGTAATAACACAGAAGCTCTAAGCTCTAATTTACCAATACCAACTGTAATTTTATTCTGTATAAACGATACATTTTTGTGCCTTCTTCATTACTATTATTAGTTTGTCCGACCATAAACAAAAACAAATACAAATTCTTACAGTTTTCATTTTTGTAAGAGTACTGACCTCTGACCTATGGAAGATGTAAAATCATGGCTGTTGCCATGATATCTTAGGGAATAGACTTACACAAAGTTTGGACAACAGCCTCTGACAGGGGTTAACTTTGTGACACTCTACCCTTCTCCCACTTGCTTGAACCTCCCTATCTTGGACCTGTCACCCAAGCAAGATTTACTAACCCACAAAGACCCCTTAAAGGATTAAAGATCAGTTTTTACTAAACTAACTTTTCTACAAAGCTTCACCTATTGATAATTCAGTTGACGGAAGTTTGTTCACTGACTATAATCGACAAATTAAAGACACTATGGGATTTTTGATGGAACAATCTCTTAATCTCAAGCCAATAGACTTTCTCCAGAGAAAGAAATGAATGAAATTCAATTCATTCAATGAACTATTGCCAGTGTGTTTTAATACTGATTTTGTAAATATCATGTGAATACTTTCTTTGTGTAAAACTGTTACACAGTGTTTAATAGGAGAGCTATGTCATAAAACCCCCCATTCAACTAACTCACATTCCACATGCAGATCCACCATTGGTCAGCTTTTCCCGCTTATTTTAAGACTTAAGACAAGGAAAACAGACCTCACCCCAGTTTGCCAGTTTTGCAGCTTGCCCAGTTCTGACCAGTTCGTTCAGATCTCTGAAGCAGTTCACCTCAGAATGGTCAAGATGTAGTAGAGCCGAACAAGAGGGACAACGCCCGAGTTCTCTTTCTGCTCAAGCTGTGCCCGTCGCTTGACGTGTTTTTTATTCGAATACCTGTAGCTGATCTGATTTGAAAGCGAAGCTTTCATATTTTTCCAAATTTAAACATTTGCATTTTTGCACACATAGTCTTTTTTTAGATTAGCCCTAATCTGTGACCTGCGCTGTTAGACCTCACAGACACAGAAACGTGTCCTCCAATCCTCTGGAACAGAGGAGAGCGTCCCTCAGCCTGACGCCGACTGAGCCTGGAACATTGATCAGATCACGTGGCCTTCGTCCGTTTCTTTGCGTTTGATTCTTCAGAACCGACCTCCTGAGAAACTCAAACACTCAACACATTGGACCCAACAGGACCACATCGTGACTGGGCAGCTCCACGCTACCCGGGTTGTATGCGCACTATCACAGAATGGCTTGTTGTTTTATCAATCTAGACTCAGCACAGAACTTTAGATAACTCTTAAAGTTGTGCCTAATCTCACATCTCTAGACATCAGTTTAGAGCGACCTACACTCATTTGCATATTTGATATTTAAATGCTCTCTGTTTAACTTGGTCAATAAATATCCATAAATCACAGTTTGCTTTGGTGAGTAGTGACGTTATTTCCAGTGATGTCATTCAAAATATGCAGGTCACTGATATGGTCAAAAATTTACAAACCTTCCGATCAATTGTTTAATTAATTATTAATTAATTAATTAACATAGGTAATTGATTAAATTGGATTGGTAATATTTCTCAACATTTGTTGAGTGGTGCTCCAAATTTAATTCTAGTCAGAGCCAAACACTCACAAAGGTCACATGAGTCACTTAGAATTTCTAAATTCCAATCTGTAACATTTTTACCCCCCTACATCACAGTATCACACTGTGAGCCCATGTAGATTTCTCCTACATATTTTGGTGCCAGCGTGGGGCCAGATGTAGTCACACTACATTCTCATTTCTGTTTATTTTATACGATCATAAACGATAAACTTTGTGCCTATGTTAACACTATTATTAGTTAGTACGACCATAAACGAAAATATTTTTCTGCATGTGTGTATATGCGTGTAATGCATATGTGTATAAATATTTATATTGAATATATGTACTGGATATCTATGATGCTTATATGTATGTATGTATGGCAGACCTGGTGAATCTAAATACTCAACACTGCGCGTTATTATTGGCCGTTGAAGACTGTCTATGCTGTCACACAAGGAGGTTTAAACATAAACTAAGAAAAACACATGGAGACAAGCTGGCCTTAAAATGATAAGAGCATAGCGTCCCGCTTTTGAGAGACGACATGACCAAGAAAACTGATAATGTTAAAGAAGGACAAATTCTGTAATAGTTGGATAACATCAGAGCTAACGGCAGAGAAATGTCAATAATGAACTGGAGGTCCATGCTAAGACTATGCAGATGATGCAAAATGGCTAAAATCTAGTTTCAGTACTAATTTTAATATTGATTAGGCGTGTGCAAAAATATCTAAATATCAATATATATTTTATTGTTTAATGTGATGATACAGTCTCAATGTCGTGGGCTGCAGTATCGATATATTGCCAAGATATATTGGTACATTTTACTAAGTGATTTAGTTACAGCGCTACAGTTGTGTTTGTTCAGAGGAAGGGAAGTCGTTTATGCAACACATTTGACATTTTCACTGTTTTGATGATTAAAATGTTTGTGTTTTATATTAACTTTGCACAAGAAGTGGTTTAACAAAGACTTTTAATATAACAGCTATAATTTAGCTTTTATTTTTTATTGAACTATATCAAATCGATTTTAAATATATCGTATTTAATGCACTGTATCGAGATATTGTACCATGGCGTATGTATCGTATCGACAACTTCTTAATTAACCCAGCCCTAGTATTAATTAGTATCTGATTTTCTATACTTTTGACAACCATATTCCCAATGGTATTACTGAATTGTTCTAAATTGTATTATTCTAAACATATACTATTTACTATACTGAAGTGACATTTTTATTCCAAAGATGTGTTAAATTATATTATTCAAATAAGCATTGCCTCTGCCACCATATTCTGAAGTAATCACTCCATCCCCTGTAAATTACGCTTGAGAAAAAGAGTAAATTTGTTTTATGTCCGAGTGTTCCTCGAAAGCCTTAGATTCACTCCCTGGTATAAACTGTCTTGACATTTACAGCTTGTTGTGCTCTGTGCTGGAACTGAACCAAAAGCCAAGGCCATGAATGAATGTCACTGTCTCCCAGAAACCAGTGATTAGCTCTGATTAGCTTCAAGAGTCCGCTAGCATCCTCCACAAAAGTCAAAGCACTCAATCAATAGCTCTCTTTATAACCCACAGGCTGAGTCATAGGGACAGTGCTTATGTAACTTGGACAGACTTAATAAATGTATCTATTAGGCTAAGAACTGTTACAGAACTTTTGTCTGTATAACTTGGTTCAAAGTAATGCCATAAGAAGAATAATCACTATAGTATGACTAATGGTATGTTTCTTTATTGTCATGTTGGATACACGAAGATCCTCATTTGTAAAGTAACATTTCCATGGAATATTCCAAAGCAAGGCATTCAACTTGACTATGTTCCATTTATTACAGGTGTTTTCATTGTAAGAAAATATACTTTCTTACTGTGACCAGACTCGTCTCTGACCAGTCACTCTGCCTGGTGCCATCACCTGGTTGTCTCCATGGAAATAGAGGTTAATGTCCTATAGTAGAACATTTCAGACACCGCAATAATATCTCCTTGAAGACAAGCAGGCGATGGCATTTCCACCTAAAAAGTTACACAGTGCAACTTTAATGCTTTGTAAAGCAATTGTTCATTTTCAATTTCATTCTTTTTCTTTTTCTTGTAGCTTCCAGTGGAGTGTCCAGCAGAAGAGAAGTCCAGTGATTTGAAGATTCCTGCATCATTTGGTTTTTCCAGAGAAACTTCCATATAAAGTAAAACAGCAATACAGTCACCAAGAGGATGATGAAGCAAGACTCAATCCAGAGAAGAGTTGTACAAAATCAGATCCAGAGAGCAAAGTACCTCGCAAAATATGATCTTTGTAGCTCAGTTGCAATTGATAGCAACAAAATCTGTGGAAAACTACACTGGAATGCAAGCTTTAACCTAAAGAATGCAAGACTGAGATGGATGGAGATTTAACTATTTATTTGGACTATTTAATATTAGTAGAAATAAAAGTCAACGGTTATGCTTGATTGCTGGAGTTGAAAGTTAGAATGAGTAACTGAGTGAATGAGGTCAAAGTTCTGGTTAACTGATTGGACAGAGCCAATGTTTCCTGAGTTACTTGAATATCTTTCTATGTATAATACTGTAAATACTGTTATTATTTAGTATATTTTTAAGTGTACTGTAGAATTTCTAATTTTAAACATCAGAAAATATTTTTTGTAGCTTTGAAGAATGCATTGGACATATATGCGAAGAAGTATGTGCATGGATAAATGGACCTTTGAGAGACTTGTTGATGACTTTGCTATGGAGAGTTGCCACAGAATTTGAATATTGGTTTACCATTGATAAACTGTTAAAAATAGAAGATACAACTATAGCAAGCTGTGAACAATGCAACACTGGGGACATGACTCAAGTTTGGACTAATGTTGTGTTGTTTGCATAGACTGTATATATATAAATAGACATAGCTAAAGTGTTCATGGGGGCACTTTTGCCTCCTTGGACTCTCAGCCTTGTCATTTTGGTCTTCAAGTGTTTGTATTAACCACCTCTACGGTACATAAATTCCTATTCCTAATACGGATCTGACTCCAAATTCGCTCCTGTAACTGCTAGCATTGTGAGCTTCATTTGACTGGAGCCGAACGCTGTGGGTGAAGTCACACTCCCTTAGTCCACTTCTTTATACAGTCCATGGTTGTATGCAACAGTTTATCAATGAATGGATGTCAAGAGAATCCAACACAGATCAAGTTTGACAGTGAATTGGTAGTTTGGCTCTAGATCAAATAAAAAAATGAAAGGGAATTAAATTGTTAATGTAATATGTATAATACTGGATGTTTGCATGTGCTCCTTATGCTGCCCCATCAACTTGAAACATGCACAATAGACGCATCTCCAGTATCTTCTACAATATACAGTCTCAAGATACTAGTTTTGCTTTGTGAACTTGAAGGGTCAAAATTCATAGCACAAACCCTTCAGTATTCAGTTAAATTCAAGTTTATTTATATAGCACATTTAAGACAACTTCAGCTGACTAAAGTGAATATGAATAAGGATGATGAACTAAGGCGCTAAAAAAACATTTCAATTATAGGGACCAATTTGCTTCCTACAAACAGCTTCATAGTTTTTAGTCACTGTGCAGTGTGTTACAATTGTTTGTGTAATTACAATACAACCACTATAGACCAGACTGAATGTCAACATCTTATTTTGATGCACAGCTCAAAAGTCACGCACAACTTTTAAAAACTGCCGCTGTTTGTGTCCAGAAAACTGAAGACACAAAGCACAATCAAATGAATATCACAACACTGTTTTTAGGATAATTTGAGTGTTAAATGTATTTTCAGTGGAAGAATTGTTATGTCCCTCAGATTTCATGAAAAGTTGGTATTGCACGATTTCTCTGTACAACTAACAGTTTAAGATATGTCAAATACATTTATGTAAAAATGTTACATTCATTATTCCAATATTTAATATTTATTTACAGCATTTTGTAACAATGAAAAAGAATTCATCATTTATGTGTCCATTTTAGCTTATTTAAATTTTTTTTTTATATTTCAACTGCAAAACAAAATGTTCATAAATTGTTACATATAAATACCATGATTACTGTAAATACATACCTTTAAAAAAGAGGAAATTGTCTGAGTTTTTCTCTTTGTAAATAAAAGGTAAATGGTCATGTTTCAGACACTGGAGAAAGGTGAAGTGCCTTGCTCAAGGAAACATTAGTGTCATCTTTTATATTCATTGTGCTCTCACTCACAATTCACAAATCAAGAATATATAGCTGCTGGTTATCTGCTCTCTTCTTTCCCTCATAATGACATGTATGTGTTTTATAATAAATTGATCATCAAATGTTTATATTTAACATTTTCTTTTGCCTCTTTGCTAATATTCAATCATTTGACTTTTGTATTTGGTTGTTTTGGTAATACAAAAAGAGAAAAAATAAAAAGAATAAATCTTTAGATTTTATTTTGCCACTAAAAGAACATTATTTTTCCAAAACAGTGTCTTTCCAAATTAACACAGTAGAAAAGTAACTACAATTTCCAATTTATACAAATGTGACAGTTGGGAAAAAATAAAACAAATACAACATAAACTTAGTTGGACATCTCAAACACAAACTCTAAATCTTTCCAGAAACGCACAATTTTCCACAAAACGGTAAACTTGATTGATGTTGCAACTTAAAATGTACAGAAGTGATTTTAACGACATGGATGCTGTGCAGTTTCTAACCTGTTTCCTCAATTAGTTCTCTGTGGAATTGAAATGCTTGAACATTTTAGAGCACATGTCTTTTTGTTTATCTAGGCTTTCTTTATAGGACCTGGAAACAAAACAGAAATTCTGAATAATGCCAAACTAAATAATGTATATTTTTATCCCTAAATTTGATCTTACATTGCCACTTTCCTCAGGAGGCTGTTGATGTCGCTGTCAAAAGGCTTCCTCCCCTGAGCCAATAGGAGGCACTGTTGTGCACTCTCAAACTCCTGCAGCTCCAGATAGGCCTGGTACACGACACACACGTTTGAATCAGAAATTGTATTTGCTGTATTTAGTATTACACTGATAGAGATAAAATCAAAAACAAAACCTAAAAAATTCTATAATTATTTATTAATCAAAAATGAACAGTTTCCAATATAAGTATTTTTAAATCAGTCTGTACAAATGTATTGTTTTGTGAACTGAAATTTGTGTTTATTTATTCACCTATTTTTTATTGGCCCATAAAATTACATTGTTGATATTGTCCCACTATAAACTGGGATCAAAATTAAATTTTTACTACATGTCAAGATTAATCTGATGTTTATCCATAATTGTGATTATTCAGGTAACAATATAATATAAAAATTGGAAAATAATGTGATCATATCAAAGCAAATTTAAGTTATTCTGTTTCAATTTCAATATTTTTTTTGGTCATGGTATCAATAATTGTGACTAGTCATACAATGCTTGTAACACATAAATATGATGTTGTGAAACTGCTGGTCGTAACTGTTTTTGCAGTATAACCCTTTAAGTATGTTTCCTTTAGTCCATATTGGCATTCATAGTGTTTCTTTCTGACCTGTCCACAGCGGTAAAGTGCCTTGGTGTTGTCATGGTCGATCTGTAGAGCTTTGTTGCTGTACTTCAGAGCCTTCTGAGGTCTCTCCAGACGTAGCTCTGTGAGGGACAGGTTCAGATACACAGGGAGAAGAGCTGTCTGCAGAGTCTCCTTTTCTGGGACGTTCTGAGATTTCCTGTTTTCCAAAAGCTTCAAAGCCTGATAACAAAACAAAACAAAAACAAAACAATGCAGATTTCTATGATATCTCAAAAAAAAAAAAAAAAAAAAAGTATATCTATCTATATCTATATCTATATCTATCTATATATATATATAATATATATATATATATATATATATATATATATGTATATATATAAAATGTTCCACAATATGGCATTACACATACCAATCTAATATTTATTAAATTATGCATTGTTATTTTGAGCAGGGATATTTTCTAGCTATTTCTGGCTGCAGGTTTCATTATATTGTTTTCAGGTAAGAAAATATTACGCATAGCCATTTTGTAATTATAAATCAATGATGAAAATTAAATTTAAATTAATTAATTTAAAAGGTCTAAACTACTTGAATTTAGACAAATATTACAAATAAGTATTTCTTCCAGTTTTATTACCTCTTTGTAGCGATCTTTGGCATGATAAAACCGGCTCTGATTGAAGCAGCGATTGCCAAAGCCACGTAATGTATTGATCACATGTAAAAAGGTGGACAGAGGAGAAGCATTCTGTTCGTCCTAAATAAAAACAAAATATTAAGAGATTTCACTACAGTACACTTTTACTTTGGTATATAAATTCTTACTGGACATAATGTAAGAAATTCATCCACTTGTCCAGAGTCCAGGAAGTCCAATACATGGACCTCATACAAAATGACGGCGTGTGCCGGGATGAAGGGAGGGCAGCCCATGTCCCCATAGGCATAATGAGGCTGGAGGAGGAAGCGTGAAAACTCCCCCTTCTTCATTGTCAACAAACCCAGCTCCAGGCCTCCCAGTGTCACATCTAAGACATGAATATGATGTGATTAGAGTATAAAATCAACTTAAGTTTTTATAGTAACTTTGACTGAAAGATGACACACCTCTCCCTAACTTCATAATCCGAGGGTGCTTTACATTTAGCGTGGTTTCAAAAGGCTGGTCAGAATACTCCAGAAAGCCAGAGTAATGCACTGTGTAAAAAGAAAACAAAATATTATGAAACACGAATGCTTACAAATGCCTAAGCAGTGTAAAAATATGCACCCTTAAGTATTTCATATATTCTTTGGATGTTCAAGAAAACAATACATTCCTTTGCAGGGGTCCCAAAGTCTTATTGTAACTCATTTAAATTTTTAAAGTTGTGATTATTAATACAGATACATTTCTCATTTTCCTCTGGTTCTTTCATTTTTATTAAAATATTTTATAAACTAAAACATAGGTTCTCCAATGAGTGCTACGCTGTAAATCACATACTTATGACTGAAGCGTTCTCGGGCACTGGTGGGCCCTCTCCAGGCTGGACCACTTGCTTCATGATTCCTCCATCTCCTAAAACGTCATCCATCTGCTGATGGAGGTGGTCAAATGGACTCTGCCAGGATAAAGGCTACAGGTTAGTGTCAGTGCAAAGAGTTAGGCTTTACATAGACACGATTGTGTTTATTATAGGCCCACTGCATATGATGTGAACGGAAGAATTCACTGATGTTCAAACGTCAAGAATTATGACACCATTACTTCCAATGACTAAACACGCCACAAGATGGCAGCAAAGCCTCAGATATTTCTGAGGCCTTTTAATTTGCATGAAAATTGTCTCGAGGAAAAAAGATAATTCTATACATTATGCTTCTAATGGTACCGTCTATGCACTTTTCATAACCTGAAACAATAATCATGGCCTTCAAACACACTGTTGTTAGCATTAGCTGCTAACACATTAGCCTGTGCACTCACCGGAGAGTTGGAGCTCCTCAGTCGCTCTTCATTCTGGATCAACCTGCGGATACTGGACACCAGCCCGTTCCCGGACATTTCTCATACAGTTATTACACGTTTACAGTGAGAAAATGTCCTTTTAATGTTTGATGAAAGAGGACAACACTGTCACGTTAGTTTGCGCTGGAAGCATGCATGAGGTTAATTGACAGTCACGTGGCCATTGTCAGCCAATGAAAAGAATAAACATGCTCAGTAAACCAACCAAAAACTCTAACTTTGTTTCATTTGTGCAGCCGGAAATTATTGTTTGGGTCGCATTTCTTAATAACACAAAATCACCCTACACACTTTTCAATATGTTCATATGCTCATTTATTAGGCTAATCAACAAAACAATCCAGTCAGTATCCAATTTCCTTTTTGTAGTAAATTTACAAATCATTTACATTTTTAAAATGTGTTTTACAATTCAAAACCAAAAAAATGCAAAACAAAATTCTAAACTGGCATGCATGATTTCAACACACTACAACATCAGTGTGACATAAATAAAAAAATGTCTTAACCCAATGAGATTATATGAAAAATTAAACTCAAAAAACACAAATAAGAAATGAAATTAACATAATTTATAATCTGACAAAAAATACCTCAGTATAGACAATATCATAGATAGCACTGTATTGATATCTCACAGTATTGACAATTTAAATATATTTAATTATAAACTAGGCTACTTAAGAATCTAAACCTGAGATAGACCTGTAATTGATTTAAAAGCTTTATAGCTGCCGTGCTGAATGCATCAGAAGTTCTGCAGCTCCTCTGGATAGACAAAGTTACTCCTGAAGAGTCTGTAGGCCAAGAGCTGGCCTCCAAATATCATCATCACCAGCCCAGAGCCTGAACAGATTAAACAAACAAGCAAAGGGGATCAACCAAGGACTGTCCACGTCAACGCGAGCTCTAAGCAGGTGGTAACCATAGTGACAAATGTCCGGACCTCACTAATTTGTAGTAGACTAAAGAGAAGTTAAAGTAAAGACAACATTAGGCAGGTCTATAAGGTCTGTGTTTGGCCCTGGGAACTTCCACTTCCAGTTTATATTAAACATACTTTTATTTTGCCTGTTGTTACCATGGAAGTATAATAAGACCTGGTTGTTACTCACATATGTCTAATATGGCATTTAAGTGGTGCAGATTGGCAGCCTCGCCTCCATCACTCTACCTCAAGGCAGCTGTGGCTACAGTAGTAGCTTACCACCAAAGGGTATGGAGTGAATGAATAATGCACTGTAAAGCATCTCTGAGTGTCCAAAAAAGCACTATATAAAACTGATGCATTAATATTATTATTATTAAGTGAACTACAGTAAAATATAAATTAATCTACTTGTCCCATTTTGCTTAAATATTTGCTGGTTATTTTAAATATACCTGTATATAATAGTGTAGCAGCTTTAAGACTGATAATACAAATTGTGCTTGAGACAACAATTAGGGAAGGACTGATAGAAGTTGTTTGCCTGGCCTCCAATCTACTTGCCATGTATCACAGCCTATTTCTATACAATCAAAGATGGGTGTAGTGGACCAGGCTAAGATGATGTTTATAACAAGTCTAGACTTATGAGAATAAACAAAAAAAAATGGTAAACAGTATTTTTTTGTTTTTTATTGCTTTTTGTGTAACAGTACTTTTTTTTTTTTTTTTTTAGAGTGATTCTGATTTAAAGAAGGCTTGCAGCATATGAAGATGAATGACAAGCAAGAAACAATTACCCAGAGCTATCCACCAGTGTTCTGCGGAGGGGAAGTCTGACATCACTGCAAAAATATGAACAGATGATGTTAAATACCTGAACTACTGCACAATGGGCCTATATTATTTAACACAGATGGGGGCAACTAAATGAATATCTTTTAAATGCAAATACAGCAAGTTACTAGTAGTCACTCAAGACTACAAATTTTCAACCAGTGTGCCTTGAGGTAGTTGTGCCTTGGACAAATTTTCTGTTAAGTTAATTCACACATGTATTTAATGAATAATCTACTATTCTGGAGTGTCCTGAGCAACGTGTGATTTAGTGAAAAAAAGCAAAATAATCACCAATTCACAGAAAGAACCAGATAAAAGGTCAATGAAAATATTTGTAAATTTTTTTCCCTAAATTGTGTAATTTGGTAATATTTTAGTAAGTGCTCTGCCATGGAATAATTTTAACCAAAATTGTGTTCCAATACTTTTAAAGGTTGAAAAAGACAAATGTTATTTAACATTAACATTTGCGAATTTTTGAATATTTCATGGAAAAATAAAAAGTTATCGAAGGTTTTGTTTTATTTTGTATTATTATTATTTTTTTGTCTAGTTTTGTTTTATTAAATATTAAAATACATTTAAAAATTACATCTGGGAGTATGAAATCATCACAAACTATAATCTGAAAGCTGCCAATAAAGAAACACATGTTAAATATAACATTATTATCGCTACACATGTAAAGTATAACATTATTATCACACTAAACATGTATCATTGTTCAGTTGTGAGTAATCTTCCATACCGTACAGTGTTACTCTATCCTGTTACGTAACATATCTCCAAATCCTATAAGCATTTCCGTTCCATTGATCTACTTTCCAAAGTGTGCCGTCTTACCTGCCACCGTCATGGCAACATGCAGCAGAGTGACAGTGATGGCGTAGTCCCAGACCCACTCTTCCACAATCCAGGCGAAAACCAAACCTCCCAAGAAATAGGTCACCTCTGTGGAGATGACACTCACTGCAAAGAGACAGAATGCATTATTATGTTGTCGTCATTTAATATTGTGCAACTATATTTTTGCTTTTGTAATCCTTGTTGACCCACTTTTTTATTACGGTTTGTTTCGGTGATTATGAAGATGAATAAAAGCAGGGGTAATCGTCAGTCATGCCCAAACAGAATAGCCATAACAGATTATAACATTTTAAAAGTGGAGATGACCCAAATGCAATGTACTTGTTAGCCAAGATGAGATTTGACAGGTGAAGTACAGCTGCTAAAATAGGATGGAGCAGGTATCATGGTGGGATTGTGATATTGTAGGTAATGAAACATGTATGTGCTAGTATGGCTTATGTGCTCTGAGGTCAAGACAAGAGAGTCCCAGGTTTGAGTTTGGATGTTGTGCCAAAAAATAGACTCTGGGTGAAGTTAATTAGGACCAACCCTGTAAACTATTAAGAATGGAAAATGTAATGTAAATGTAAAAAAAATGACATGCCGTCTACATCCATAGCCAGCGGAGATGATCTACGTAAACCGTAAGTTGTACTATAGTATAACAAAAAACTGTAACAGAAACATTTTATACACAATGTAAACTGTACTTAATCATAAGGAGGGTTAGGATTACACTTTAATTTATTTATCTGAAAAGAGTAAGTAAAGATTGGCAATTCCGGGGCTGCAATGTGAAGATGTATGGAGTATTACCACATGAAACCAGAAGGTGGAACTGAGTGTTTTCTGTTTGTGAGAAGAACTCAGCCTAAATGTGCCAGATTTGTGAGTTAAACATGTAAATGAAACAAAACACACTCCATGTTTGTGATGAGGAAACAACATTATAACATAGATCAGGAAATAGTGTAATATGTGCCCTCCAGAGGCAATTTGAGCCACATATTAAGTCTATAAATGGATAAACAAACACATTACGCTCATTGTGATACTCACCCAGGTATTTGGGGTTCTGCCATGATGGTTGTGTTGTGTAGTCGAACGGGGCCAAAAAGCTGTTGATCTCATGAACCCTGGAATTACAAATATGAAAACTATGTAGATATCATTATATAATTATTCAAATTTGTGTTAGTTTTTGTCCATACCTGAGTAGTCCGATACACAGGCTCACAGCAATGTAGTAGAGAGAGTAGAAACACACCATGCACATCAACAGATTCTGTAGAACAACCTAAAGAAATAACAAAAGAATAAACAGCTTCAGATGTGCAGACTAACAATGCCCCGCAGACATGAGGTATGAGTCCTGCTGGGTTTAAAACAGCAGGAGAGCTTTACACTTTAACAGAGGTGAAAAAGAAAAACAGATCATTTTGAAAGTATAAACCTTTTCAGTAATCAGTAAAAGAAGTCTATACACTACACTACATTGTTGTTTTTAGATGAGAAAAGTTGGAATACAATACTGAAACTGATACTGAAACCACAATACTGGTGATGTGACAATCTTTTATTCTATGGCTTTTAACACTGTGTGAGTTGTGAGGTCCTCTGTGGCTTTTTATTTTATTTTGATTTTATTCATTTTATAGGTTTAAAGGTGCACTGTGTAACTTGTCGGGTGGATAGTCCATCACAAATGGAGATGCGCATGCTTTGTCTGGAAATTTTCAGTATGGTATTAAACTTGGAGAGATGTGGAGACAAGCACCAAGCCAATTTACAGGTTTGATTTGTGGAGAGTAAAAATTCATATAATTAAATAAAAAGCAAGTTTGATGACATTACTGTGGTACATTCTAGGATGCATCTTTAACCTTTATTTTTTAGCTTTACGTATTTTAGTGCTTTTTATTTGTTTTTATGTTATGATTTAATTTCTTTTATTGTCTTAATTTGTCTGTGCATCAATGTGGAAACTGGCATGTTTATAAAATGTGCTCAAGTGGACTGGATTGGAGCGGTTGGTTGCCATAGATCCATGACCAAAATATTCATAACTAAGAACTCTATAGACAACATCCAAATAAAGAAAATACAACATAATGAGCAAATCTAAAAAGCTGTATGCGTTTGGAATAAAATAGACAATGATTTATGCTAGAAGGCAGTCCAGCTCCTAATTACCCAACTAAGGGAAGCAGATTTTTGTCTCTTCAGCAGCCCTGGAGACTAAGATATAGTTGTGGTCTGGGGTGTTTGGCTTTTAAAATGTTGACAGGGATGTGGCTAATGACTTTTCGCTTCCTCTACATTATTTGGGTTTGACCACAATTAAGTCCTGATGTAGACAATGGCGGAGGGACAAAGGAAGTGTTAAGATTCAATATTTAGTTGGCATCTTGCAGTAATGAAATAAAACACAACTCCGGATACGTTTTTTGATGAGGAAAGGATGTAATATTTGCCCTTTAAATGATATTGGATGTCACATGAAAAAGAGGCAATATATAATGACTGAAAAATTATTCCTCACTATGACAATATTTGCTTTCTTATACAATAAGTTTAAACTTTAAACCAATCTCAACCAAGCTTCACGTTTGTTTAAAAATCTTGCTTCTCCCTGAGCTCACACAAAATCCTGTTTCCTCTCCATCCTTTCTCTCTCTCTGACCCAGAAACGTGACATTAGCTGCAGTGGGGCCAGACAGGTCACCATGGTCTGATCTGTTGTAGTTTTAATAGTGAGAAAGAGGACACAGGAGAGAGACAGAGAGAAAGAGACAGAGAAAGAGGGGAAGGGTAATGAGGAGAGAAGGAGAGCCAGTAAATGGAAGAGACGAGGGGCAATAAATGGGAAATAAGAGAGGAGAGACAGTTGCAGAGAGAATTTAAGACAGGAGAGAGAAAGGAAAGAAAAAGAGAGATGTGACAGGTGAGAGAAGGAGGAGGCAGGTTAGGAGAGATCAGATGGAGAGATACAGAAGAGGAGAGGGTGAGGGGTAAATGGAATGGGAAGAGAAGAGAGAAAGGGAGAGACACAGAAGAGGATAGAAAAGAGCAAGAGAAGTGACGGGTGAGATTGGAGGGATCGAGAGAGAAGATAAGGGAGAAGAGAGAGATGGGAGAAGGGGATATGTAGAGGGTAGAGAGAAGAGGGGGAGAAAGGTGGGGAAAATGGGGTGAAAGAAAGGGATACAGGAGCGAGGGGGATAGAAGCAGAGAGAAGATAGGACAGAAAGAAGAGAGGGAGGGATGAGAAGAGAAGGACAGGAGGGGGACAAGGAGGGGATAGATATGGGAAGAGAAGAAAGAGGAGATGAATGGAGAAAAAAAGATGGAAGAGAGAAATGAGACAGAACATGAGAGAGGAAATAAAGGGATGAGAACTGGAGAGAGAGGTAGTTGGGGAGCGGGAAAGAGAGACTGGAGAGGAGGTTGAAAGAGAGAAAAAAGGGGTAAAGGGGTAAGGGTGGCAGTGGAGAGTGGAAGAGAGAGGTTGGAGAGAAGAAAGAAAAGAGATGAAATAGACAGAACATGAGAGAAGAGAGAGAGAGGATAATGGTAGCAGGGAAGAGGGGAAAGAGAGAGATTGGAGAGGAGAGATAGAGGATAAAGGAGACAGGGGAGAAGGGGCTGGAGATATCTTGAAGAGGAGAGAGAGAAGAAAAAGAAGAGAGAAAACAGAGAGAAGCAGCTGACAGGTGGAGTGCATGTGTGTCTATTCACAGTAATAGCGGACTGTTACCGTCCTGTGAGCAGTGAGCCCCACCTCCTCCTCAGTAATCTGATTAGATCCCCCTGCATTACCAACAATTACAATCTGATGTCGTTGGGAATACAGGCAGATAACTGTTACGAAAAACGGTCTTCTCTCTAAATCTGAGAACAAATTAAAGTTACCGTGGATTGTTAGGTGTTTCTTCATTTTAATCTTGCCAGTGCTAATGAGGCAATTAGATACATGGATGTTCAAATCTTTTGCACGGTTGAGAAGTTGGGCTCCTGAAAGTACACTGATTAGACTTGCTTTCTATTGCTGCATATTTTTCGGGTACTTTTTGCAGTGTAAATATGCAGAAATATACTACTCTTGTTGCCAAGGACTATCCACGTCCCATAGTATCAATATATAGCACCATAGCTTACGTAATAATAGGCTGAATTGTTGTTGTTATCAGTGCTTTGGAATGTCTTGCAAAACAGTTACGCGATCACACACAGTTCTGATTGTAAAAGTAAAATTACACAAAAAGGGCAAACCAGTGAGACAAGGACAAAAAAGAAAGGAAATGTTAAGGATTGAGATTATTTTGAAATCTAGTATAGGCTATGTTGTAAAAATATGCAAAAAGGTCAAAACAAAGAGAAACTTTTGAAGGTGCACTAGTGGAGGGTCCACTTACCTTTGCCTGGAATATGTCACAATATAGTATTAGACTTGGCCATGTCCATAAAAACAAGCATGAGAAGCCGCTGAGCTAAATTCCAGGCCAGATCTATGGAAAGGTGACCCCATTCACGGTAAGGATGTATGCATTTCAAGGTATTTTTGAGCATTAAAAACAACTTCTGTTGAATGAATGCAAGATGGATATGTTTATTGTTACACTGTGGAATATTCCATACAAAGCAATAACATCATCACAAAGACAAACAGATAGCGGGTGGACCCTCCCTTGGTAAAGTTACACAGTGTAACTTTAAAGACTGAGATTATTTTCAAATCCATTATGGGCTGTGTCATCTTCCAAATACGCGTATATTAAAAATCTTTCAATTTACGTCACCAGGAGTTTTGACAAACAGATTTCTCTTGTGCACATAAACGCAATCCAAAATTCAGATCTAATTACCTGGTTATCTGATTATTCTAGTTATCAGATTTGTATTGACCGTGTGTATGTACCCACTGTCTATAAAGTAAAAAGAAAACAAAAACACAACCCTGTTTTGAAAGTCTAATGATTCCTCCCCACAGACACTCATGATACTTTCTTTGGCAGATGGGTCATTTATAGAGGCCAATGTTTATTTCAGTCCAGGCCACCGCTGGGAACCACTGGGCTCTATTTTAAGCTGTTGCTTCCTACAGACAGCAGAGGAAGAGCAGATCTATCAGCACTAATGCTAACTCTAATACACACAGACGATGGGTAAACACCTTCGGCACAGAGCTGCTTTGTTTGCCTGCTGTGGATTAGCTCATGACCTAAAGAAGGAAAACCTGAGCCATACCAATTATTTACTCTAAGTGGATTCAAACTGAGTTACAGCAAAATGGTCCATGGCTGTATTCTGTTCAATCAGATATAATTGTTGAACTGAATGGGCTATTATTGATTGCGCATAAAACAACATGAGCTGTCTTTTACGACTTCTATCTTGCAACCCAAATGTCCACTTTCCTACTCCTACAATCTATCTTTGAGTAATATTTATTCATATATTTACTTTTACACACGTATAATTTTGGCAGCACTTATTTAAAATATGCTACATTTTTAGCCATGTAACTGTACTTTAACTTGAGTACAGTTGTGCAGTACTCTTTCCAACATGAGCTATCTCGTAAGCTTTCCATCTGGCAACCCATTTTTTTCCTTTCCATTTTTTCCCCCCCCCCAATTTATCTGATGTCTTGGAACCTGAACATACTAATGTATTTGGAGAATCTGAATTACAGAAATGGCCACTACGTTGATTTATTGGCAGTACACCAGTGTGGTTTGAATGCATTGAAAGGGACATATGCAAATTATAGGCCCATTAGTATAGAAGAAGAAGAAGAAGAAAAAAAAAAAAGGTTGCCTAATTTCTATCTTTTTCTTTATGTTCTTGTAATTGCATTCTGAAGTCCAATCATGATTTTTCACACATTTATTGGGGCTTGGAAGCTGACTAAAAACTGAAACAGAAGTAAACTCAACATATTAAAGTCACATACCTAAAAGGATATTAACTTGCTTTGGCTACAATCCTGCATATTTACTACATGTAACTACATGTATTTTCTTTTGTATTATCTGTCTAATATGCATTGTCCCTTTAATAAATAAATACAAATACTATTTTTTACCCCCCAAAAAATAGAATAGATAAATATACATATTACGGTTTAAAAGATAACTCATGATAAAAGATAACTTTGATACATTTCATTTATCAAGTTTTGTATAAAATATGAAAGGCTGCTAAAACTAAGTTAAAAGTAACTTTCTAGTACTCTGAGTAGTATTTATTCATACTTTTTACTTTTACACAAGTGTAATTTTGGCAGTACTTACTTGTAATAGAGTACATTATTACCCATGTAACTGTACTTTAACTTGAAAACAAATTTGCAGTATTCTTTCCATCACTGTAAAGAAGCAGTCCATGATATAATTTAGTTTACACAAATACTATGACAACAAGGCGCAATTATTTACTAAAACATGGGTTTACAATTATGGATTGACACAAAGGGGTGAAATCTGAAGCTTATTTTGGCACTGTGAAAATGGGTCAGCTAACATCTACAGTAATAACACAGATTTCCCAAATTGTGCTCTTTATGATAAATCCAGCATAGGGATTTAATGGTAGAAAATGGCAAAAGTACCCCAATCCTGTCTGCACAAATCAATCTTCACATTATGATCATTACAATGTGTATGAGGGCCCAAACTGTGCCCTAAGAAACTTTGTATTTCTGATTTTGTTATTTTGTTTTATTTCGATAGGATGACTAGAGCCACAGTATATAATTTTTTACCCCAAAAGTAGATTAAAATAACAGGTTTGGTTGTCTTTATTGTATTGAAAAATTTAACTGAACTCTGATGGGCTTGCTTCTCCACAAACCTAACTCTTAATTGGCCTGGAGGAGGGTCACATCCTTGCTTGTTTCCATAGAAATATTGTTCCTTTGGCTATAATTTTCCACAGTATGTCATAAAACATATACATCACCATGGATAATGTTCCCAAGTATGACTTTAACTTTCTGTTTCCATGGAATCAGGTGATGTGGCATATACCTATCCACAATACAGTAAGATCAAACCACTACTATCCAAATACCACTACATTTGTCTTACCCAGGTGTCACTGGGTGTGGTCTTGAGTGACAGGGGTCCATGGCGTTTGATGAGCGTGACTCCACAGCAGCGGCAGCAGTAATCCAACAACATGAAGGGCCCCGGAGAGGAAGAGCCAACACGGGCTACATGTCTGTGTGTGAGAGAGAGGGGGAGAGAGGGAGTGGATAGAGTGAGTGAGGAGGAGGAGAGGAGCGGAGGAGGGACTGGGGATTAGGAGAAAGGAGATTACGACTAAGAGGTCTATAGGTAAATCCTGAAACGGATCAGGGCTGTGCAGGTGAAGCCTATGCAGAACACACACCATACAGATATGAAAATTAAAGGTTGATGGCTTAGTATAATTCTTATATACTGTCCTTTTAATGTGTTCTTTTCATCTATATGATCGTTTACAATATTGTGTGATTGCACTATGATTCTTGATTTCCACCAATGCAGTGTCTCCACATCTATGTGAGCTTCTGCAATCTTTTGAGACAGACAAAAATAATTAATATTCATAAAGTTTGAATTTTTAATAAACCCAGTGATATTGTTTATTACTGTATAAGGAAACTGGAAATGTCTGCGTTTATATTTTGAGCATAATAATAACATTTTGTGGCAGAAATATATACCAAGATTCATGAATAGAAAACTTGAAATGGACATCAGTAATAGAACAGTGATTGTGTTACTGGTCTGGTGCCAATATATATTCTATGCCAAAATGAATTCTTTCACTGATTTCTCAAACAACTTCCCTGGAATATTATGGTAAATATAATCCAATATATGAAATTGGGTGTGCATATCAGATACAGTAAAAGCAATATTTTTAATTTGCACAAAATAAAATCAGCAGCCATATGGATCACCAAATTGTAAAACATATAAAATGCAGTCTGTTGAATAACTCATGAAATAGATTAAATATAATAAATAAATCAATACATAAATAAATAAATAAAAATAAATAAATACATAACACTCTATAGTAAAGACGCTGTTATAGATCAGAAGTTGAGTGTTAAACATGAAATTCAAATTTCTTTTATACCTTGTTTTACAAAGTATTACTTGTTTTTTCATTATATACTGTACAGTTGTAATTCAGTTTGAAAAAAGATGGTACATGTGATGGCCACTAGATGGTAGTGAAGTAGAACAACACTCACTTAAATAGCATATAATGTACTAGACAACCCTAATAATACCCATGTCCTTTCCATAATTTCACATGCCAGAATCTGCCTTTAAAATTAAAAGTGAATAAACAAAGATTTGACAACCATGATTTGCAAATAGTGATGGGAAGAATACTTTGAAAATCAAGTTACAGAGTACTGAATACCTGCATTAAAATGTATTTTGTAATATATTTTGACCATTGGGTTAATCAGACTACTGTATTTGGAATACTTTAACATTCAGTTGCATTTCAATTATAATGTAAAGGTGACACATAGTATTAATAACAGCTTAATGTTTGCTTCTCAGTTTTCATGCATTTCATTGGAGATGTTAAAATCACACAAATACTCTCCACAAGAGCAGAGTTGCCTATTTGTCACAGATTCTGTGTAGTTTGAAGCCTAAATTATATGATAAAATACCATCATGTATTCCTTTATTATTTTAGAAAAGTAACTGTATGCTGAACACCTCCAAATGAAAAAGTAACTGTACTGGAATTGGTCATACTCCCAAATGGGGGCAAAAGCCAGATTTTCCTATTGATAACATTGTACTTTGCCATGAAATCCAAAAGGTAAATTCACAAATGTTGAACCTGGTACTTCCACTCAACTAAACCCAAGATAAACTGTATTACAACATAATTTTGCAGATTAACAATTTTTATTTTAGCTGCTCCCCATCTGTATTAAATGATATTGACTTATGTCATCTGAAATTTATGTCATCTGAAATCCAGCAATATTCAGAATTAGTACTCAGAATACATATTATTTGTACAGATATTCAGTTACGTCTCAACACTGTAGGCAAACAACTACCATAACTATAACCATAATTGAAACCTCTAAAAGTATAAACAGGACTAGTTGTCTGTGACATGGGAGTGATGCAAGCCAGAGGTGAGTGGCAGGATGACGACAGTTCCCCACCACAGACAGAAATAGCTGAAAAGAAAAACTACAACTCTCCAAGTCGTCAGCGCTTGCGTAAATGTGATTTGAAAAAAAGCCTTGCATGGTCTTTTTGCACTTGTGTGTGTGTGAAAGAGGCTGCCACGGTAACCTGCATCACTGTAACCATAGCGATGGAGGAATAAGGGGGATGCTGGGGGGGTCTTTGTGGAACAAGGTAAGCATGTGAAGTGTTCGACCTATGAGCATCTCTGGCTCCAAATGTCTTCACAGATGTTGTTAATTTGACCATTTGAATAAAGACACATGGTTTAAGCTGCTGAGTCACCGCACAGCGACTCAGTCTCTCAAATTAAAATAAGAACATCATGGTATATTAGTCATAACATAAGAGATCTTTTCCGATCTATTATTTTTCAGGAAAAGACAAAATGAATCATCTGCCTATATCTACAAATATCTTCTCCTCTAGACAATCCCCTCTTTAGTCATATAGTCACATAGGCCTCCAGTTTCCAGTCACCTCAAACCTATTATACTCACTGTAACTCCTCTGTACATCATCTACATTTGGAAATATTATTTTTTATTAGAGTTTTCCCTTTATTTAATCTCTGGAACGCTCTGCCTTCCCAAGTCCTAGTGGCAGCCACCGAGAGGTATTTTATGTCTTGTCTTAAGACCTACTGTAGTTTGATTCTCAGCTCTGGTTTACACTGAATAAGTTCTGTGGTTCTCTATATTCCATTATCAATTATAATTTACTTACTTTTTGTATTGCTTCATTTGTGTTTATTTGATTTGACTAGTTTTATTATTTTAAATGGAGACTAGTAGTGTAGAATAGAGCTTTATTTTAATTCCTATGTATTTCACAGCACTTTTGGATCTATAAGCTATATACTGTAAATATGTAAAAAGTGGTTTTAGCTTTAATATTTGATGTTCTGGTCCTGACCCTATTATACATATAACTGATTTTAGGGAAAGCCTAAACAGAACAGAAGAATCAAGATGTTTCAGCTCCCATCCAAAAGCAATTTTCAATTTGACAGTACTGGTTTGTGGCACTAGGCATAACGATGTCAGCTAGTAAACAAGGGCAGGTCAGTTTCAGTCTAAAACTCTAAACCTCCCACTATTTTCTGATCTGAGGTATGGAGGTATAATGTTGCTTCACTGTATCATTAAACTCAATACACCTTCACTAACCTTTCAGCCTTGGAATTTTCCATCTCTACTGAAGAAAACTTATAAGGTAGCTTTTAACTTGGAAACTACCGCTTCATGAAATCACAAGGTGGAACAGAGCATTTTGAGCTTTCGAGATGTAAAAAGACTAATAACAACTCAGTTACTCAAAACATGAGTGACTGAAACAAAATGCAACTCCAGGTAAGGTCCAAGGTAACATGACTTAACAATCTGCATAATATAGGACCTTTAACTCAGAGTGGGATAAATTCCTTATGTCTCAAGTCATTAAACCTCACTCATCAAATTAAAAATGGGAGCTGAAATGTCTTGATTGCAAAAACAGTGTTCAGATGACCACTTGCTGAAACCTTCTTTACCTTCAATAACACAGAGACATCCACCAGGTAATTTAAACTGCAGCACAAACCACATATTATCTATACAAATCAGATGGACCTTGATGCACTCATTTAATCATATTCATTTTTCTCAACCACAAAGACAGTCATTTTGAGAAAGAACTTTGAAAAATAACTAAACTACATATAAATTTGAATAAAATGCATCTAGAGCCCATCTCTTTCTACCTTACATATTTCATCCTGTTCTTTTTCTCATAATCTATAATCAAATGAAGTGAAACTGTACACTAAAATAGGAGGAAAAATTGGGAACAGATCTATCTTTGAGAGTGCTTTTTCATATCTGGGGAGTGATTACTGCTCTGAAAACAACTGTTGCAGCCTCCACAAAGAAGACAGAAGAAATAAATGACATCACTAATACTATTCACTGCTCCAGCCCAGTCTGTGTGTCTCTTATTTTCTAATCAGTTATACGCAGGGGTAGGTCGAGGTACTATTGAGAACACTACAGGGATCATTGACCCACATGTCAGCATGGAGTAAACAGGCTATTATTAGTGCCTCAGAGATGCTAACACTTCTTAAGCAGGGGGGAAAAGTAATTATAAACACACACATTAATTTATTGTACGTTTTGGGTAGATTTTTAAGCATATACTTGCTCTTGTAATTGTGTAAAATTCTTCCCATGTAATTGTACTTAGTTACATTTAAAACCACTGCTCTGAGTATTCGCAAATTATGGTTTAAAACTTCATTCTGTTTAAAAGTCCTATATTACACAAAATTGACTCGTGAACTTTAAACCATGTTGTAATGTTGTTCCTTCATCAAAAACATACCTGGAGTTGTGTTTTGTTTCATTCATGAGTTTGAGTAATCCTTTGTTTTTAATCTGTCTACATCTCCAAAGCTCAAATGCTCTATTCTTCCTTGTGATGTCAAGAAGGAGTAGTTTAGTTCCAGGACTAAAATGATCCAATGACTCTGGTGAAGGTGTATGGAGTTTAAAAACACAGTGGAGCACCTCCTGTATTACCACATGACATCACAAGGGGGAACAGAGAGATTTCTGTTTGCGAGTAGAACTAAAAAACTCAACTCCAGATATACTTGTGATGAGGAAACAACATTATAACAGAAATTAGACAATAGCATAATATGGGCTTTGAGTAGTGGTGTTGCGGCCCCAAGCCTTCAGTTCTAATTTGTTTTGTTGTTTTAAAATATTTTGCTGTCACGTCTTGATTCCTGCTGTGGGAGCCCTGGCTCGTGATTAGTGGGGCATGTCTACGCCCACCTCACCTGCAGCCACCGTCCCCTATTTAAGGAGATTGCCTGCACCTGATCAGGGCTGCTGGCCTTCGTGGCCAGTTTGCCATTTTGTGTCTGTGTTCGTGTGTGTGTGTCAATTTCTGTAGTTTAGTTCTGTTTTGTGTTTTTTAATTTGGTCACTCGATTCTGTTTGTGGGCTTATGTGGTTTAATTTGGGGAACTTGTGTTTTAGTTTTGTGTGTGTCCCTTAGTTAACCACTCGTTTATGTAAGCCTGCATCAGTGACCCGTTTAGTGGCGCAAAACTCGTTGTCTGTTGTTTTGTTTCGAGTTTAGTTTAGAGTATTCTCTGTATATTTTAGTCTGTTTTGTTAATTTACCTTTTACAACCCTGTTAATTAAACATTATTTGTTCCATTTAACATCATTTTTTTTCTTTTGTTACTTTACTCACCCCAAGCGAGCTGGGTTGTAAACAAGTAGTACTTGTTCATACTTATTCATACTTTTTACTTTTACACAAGGACAAATTTGGTAGCACTTGTAACTTAGTATATTTTTAGCCAAAAAACTGTAACTGAGTAAAATGTGCAGCACTCTTTCCATCACTGGTGGTTACATGCAATCCAAAATCAGATTATTATCTATTTAAATGATGTGCAACCCACAAAATCTGATGTGAGTAATCAGTGGGACCATGGATAATTTAGCTGTCATTTTAATAGTGTTCTCCAAAACTCCATAAATCTAACTATAATCAGATTTTGAGTGCTCATGTAACTGCAGCTACTGTTCAGAAGCAGTCAGTAATCATATATAATTTAGTTTACACAAACACTATGAAAACAAGGCACAATGTTTCTTTAACTAAATTATGGGGTTGTAATTATGGACTCAAAAGGTGAAAATTGAAGCCTATTTTGACAGTGTGAAAATGGGTCAACTAAAATCATCAACACAAGCCAAATTCATTGAGCTTAAAGGTGCATTGTGTAACTTTTCTGGTGGCGGGCTTGTTACCTGCTTGTCTTCATAATACATGTTTTATTGCTTTGCCTGAATGTTCCACAGCATTCAACTTTTCTATCTCCATGGAGACAAAAATGCCACCAAGTCAGGTTATGGGTCAGAGCACCAAAGAGGCAAGCCCATCCTTTTTCAATGTATTTCTGAGCAATAAAAACACATGTAATTGAATAAATATTTGATAGGCAACCCTAACCCAGGCACAGTAATAACATGCAGTAGTGTAACCTCAGAAAAGTTGCGCAATGCACCTTTAAGCTTTCCCAAATGTGCTATTATGACAAGGTGGACACATCCAGAGTAAAGATGGTAGAATGTTAATGGTAGCAATTGGCAAAGCGAAAGTACTGTCATTCCTGTCTGGACTACTCAATCTTTACATTATGATCATTATAGTAGGCTATGTGGATGAGGGCCCAAACATTGGCCTAGAAAAGTTTGCATAATCATTAATCGTTAGGGGACACAGATGACTGGTGCTTTCCACTAACTTTAAATGTCAGGCTATAGTAACAGGGCTAACTCTGAAACACCCTCTCTTACTTTTTTACTCTTACTTGAGAAATTCTTTAGGCCATTTTGAACTTAGAGACAGTATTCTTACTTGAGAACAATTTTTGTCTACTCTACCCTCCTCTAGTTATAATAAGCCAAAAGTTGTATTGATTGTTTTTGACACTTTGCAGTAACATCATGCTGGGGGTGTTCTACATGTATCTCTATTGGCGTAATGCTGAACAATACACCAATAGTTACCATGTTGACACAATTCACAAAGGCCTATTAGCAAACACAGATAAGTTTTAAGATCTCAAGAAAAACAAGAAAAATTGCAAAATGGATCAGTACATTTTCAGGAGTCTGTGTTCAGTGTGAGCATTCATGGTACTACTTAGGTGTTTGATTTTCAACAGAAAGGTGAGAATGACTGAAAAAAATAAAAACTGTTGGTTAATCTTAGCTCAAATGTGATTAATTTTATGTGTGAGAGACTTGGTTAACAACACAAACCATCTCACCTGTTGTAGTTCCAACCAAGTCTGCTCTTTCTGGTCAGATTGTGTTAAAATAAACCTCAGATTAAAGTCTAACTTGAGTAAGAGAGCTTTTAACAGAGTAGTGCTTCCAGTTAGCTTCGCGCCCCCAGCAAATGTGAATGACATCATCTGCACATTATCAATAGAAACAAATTTGTAATAAAAAGTTTGGACTACGTAGGTAGATCCTACTTAATTCAGACAAATTCAGCTTTCAGCTTGATTATAATATTTCTTGCTTTGCTGCTGTCTGCACTGTGAAAAAGACCAAATGTACAGCTTGAAAAGAGAAATAAAGTGCACAATATGTGGCCTTGAGTGACATGGCTGTATTTCCGCAAAAGAATTCACATTCTTTGTATGGCAAGTCAAAGCAAAAAACTCCCTACTTTTACAAAGAATGATACAACATAAGATCCAGACAAAATGAACCATTGATTTAAATCATTTTGACTAAGAACATTTATAAAGCTGTTGCTGGATAGACATCGATTAAAAAGGGGATGGATCAGCTGAGTCATATTGTTGAACAGCAGCCCATCTGATAGTCTACAACACTATTTCTCTCAAAACAGTTGTTACTGTAATTATTTGCTTTTGGCCTCTCTCTACTACATGGTCTACTTTTCATAACTTAATTACTTTTCCCTGTTAATTATTCAACCACAAAACCCAACAGCTGTTTACAATAAATATGACTAAAAGAAGCCAACACATTTGAGAAAACCCCAAAATCCCACTTAGTCTTGTAAACAACAATAACAACAGTCTACAATGCGTGGCTTTGTTTCGGTTTCCCACACTGGTTTTCCTCCCACTCTCTTGTTAACATGTATATTATGTTTTTTGTTTGTTTGTTTTTTAATTATTAAAGGGCTCATATTACACAATTTTCTGATTTATGTAATAATGTTGTTTCCTCATCACAAACATACCTGAAGTTGTGTTTTGTTTCATTCACACATGTAAAACACAAAAAACACTCTGTTCCACCCTGAAATGTCATGTGGTAATAAAGAAAGTACACAGTGTTTTTAAACTCTATACACCTTCACTAGAATCATTTGGATAATTGTTACTGAACAGTAGGTGTTAACATAACATAACAAGGTGGAACAGACCATTCTGAGCTTTGGAGATGTAGACAGACTAATAAGTAAGCATTACTCAAACATGTGTGACTGAAAAAAACACAACTCCATGTATGTTTTTGAGGAGGCAACATTATAATACGGCATGAAGCTCACAAGAGTCAATTTTGCATTATATAGGACCTTTAATTCAAACTAAATAGTCTTTAAATATCTCTAATAGCTTATGAGTCAACTGAACATTATGTGCTGAGATGTATCCACAGATTGTAGTGACATTCAAAGATGTCAAATCGTTATTTTTGGTATTTTTATAGGCAGCCTTGTGGATTTAATTGGGAGTTTAGGTTGAGGTTAAGGTTACATACTGACAGGTTTGCCAGCTGACATGCAGCTCAAAAAAACCTCTGTGGTTCCTAATAGCTGTGTAACCACGCTGTGCCTGCAGGCCTGTTCATATCTCAAACATCTCAAACTAAAATCTGTGGAAAAGTTTTATTTTTAGGTCCAAAATCAAAATCTGTGTTTCATTTGACTGTAGTTCACATCAGATTTCCTCTAAAACCTTTCAGAATGTAAATACAGGAAATGACAAGCATGCCACATCTGCAACACTGTTTTGGGTTGGACACAAAACTGCAGATTTAGTACAAAAAGTGCTTCTACAATTTCACAAATACCACATCTGATCTAATATAGGCCTATTGCTGTTAAGAACTTATACTAGCATTCTGTATATTATATAAAAATGAAGTACGGCAAAGGAGTAAGGCGTTGCAGTCAAAATTAGGCTACTTTGATAGTTATGAAACAGATACACTCCCCTATAGTAGCCTATATAAAACCATGCTGTTTGTTCTGAGAAAGAATCCCTATTGAATTTGCTCCTGCACCAACAGTTTTCTACAGTTTACAGAAAGCTAATGTCAGAAAATCCAGCTACAATACAATATCTAGGCCACATCTTTTAAACAACTATAATGTCTTTATAGATTCCTCACAAAAACAAACAAAAGAAGACCTGTATGCCAGCACAAACCGTCTACAGCTGCTTATTGCTCCCTCAGAGATGCATAATTTACAAAGGTTTTAAAGCATCCCAGAGCTCTCCCCACAGAACCACTATTCCATTGCGCTTTACATGCAAGCGGCAGCCAAGCATGGCACAAAGCCTGACCCTCTCCATAAACATACTCACGGACTGCGCATGTAAACTATTCTACTGCCTCTCTCTCTCCACTCTTCCTCTCTCTCTCTTTCTTCTCTCTCCTTTCTCCCTCCCTCTCTCCGCACACCGAGAAGCCCCTATCTCACATTCCCACAAGCGGACACGCGCGTTTGGATCAACTGCGTGGAGCAGCAGCGTTCACGACATCTTCATGGAATAAGACGCACTTTATTTTTTGTTTATCGACAGTGTTTTCTGTTTTCTTCTGTTAAAGAGTTGATTAAACAGCTTGCGCGCTCCTTTGTTCCAAGGGTGAATCGAGGCGACAAGTTTTGGACCGTGTTTCGAGCTTTACGCACGAGAGAAAAACGCCTACAAAGTCACATTTTTGGGTGGTTGTTTTTTGTGTTTTTTGTACAGTAACAGTGGCTTTATTTTTGTGGGGAAAAAACAAGTAAAGGCTTTGAGAGATCCTCTGTGTGACGTACGAGCGCCCCTTTTTTTGTCTTGAGCGCACAAACGTGTTCCTCGCTTTTTTACACACTTTGAAGCGATCTATCTGGTAAAATGGACGTGTGTGGTCTCTGTTATTAAGACCCTCGGATATATGAAATTTCTGCTGTTGCCAAATCCCAAAAGGAGCCCCGCTGTCTCCGTCATCATCCTGTTCACTCCTGTATGACAGCTCCATGGAAGTACTGTAGTCTTCAGAGTGGAAGATGAATCCTTTCTCAAATCCCAAAGGTTCCAGGCTCATCTCTGCCTATGTTTAATGGCACAGTGACCGCGGACAGTCGACTTTATAAAAGGTAAGAGCTGTCATTTCTAAGTAACTTTTCACTCTGAATCTATTATAATTTTCCGCCTTTTTCATGCAGGCTGCAGTACAGTTCCTCTATAATTAACCGTATTTCCATAGTAACGCGAGTATCTGACATATCCAAATGGAAAGGGGTCAAAGGTCATCTTCACAACGTACCACACATTGCATTTGCTTCGTCTCGTCTTCTTCACTTTACATGGCTCAGCTGTGATGCAGTGTGAGTAAAAATGAGTCTCCATCACATTAAACACAATTAGTCTGAGGCTTAATTTCAGCATCATTAACGAGTCAAATATCACAGCTACTAATCCCAAATCACGTTTATGCTTCCAACTACAACGTCCCAGCGGTAGGTCATTTTACACCAAGGACAGAGATGTGTTGTAGTACAGGGTCCATATTACACTGTGTTCTCATCTGTTGGTTCCTCTTCAAAAACATACCTGAAGTTTTGTTTTGTTTTATTCACACGTTTGAGTTTTTCCCTCAAACGGACCCACTCTGTTCCACTTTGTGATGTCAGCTGGTAGTAGAGGAACTCCACTGTGTTTCTAAACTCCATACACATTCACTAGAATTATTTAGACAGTTTCAGCCCTGGAATTGCCATTCTTTACTGATCAAATGGGAAAAACTAGCACTTCATGACATCACAAGTTGGAAAAGAGCATTTTGAGCTTTGGAGGTGTAGACAGACTAATAATAAAGGATTACTCAAACACGTGTGAATGAAACAAAACACAACTCCAGGTATGTTTTTGGAGAGGTATGGATTAAAGCTCACATGAGTACATTTTAGGGCCTTTAAATAGACTGTTACAAATTTTACATTTTCACCCAAGCTGCAGATGTCCAATGAAAGCATGACTGTGAAATATGCAGCTGTAAAGATGCACTGATTAATAGGCTAAGACGTCACAGTACAGTAGCAGAATGTCAAACAGTGAGTACAAACATAAAAACTAACTTAATTTTGGCTTACTTTGGACAATACAGTGCAAAAAATAGTAAGGTTTATCCTCAAGCAAGATGCACTGTAACAGGATATGTCTATTGCCTAAGGCTTATGGCAGCCTGCTCAGATTCTGGAAATGGAAAAATTGAAAAAAAAAAAATCAAACAAACAGCTATGACCATGCCTAAATATACAGTTCCATAAACAGTATAGTACATTAATGTAGCCTGTATTGCACCACTCAATTTTCTGACTGACTATAAATTTCTTCATATAGACAATATTACTTTACTCTACCGCTGTATCAAAAATGGATACAGGGTTTTATGAGAGGTAACTAGTAAGGAATATACAAACCTATATTAATAAATGCACATTAAGGACAGAAAATTCTTTGTAGAATCCACAAATATAAAGTGTAGCCTAGATTAAAGGGCCCATGTTATGCTATTTCTATGTTTATGTATATCTATGTTATCCTCATCACATTATACATACCTGGAGTTTTGTTTTATTTGTGTTTTTTCACACACAAACCCTACATTATTAGGCTGAGTTCTTCTCTCAAACGGAAAACACTCTGTTCCACCTTGTGATGTAATAATACAGGAAATGTTTCACTGTGTTTTTAAACTCCATATACTTTCACTAGAATTATTTGGATAATTTCAGCCAATTGCCAGTCTCTACTAAACAAAAGGTAAAAGGTAGCTAACTTGTAAACTCCTGCTTCATGACATCACAAGGTGGAAACAGGGCATTTTGACCTTTGGAGATGTAGACAGACTAATAATGCAGAGTTATTCAAACATGTGTGAATGAAACAAAACACAATTCCAGGTGTTTTTGCTGAGCTGACAACATTCATGGTTTAAACCTCACAAGAGTCAATTTTGAGCAATATTGGACCTTTAGATAACTTCATCTAGCTTTTGTAAAATATTATTATGTTAAGAATCAGCTATTACGTAATTGAAAAGAAAACTTCAAGGTGAGAATTACAACCAAACAATAATACTACTACAAATGTACGACCAAAGGAAAAACTGTACTAATGAAAATGCTACTCTGAATCCCATAGTTACTGTAAAGGTGACAGGGGGCAGGTTCGGACAGTGTGTGCTGGAGATGTGCTCTGAGTGGGTGAGTGGGTGAAGGGTGACGGACTGACAACAGCAATGTAGAGAAAACACAATGAGTCATTTTCACTGCCATCAACAAGGGAGACGCGCTCTCCTCCGAGCACGCTCCGTCTGCTTCGCTCCTCTGACGATTCAATTAAAAGTCCTATTCTCCCGAGCCGCTAGGAATTTGTCATGGCTGGCAAACATGCTGAATAAGTGTGAGGGACGTTAAGATAAATAAGGAAGTAGCGCTATGTTGATTGGCACAAACAAAACGGAAAGCAAAAGATAAGATAGTGGAGTTATAGAGAGATGGACTTGAGAAATTATGAAGTGGAGTGGTTGGCAAGTATGGAGGTGACTTAAAGGTGAACTGTGTAACTTTTCTGGTAGATGGTTCCATCACATGCTTGTCTCCCTGGAGAGGTTAATGCTTTGCCTGGAATGTTCCATGGTAGAGGATTAAATGTATATATTTGCATGGGACAAGCAGCTGGCACCACAGAGCTAAATTAAAGGTTGAATATGTGGATAGGCAAGCGTGCTCACAGTAAAATGCATGTTTCAACAATAATTCAATCCAAAATTGAAGAAATGCAACTATGCAAGATAGATTAAGATAGTTTAATGTCATACCGTGGAACATCCCAGAAAGAGTAATAACATGGAGACAAGGAAGTGGTGGATCCTCCATCAGAAAAGCTTCGGAGTTTCATCTATAATGTCCAAGATGACTCACCCTCTACAGCAAGTTTGAGACATTGTATCACTATTTTCTGTGATCTTGGGTTATATTTTATTTTCCTCAACCAAATCATAGTGGGCTTTTCTCCCGGGCTAATGCAATGTTTGATGGGATATGATAGCGCCAGCTGGAGTACCAGGGATCTTGCTTTCATGAGTGTTTGAGAAACAGAACTTCTTAATATTACTGTAAATGCATTAAATGACCATAATTTTGAAGTAGCGATTGGTCCTGTCTTGCAGTAGTTTGCACCTTTTGGTACAATTTATAACATAACAACTTATAATGTATGTGTGGTAGATGTGCACCTTAAAGAGGGGGTTTTGTGCAAAATAGATTTTTTGAGCTTTCTGCCATGTTATGTTCCCTCATCAAAAACATGCCTGAAGAGGTTTTAAATGTCATCCATGCATGTCTGAGTATTTTTTTGTGATTTCTCCTGGGTGATATTCAAAACCTTCCTTACATTAGTTGCAACATTATGTGCAATGCTCATGGAATGGAGGAGTGTCAAAAACTAAATGTTAATATGTTGTTTTCACTGAATATAGCATTTTCAATGCAGTATAAAATTTGGTCATCAATATAAAATGATCCAAGTTTGATTCTTAAACAGAATGAATATATTGCAAGCCCTAGTCAGGGGCAGTGCGTCCTCTCATGTTATTCTGATAGTTCATCCATAACTCCTCTGGTGACCTTTGTGTGGGTGAGTGAGACAGCTGCAAGACAGCCTCTCCACAACTGACATGACCTTTGAACTCATGAAAAAGAAAAATAGAAATCCACTTCAAGAGTCAGCAGCATGAACTCAAAGCTAAACATGTAAAAGTAACAGCATAAAGTAAAGAAACTGTTTATACTTTGTTTAAAGGGCTCATATTACATATCTGACCTACATTATAATGTCGTTTCCTCATCACAAACACACTGGAGTTGTGTTTTGTTTCATTCACACATGTATAACTTTAAGCTGAGTTCTTCGCTCACACATGAAACACCATATGATGTCATGTTGTAATACAGGAAGTGCTCCATTGTACTTTTAAATTTCATTCACCTTCACTAGAATCATTTGGATAATTTCAGCCCTGGAATGACAATCTCTACTTAACAAAGGGTAAAAGGTATCTGTTAACTTGAAAAGTACCAGAGCATGACATCACGAGGTGGAATAGAGTATTTTGAGCTTTGGAGATGTAAACACAATAATAACAGATTATTCAAACATGTGTGAAAGAAACAAAACACAACTTATTTTGATGTGGTAACAATATAACATGGCTTAAAACTCAATGGAGTCAATTTTGTGTAATATAGGATGAAATAAAGAATAACCCCAACTATGACCAACTAAAGAGTACAACATGCTGTACATTATTCATGAGTTCTAGTAAAAGTAGTGTAAGTCTTACATAACATAAAATCCTGGTGTGATATGTGTCCCTCAATGCATCATTTCACACATCCACAGAATAGTTATTGAGATTCTGAAGGACAGAATCAAGTGTGAAGTGTAACTGAGTGCAGAATGTTCTTTAAACTAGAGAAAAATACTGATAACAATTTGATATTACAACTAGAACAGGAAAAACTGGCCATTTATAATAAGGTTACCGGGTGCAAAAAGTGGATTTGCCTTTGTTTATTCTGTCAGTTTGCTCTTAAAATGCCCATATTAAATATGACATCACAAGGTCGAACCAAGCATTATGAGCTTTGTATGAGATGTAGATAGCCCAATAATGTAGGATTAGTTAAACGTGTGTATGATACAAAACACAACTCCAGGTTTGTTTTTGATGAGGTAACAACATTCTAACATGACGAAATGGTTGTGTAGAGGATTTTCCAAGGAAAGAGAAATATAGTGACATTTCTCATTTGCATTAAAAATATTTTGCTACACCAACGTTTAAGTGTTTGTCTGAATCACAATTTCTGTTTTCTGCCAATGCCATTATCCAAAAAATACACATTTATATTAATACGCTCCAACACACTGTAGTGGCAAATTCTATAAACACCTGTTTTAAACCAGGCCCATCTACTTTTGTTCAATTTGACATCACAGTAAGAGTACTTAATGGTCAAGATTGGTCCAGACTTAGAGTTATCCAAGGACAGATAACAAAATCACATATGTTCATGGACCTTTTAGATATATAGTTAACATGAAAGTTGGTGTTGTCAGTTGGTGAGTCATATGCCTGCTGTACCAGGGTCCTTCTCTAGATTTACTCATAGAGCTTGTGTTATGTTATGGCAGGTGACCTTAACTCTAGCGGCAACGAAGAGCTGGGGATTGTCTGTCTAGCAATGTGCTGCTCGGAAATGCTCACCTTAATCCAGTTACCACAGCAAACTATTCCCCCAATGTAATCTGATACATAGCATATTACTCTTGTTACCAGGGCCTGATGTTACACTGGTCAGCAAAATACACATAATTTGATCCATTAGCCACTTTGGTCTGTTGAATTTTCCATAATCCTTCCCCTAAATTTGACTTCATTCATTACATCAAATCTATAAAGTATATTAAGTCAAGCATACCTATACTATATACTACTATAACACTACACTAATTTTAAGTACATAATATTGAAAAAAATCACTTCAACAGGATAAAATTTGACCTAGTTTCAAAATGGTCTTGATCTATATCTGGAGTAGTAACAGAACACCAATACTAGTAAAGAAAATACTATTATTTTGTGTAAAGTTAATTTCTTTCTGTTGTATTGTATCATTATGGTATCAAATTCAGTATCAAGCCTTATCCTTAATTTGGTTTGAAATTGTTGTATTGTAGTGACACCATTTTTGTCAGATAACTGCCCAGATGCATTATTATCAATGAAGTATCTCTGTCTTTCTCTCTCTCTCTAAGGCCACTCATGTATATTTTCATGAAAACACCACACCATCTCAAGGGCCATGTATTTTGGCAAGTTAAAGTTTAGTAAAAACTCTAGCCACAGAGATCAGTGAACAAAAAGTCTTCATTAAGTCCTGCCTCAAAAGTTTGACTTACTTTCTCTGTTTCCATGGAGTGACCGAGGACAATTCATAGAAGTCATTTGAGAGCAACTTTGTCAGCTGTGAACTCCTGAGTCAAAAAAAGAAAAGAAAAGAAAGTGTATCTGGCTTTCGTTCTACTCGTCAAAGCACCGCCTTCATTCTTCTTCTCAAGTGCAGCTGGCTGTCGTCCGTCTCTCCCTCCTTCTTTGGAGATTGCCTTTCGCGCTTCTGCCACCCGTGTTCCTGTGTGGAGAGGTTGTGAAGATGCAATGTAATTATCGCTTGTATGTGCTAATTTGTGCTACAACATGATGGATTCTCTCTCTTCACCTCCATAAACTCTTCCAGCTATCCTTCTCCCTTCATTTACATCTACACACAGCACCTGTGATCAGATGTGTTACTGAGATGCTATTGTATTCTATAAAACGAGATGGAAGTTTTCTTTCACCTACGATTTGGCCTATCATGATAATTGCTATATCAACTTATTGTTCAATATATGAAAGCTGGAGCAATATGTTTCGAAACTCAGTTTTTATCCTGGGTATAGTTTTTTGCAATATTAGGGAGATTTTTGTTATTTTTGTTCTAATAGGAGGAACAAAGAGGGTTAAAAAAGTAACTTGATAATTATTTCTTAATGATGCTATTTAGTTGTTGTCTTTTAATGATATTGTCTTTTAATGTCTTTTCATGAATGCCTTTTAATGATATTGATTTATTGTTACATCAGTGGCATAAAGCATTTTCAATATAATTCTGTAGCTATATATTTATCATACAGCTAACAGCTTTGTATGAATTAAAGCTCAAACATTATGAGATGTCCTGGGCCTACATCATATGTCAGTAAATAGTCTCATTACAAGCAATTAAAGGCCCATCCAGGATATCAGCTGAAACGATTTCATGGAACGGATACCTGATCCAGCAAATTTCCCTGCATTGGTGCCAATATTCAATACCAGTATTGGTGCATCCCTACAAACGAATAATGGCCCTAACCACTAACAAAGAATAATTTTAGGTTCAGTATTTTCTAAATGCACTGTTAAGGAGTAAAGCTGTAATTTATGGCTTTCAGCTTCAAGAATGTGATGATGCCATAGTCCCAGAGGGGTATCTCCCCCAGGGGGTTAAATCATAGTATTTTCATTCGTAAAGCCAAAGCCAGCTCCAGCTACATCACATATTCCTACAGAGTGTTGTGAAATCCAGCCATACTGAACTGCCATTGACTTAAGATATCTGTGTACGCAACTAAATTTCTTGTTGTGCACTTTTTTTCCTCTTTACAGCTCCTCAATAATAATACCTGATTTCTCTTTTGTAGTTGTCCCCATTCACACACATGTAAAATACACAGCTGGTTGTTGCCATAGTAACTCGTAGTGTCACCGAGAAGCAGCACGTGTTGTTGCTATAGGGATCTTCAACTGACGTGTCTTCTATAGATAACAAGATCTGTAAAAAAAAAAAAAAAAAAAGAACAATTTAAGCCCCTGTAACTGAGCTGAGGATTTGAAAAAAAACATTAAACACTGGTAAAACACATTAAGCAGGAATATTTATCAAACAGAAAAACATGTTTCTAATGCCTGGGGATTGGATAATTGTTATAATGGATAAACAACAGAAAATTTAAGCATTATGATGATCACAAGGGAGCTTCACTATTTAGAATTATAAAATGCTTTTAATGGATTTCTTTTTCTTTTTTTGACTACCTTTAAAGGTGCACTATGTAACTTTTTGGTGGGGGGGTCCTACATCTCTTTGTATCCATGGAGTTGTAATTGTGTTATGCCTGGAATATTCCACAGCATGGCATTTAAGCTACATCTGTGGCATTTATTTTCCTACTTATTGCTCAAAATTCATTGCACATCTATTCTTGTTATAATTGTGGTGACCTCTCCACAGATCTATGTAATTTGATGCTGTACTGAGGAACATTATAACATTATATCTATTATATCAAGCTGACAGGTACAGAAAGGTTACACAGTGTATCTTTAAACAAAGAAGAGGGAAATTAATGTAAGCTATAACAGTGCACTAGGGCTGAACAATTTTAGTATTCAAATTTGAGAGAAAACTGAACTGCCAAACTAAGAGAATTGTGTTTTTATTGGTCTAAAATACAGAGTTAACAGGTTTTACACAATAAGAGGAAGAGAAGACAGATATTGTGCACTGGCTGTGTGTAGATCAGGTGTGATTGAGTATTAACCTTTCATTTGCTGTGGTCAGTGCACACACAGGGCACAGCGGGGCACAGTGGGGGGCTTTCTGATTGGACGGTTGGTGTCCCCTGTTATAGGAGAGCAGCATGTAGCTCTCTTCATTCACTGCTCCACTTGTTCTTGTTCTTCAGACTTGTAAAATCGACACATGGTCTTGGCTTGGGTTTCTGCGTGTCTCTTCTCTGTTGGCATGGTAAAATATTGAGAAATAAAACACTGAGATATTGCCAAACATGTTACCACAGCGATATGACGGTTATCCACTTGTTTCCTCTCTCCTCAGAAAGAAGGTTGTGGGTTTGATGCCAAGTTTTCTTCAATATCAAATGTATGAGTGCCATTTTTGGAAAAAAATGATTACTTACTCCTTGAGTATATAACTTTCTGTGTGAATAATAGCTCAAACTGGACTCTGTAACTAGGATATTTTCCACATCTAACTTGAAAAAACGCCCTGGAATGCCACTTGAATTTGCATGTAAACCGTAGGATAAAGAAATGTCAGTAATAAACACATTTCTTTAATTAGCCATATTGTTTACAAGTTATATCAGCTGGAACGCTCTGAACTCGGAACGTTTGTAAATAGGAAATAATCCACCTACCAGTTGCCTGGAATACAGCAACAGTTGCAAATAGATATATATCAGTTATCCAAAAAGCTGCCTCTATTTGAAGGTGTTTCAAAGGGACAGAAAGTAGAAAAAAACAACTTGCAAACAAAAACTATATCTTGCCATCAAATATACATATTTAAACAAATTAAAATAACATCTGACCTCCTTGCAATCTGTAAATACTATAGAATGGTTGAAGTACGTGATAATAAAAATGCATTTAAATGTGCACTATGTAACATCTACTTGCTTGTCTCCATGTAGATGTTATTTCTTTGCCTGGAATGTTGCACAGTGGGCATTAAACGTATCTCCCTTGCATTTGTACAACTGCAGGTGTTTTATAGCTCAAAAATACCTTAAAAAACATGAATTCTTATCATGTGCAGGCTTGCTTTTCCATTGACTACCAGGAAAGTTACACAGTACACTTTTAAGACTAAAAGGTCATTTTATAGTGTCAAGAAGCAACAAAATGATACATGAAATGAGAAAGAAACAGAAACAATCCAAGACAAGAGTCAACAATTAGACACAATGAAATGCATAAAAGAACTGCTTTCACTTTATGTTCTACTTACAAATCCTCTACACAAAATCTTCTGGAGTTCTCAGTGTATTTTGAGTTTTTACCTCTCATTTCCTCGAATCTTGTCCAGTTCTGTAGGATATACCTCCTCCTCCTCCTGACAGAATGTGTGGGCTAGTGCTTGACGCGCTGTAAGAGAGAGAGAGAGAGTCCTTGTGTGATTCACCATCTGTCTGAAAGCCTACTTACCGCATTGGTGAAAAAATTATTGACATGAAAAACATATTATTAAACCTAAACTCCAGCAAAATTGTTTATCTAATATTTTTACAATATGACAGAAAATGTGCTGAAACACGCCTGACGCGGTTGTTCAGGTATTACATTGTATTTAAAAGTGCTCTAAGTAAAATTTCTAGTGGCATCTAGTCTAGTCTAGTCACTACCTGCTTGTCTCCATGGAGATAAGCGGCCAGGTTGCAGGTCAGACCTGTGGAGAGACAAGCCCACCAACCAAAGGAATTCTTACTTGTGTAAATTTATTTATTTATTTTTCAAAATTATTACAACTTATTATTATTATTATTACAACTGAAATACATTAGGTTGCAATGAGAGAACAAAGGGAAGAGAAAAACGTAGGTCACTATGTGTTTTTATTCCCATGCTAAATCAGCTTCATCATCTTGTAGCCACACTAATAAAAATTCAGCCTCACCGTAACCTCAGTGAGGACATGCTACTAATTACAAGCTTGACAGTGCATTTCGGTCAATAATTACTACTATTATCACTGCAATCAAGGGGAATACGAGTTCAGCAACAACAAAGGTTTCCTCGCAGTCTGGTTATAAGGAAAACATGGAAATTGGAAACAGCAAACTGGAAAATCAGACAGTTCAGACATTTATTTCTCAAACACACAAATGTGTTTACTGACTGAGAAAGCTCAAATTTAAAATATTGAGTAACTAAGCATTAAAGGTGCACTGTGTTACTTTCAGGTGGTGAGTCCACCTTGCCTTCATAGAAATTGCATAGTTTTGCTTTGGAATGTTAAACAAACTTATTCATTTTGCATTTATACAATTACAAGTGATTTTATTTTGCCAAAATAATGCTCAGATTTGACCTGTAACTTGGCTTGCTGGCATCACATGTTTGTCTCTATGGAAACAGATAAGCTTAATGACATACTGTAGAACATTGCTGGCAAATAATAACATAACACAGCTCCAAGTTGTTTAATGCTCTTAGATATACCATGCCTAACAACTAAAATGTCTCTCTTGTCAGTCTGAAAAGTCTGTTGACTGTTATTGTCTAAAATATAATATTTCAGTGTTTTAATTAAAGCTAGTCCCTAATTTGTACTCAGCAGTTGATCATTTGTTATGCAAGCTCCTTCTGATGGCATGTCTCTGCAGGTCTAGTATTTGTTCAATTTTAACTTCATGTTTTTGTTCTCAATTTGGTTAATTCTTGTATAGAGGTACTGTAGTCATAATGTAGTCCAATTTCAGATCTGGTTTAGTCCTGGAATAGTCCTGTTATAGACCTAGCTGCGATCTGGTGATACTTGGAAGGTCAAATATTTTCTTAAATGGTATTTGGAATGAAATTTTCACAACCACTAGCCTACTGTATGTGCTTATTTTACTGCCAGTGATCTGCAGGTAATTTTGATAGTTTGTAAAGTTCTATGCTGATCAAATCTAACTCTGACTTTGGCTCTGTGTCTTTCCTTCAAGTTCAAGTTTAATTTTGGTACAATAAAATAGCTCTCAATGTCTTTCTGTGTGAGCTGTGGATAATAACTACTACAATTCTCAAAATGAGTGGAAAGTTGGCTAAAATATATATTTTTACAACCACCATTTTGGTCTCAAATTTGCACACTGGAACAAAACAAAGCAAGATGAATTGTTTTTGGAGACATTTGAGACCACATGACCAATGTTCAGTTGTATTTATTTTAATCAAAACCAGAATCATGCTGAAAATCAGTTGACACTATGAGCCAGGTTTGTCAGTCTTAGTCAATTTATGATGATGATTCACCAAAAGTTACAGGAAAAATATTTAACTGTAATTTTCTTGACAAGCAAAGCAACGGCATTTAAATGAGTGAGTTATGTTTTATAACAGGATTCTGTTCAAAGTTCAGATTTTAAACACGTCCAGAAGAATAAAAAAAATACTAAAATATGAACTGACAAGCTAATACAAGAATCACATTTCAGAACATGTTTGTACAGATCTGAACTACAAGATTGGCAGTTTTCACAAAGAATAAGACAGGATATTGGAAGTTCTGGTACCGCAGTCTTTATGATTTGCTAATTGTGTCAAATTAAATTGAGAGTTTGATTTGATTGCTATTAATCTTGCAGCCCTAACAAGAAGATTGCTATTTTAGTTGAATTGCACTGTAGCAGCAAAGCAATATGGGATAAAAGGGAACACCACTCATTTCATTTATAGCCTTGTTGCAATGATTGCATTACATGTGGTTGACTGTGTGTGTTCTGGTGCAATTTATGTGTGATTATGTAGTGAGTACTATATTATACTATATATACTCTTATATATTGTTGTTATTTTTTATGTATTTGTGCAGCACTTTGGAAACAGTTTGTTTGTGAAATGTGCTATATAAATAAAGTGGATTGGATTGGGTATATTATATATGTTATACTTAGACAAACTTTATTGATCCACAAGGAAAATTATTTAGACACTGTATAATAACAAAGAGCAAAAAAATATATAAATGGTAATAATAAATTCAAAATAAGTAGCAAAATGATTCAGAGACTGTGTCAAATTAGGTATAATTCTATAAATGTATATCTACAAGTAAAAATAAAATATAGAAATATAGTAATACAAATATATCTCAGCTATATAAAAGAGGTCGTAAGGAGAAACAGTGCGAAGATGAAATAGACATAGGGTTATGTGTTACATAAGGGTGAGTTGTTGTACAGTTGTAGGGAGTATTATCTGTTACATAAAGGTGAGTTGTTGTACAGTTGTAGGGAGTATGGTATGAATGTAGTCCTGTATCTCTCACTGTTTGAGTGGAGTTGTAGGAGCCTGTTGGAGACTGAGCTCCATGATGGAGAGCAGTTTGTCCAGTGTCCTCCTGTCTCTCATTGTAACAAATGTCTCCAGCTCACAGCCCATCACCAGTGTACCAAGCTAGGAATGTACCAGTTGGAATTACAGCTGGTTGATGTACTGATGATCCGTGAAGGTCACCATTTTGGTTTTTGTACTTTTCTGGGATTTTCAAGAGCAAATATGGTCTAATAAATCCTCTTAGCACTAACAGGACAATGCTAATGTGCATGTGGGCCCAGATTAACAGCCATTTGGACCCAAGATGAGGGCCTCCCAAATATAAGCCTGTGTTTGTTTAAAGCGTCCGTGCTTTTAATAACTATTAATAGCTGTTTGTGCAGCTGGTGAATCCATCAGACAGATTTCAATGTTATGTCAGAAAAGCCTCTGCATTTCAAACACTATACCCACAAACAAATAAATGAAGTAATTATAAAGTGGAAGAAAATGGATGAATTATTATTTGAAACAATGCAGATTAGATTTAATGAGATATTGGTGCTTTGTCTGGAATATTTAGCAGTATGACATTAAATGTATTTATTTCCATGGAGACAAACAGGCAACACCACCAAGCCAAGTTAAGGGTCAGATCTGTGGAGAGGAAGCCCACTAATAGAAGGAATTCTTAAGGGGCACATATTATGCTATTTTCTGATCTGTATTATAATGTTTCCTCATCACAAACATACATGGAGTTTTATTTAGTTTCATTCACACATTTAACACACAAATCCTGCATATTTAGGCTGAGTTCTTCTCTGAAATAGAAAACATCATCTGTGGTAACAGGAAATGCTCCACTGTGTTTTTAAACTCCACATACTTTCACTAGAATCATTTCGATAATTTCAGCCCTGGAATTGCCAATCTCTACTTACGTAAAGGTAAAAGATATGTGTTAACATGGAGATGCAGACAGACTAATTACTCAAACATGTGTGAATGAAACAAAACACAACTCCAGGTATGTTTTTGAGGATGGGACAATATTCTAACTTGGTTTAAATTTTGTAGTAATTTAGGACCTTTAATGCATATTTTTGAAGATATTTTTGAACAATGAAAACACACAGCAAACTCAAAATAGCCAAAGATTTTAATTCTAATTATTTGAAACTATGTAGATTCTATATATTCTAAATATTTTGTCCCTGTAATTTAAATCAGAATTGTATTAATTGCCAAGCCCTATACACTGTAAGGTTTCATTGTGAATAGAAGAGTAGACTTGTACGTCATTCCCATCTGTTACCATCTTATTTTTCTGTAAATATCAGAGCATGAAGATGTAAAAAAAATGAGTGTAGGAGTAAACATTATTATTATCCACTGTAATATACACTTTACTGTCCCTGAGGCTCTCAACTCTACATAATCCTGAACTTTATCTGCACTTACATGAATCACTGGTACTTTCTGGTATCGAGTTCTTGGCCAACTTCTCGGGCTAAAAGAAAAAAAAAAGATTTGCAAAAGTCGTTCTTATCAATGTGTGGCAGCCCTGAATGAAACAAGACGACTGGTGTGATCTCAAGAACTGGTTCAATATGAAGAGACAAGAGATACATCGCGCTTTGAATGAGAAGTACTGTTGCTGTATAAAGAAGACACTGGCTTGACAATGTAAAATGTCATATATGGTTGTGGGGAATAACTGCAGAATTAAAAAAAAAACAGTGCGGTAAGGTAGGGCTGCTTGGTATGAGATAAAGACACAATGGTAACTAATATTTTTCTATAGCAATTTTCCATCTTCAAGACACTCAAAGCATCAAGGAACCACTCACACACAGTCATACACCCGTGAACGCAGACACTGGGGGGGGGTTAAGTGTCTTGACCAAGGACACAACAACAGCATTCAGATCACACACACACACAATCACACCTCCAACCAGTGGCCCAATGGATCTGACCACTAAACTAATGATGTTTATGTTGAGAGTGAGATTCATACCGCCGACCTTTGGGTTAATGTACAAACACTCCAACTTTAGACTATATACCAAGACAAAACAGGGTTGGTTTAGGACTTAATAAGGAACATAAGTTACATTTTCCTTTGCAATTGAGCCTACCTGGACAATTGAGGGATTACACACAAAATCATGAATAAAATCTGCCTTTTTACAGTTAGATACTTTAAAAAATATATATGAAAATTTTTGTGTTGTTCCAGTATATGTATTTTCTTGCTGTATGGATTATTGCATATAGTTAATGATAAAATCTTATCATCATATGTGTTTGCAGGTGAACATGACAGCAGCAGCAGGTGTACTGACCGGACTGGCCAAACTCAAACGTCAAGACTCATGTCGCTCCCAGCATCGACCGCTCTCGGCCGCTTTGGGAGGTCCTGTCCCAGAGCAAGCCCCCAGGTAAAACATGCTAAGAAGACAAGAAACAAATGTATATAGATTTAACACCTATCAGACTCATCTCTTAACAATACTAAACAACTCAAAATGTATCTTATTTTGTGTGGCTTTATTATACATAACTATTTACATTCATTAAAGGTGTTCTGTAACAAATTCTAGTGAAGGGTCCGCCACATTCTACTCTCCATGGATACGCTATTACTTTGCCTTTGTTCCATAGTATGGTATTAATCTTACCTATCTTCTATTTATTCAGTTATAGATATTTAGAAGCATGCATTCACCACTCCACTGATCTGATCTGTTACCTGTCATGATAGTGTCACCTGCTTAACTCCATAAACAGAGACACATTTAATGCCTTATTGTGGAACATTCTAAGTACAGAAACATCATGACATGAGGTGTTCATCCCACCACAAAAGTTACATAGTGCATATTTAATCGCTGATCATTTACTTGTATTCCAACTTCATCAAATTCACTTTTCAATTCAGTATTATATGGAAGACAAAATGTTTATGCAGACAAGAAAATAACCACTGAGTCTAAAAACAGGAGCAGAAAGCATAATTAAAGTTTTAATATTCTCCGTAATTTGCATAATGCACAAACACAGCCTGAATCAGAGATAATCACAAAATCACAGCCAAAATATAATTGAATATGTGGTGTCTTAAAACTCATTTTGTCTCTATCTGTGCATTCGTAGAAAGAGGAAACGCAGAACAGATGTTGTAATCGTTCGGGGACGACTACGGCTGTACTCTGCCTCTGGGTTTTTCCTGCTTTTGGGACTGGTTATTCTGGCTGTGGGGATCGGCATGGCAACGCTTGGTTACTGGCCCCATGGTGACAGAACGGAGGCACCCAAAACGGCATCAGGAGAAAGGACCAAGCCAGAGGGACCCTCAACATCTGTCAAGCAAGAGATATATGAAGTAAAAAGCAATGTATCAGAAGGAGGAGGAGCCAATTCAACTACCAGAGATCATGGAGGTATGAATTATTGTGCAGATAAATAGAAATTAGTTTTACCACTGCACAGAAATAAACCAAGATTAGATCGATTTGTAAAAATCACCTAAATCAACAAAATGGTGCCAACCATATGGTGCCAACAAGAAACAATATTTTGTAATATGTAAAAACAAGTCCCAACCCAATAAAAGGTGATCAATTCCTTCTACTGGCCATTGTTGTTGACAACTTGAAAGCTAATGAATATCTCAAATGGGGAGAGAAAGGTGGCTATTCTTCACTCATATAAAAACAGAAAAGCAGAAGCAATGGATATGTACAATGTTTAGATATGGCAAGAAAAGAAAGAAAGTTGTACTTAAAAACGGGAATGATTGGTTATAATTTAGGTAAGATTTTGGGACAATAACCAAATAATTATTTAATATTGTTAGCCTAGCACATAGACTGTATAATGAAGTGGGCTAAGGGAGTGTGACGTCACCCATAGCATTTGGCTCCAGTCAAATGAAGCTCACTGATGCCGGAAGTTGGGAAGCGAATTTAGAGCCAAGTTCCTTATTAGCAACAGGAACAGATTTACAAACAAAATAGCAAATGTTCCATGTTGCTAAGCTAATTCTTCCCATTTGTTTTGCTCTTAGAAACCTCAAAACAGACATCTGGCCTCCTGACCCGTTTCCTGGAGCAGCATCGTCACTCTGAGAGGATGAAGATGTTCGGACCCTTCACCATGGGCATTGGGATATTTATCTTCATCTGTGCAAATGCCATCCTCCACGAAAACAGAGACAGAGAAACGAAGGTAGAATATAAATTTCTACTGAATACAATGAAGCATATCAGTCAACAAAATACGTTTTTAATATGTCTTTCCATTTTTGATTTGTTTCTGTGCAAAATTCAAAGCACTGAGGGGTTATTCATATTCATCAAATCTCCATATCTTACGCACAGATCCACTTCCTTCCACCCTTATCCCTCCAATTTTCCTCTGATCATATTTTCCTGCTCTTGTGCCCTCTCCTCCTCCATCTTGATTTGATTAACGTTTCTCTGCATCCTTATCCACTCTCCAGGTAATGTAAATGAGAATCCAGCACTCCAAATGAGCCGCATATATTGTCCCATATGAGGTCAACCAGAGCATGTAATTTATGCAGATGATTAATTATGGTGTAAGTTGTTCTAATCAAATCTAATATTGTCCTTAAAACAAATAGACCAATGATGACACCCTGAGGTTTGCATTCAAGAGTAAACAAACAACATGTGCTGAAAGCTATAACATTGTCTAGTAGGAACGTAAATGCACTGCTTATGTGTTTTTATAATCCAAGAAAAACAGAGAGATAAATACATAGATAGATTCTTACATAAATGTTGTCACAATGCTAAAATTTCAGACTGAATATCAGTACTAAAGAATAGACTCGATACTTGATTTAGACATTTCATCTTATTGTAATTTTCAACATAAAATGATAGCGTTTATTGATTATACCGTGTGGTCTTAAACTAGTTCTAATAAAGTTTGATAAAATTTGATTAAGTTCTGTGATTTTTTTTTCTTCAGTGTTGATACTTAAATGAGTATCTAGTTTTAGTTACTATTTTTTGTATAATTTGTTATCTGATTCTTTTGAAAATCCTATCGCACGCCTAATATCAGCCCACACGATGATAACGGTTCTAGCAAAAGTAATAAAAAAGAATGAATAAAATAAAAAGTACTAGGAAAAAGACAGTGAAAATTGTTTGAACTCCCCCCTCAAAAATGTACAACTGCATCTACAGGTGAGGCTGTGATTCTGTGGGCTCCTACCACTAGAGACAGGAGTGCAGATACTTGCCTTATTAACTGTATCTGTACAGAAATACAGCATATTCCCTGCATATAAATCATAAATCAAATATTTTACTCCATACCTGACTGTTGTCTCTCTCTCAGATCATCCACATGAGGGACATGTATTCCACCGTCATTGACATCCATCGCCTGCGGCAGAAAGAACAGAAGCAGCAGCTGCACAGAAACAGCGTGTATGCACGAGAGGCCTTCAGCGATAACATGAGCCTAGCCCGCACCTCGCTCCTGGGCTTCACATCACGGTCAGCAGGGGGCTCTGCCGAGGAAGAAGAGGGGCTCCTTGGAGAGGAAGAGCAGGCCAGACTGGACTGTAGTTTTGCTGGACTCCTGGCTCCACTCTATAAGGACCGCCCCTTTTATAACCCAGGGCTGGGGCTGGCACATGCAGATTCTGTGCGGCATCAGTGGTCTGTGGACGGAGATGGAGAGAGGGGCGGGCACCACGCGCGCTCCATCGTGACCTCCTCCATCTCTGCATTCACTCTGCCCGTGATCAAACTCAACAACTGTGTCATCGATGAGCCAGAGATGGAGGCCATAACAGAGGACGACAGAGGGGAGTGCGGGGATGAGCGCTCACAACCTTTGACCTCTATGGAGTCATTAGCTGTCCCTGTGGCATCTGTTGCTAAGGCATCTAAACCTCCGGGTCTACATCGAAGCAACTCTGCGTCCTCTTCCTCCCATCATTCGTCCGCATCCACCCTGTCCCCTGCCCCCTCATCTACCTCAGGCTGCTGGCTCTCTCCAGGCGCGGCCCGCAGTGACTTTGGCTCAAACTCCTCTCTGCACATGCTCAGTAGCCACTCCAAATCTCTGGACCTGGAGCGCCGACCGAGCATGCTCAGTGTGCACCAGGAGCAGAGGAAGCACCCGAGCTGGCCGCGTCTTGACCGTAGCAACAGCAGCCGCAGCTGCAACAGCGCCCCTAGAGGCAGCAGTAAGGGTTACACACGGCTGGAGGACAGGGAGGACCACAGTGAACGCTTGTTGGACGATTCGGTGGCATCAGCAGCACGACGTGACTACAGTAAACGGGAAAAACTGCTCATGATATCCAGGTCACATAATAATCTAAGCTTTGAACATGATGAATTCAACAACAGCACACTAAAGAGGGGCAGCTCCGAGACACGATTCTGAGTCATGAACTAACAAACTCATAAGAACAAAGGTTTTTATTTAGAGGTGCTGTTTTGTAGCTTACCCTGACTTGTGAAATCACAGATAAAGATGATATTGGTGAAAAAGAAACTAAGATGCCTTCAGAAAAGCTGGCACAGTCCAGCCATCTAAGCCCATTACTTAGATTTAGGGTGCGTTCACACTTGCACATACACCACATCAAAATTGGGACATAACTGGGACTAAACCGGGACTAAAACAGGACCAAACCAAGTCTTACACCAGGACCCAAATTGGTCTTAAACCAACCAGGACAAGTGTGAACGCAGTTGCTGAAGGTGGGAGGGCAAACTGACTTTCCAGTTGAGTCTATAGATGTAGTTAGAAATTGTTTACAAGGAAATTCATAGTTAAATTTCTAATGATACTTACAGGCAAGCTTGGGGCAAATTATGTAAGAGAAGCTTGCTACAGGATAAATTAACTTCAGTGGTGTGTGTAGTTGGTCTCCAGATTGTAGTAGACTTTACCACTGTATCGATGAGAGGAGCTGGTAATAAGTCAGGAAGTACTGTAACTGTCCATGTATGTGCAGACTAATTAGACTTACTCAGGATGGTTCATTTTTATACTGTTTTCATGGACCTATACACAGTTGTATTAAATATAGAATATATGGGTATTTTGAGTAGGATGAAAGCTGTTTGCACACTTCAATGTTATACCAGCAATCCCAAGTAGTTTTAGTTGATTTGACTGAGGAAATGAATTTACTTAAAGATGTACTTCGAAACATTTCTAGTGGGGGGTCTGCCACCTGCTTGTCTCCATTGAAATGTTATTGCTTTGCTGGGAATATTCCATGGTGTGACTTTAAAAATATATTCATTATGAATATTCAAAAATATATGTATTCCTTTGGTAAATCGGGGCAATTCTCCACAGATCTGAACTGTAATGTAGCGTAGTGCTGTAACCTGCTTATCTCCCATGTGATAAGTAGGTTAATCAAAGCAATAACATTTCCATGGAGACATCAGATGGCGGATCCTTCAGAAATGTTATGCAGTGCACCTTTAAGTGAATTATTAAGTCACAATAACGTATTGGATATTTTTTCGAAAGCATCAAGCTGAAGAGAATCGAAGAAATGTGATACGCTTTTAAGATACACACATTTTTTTTTTTCTCTTCTTTCCATAAAAACACCTTTATAATATTATTTTACAAACCACTGCCATTTGAGTTCAGTTTGTCAGCTCCTATCGTATCCTGTCACATCTGCAATTGCAATTAGTAGCCTTTTTTCCGTGCTATTTTTACCACATGGCATAAACAGGACTGTCTTGTTATTCAAACGTGACATAAAGCGCGCTGTGTGTGTTCCCACGCAACACAACAGGTGCAGCAGTCGGCAGCAGCTCTTTTAAGAAGTGGGAACCTCGCCGGAAAGCCTCATTAGTGGTTCCTATGAGTCCATGTACAATTTTATCCTGTCTTAAAATAAACTGTATTTTCGATGAAACTGTTGCGTTCTGACTGTGCTGATTTCTCTCTAGAGGACACAGGCTGTGCTAAAAACATTGGCTTGAGATACAGTATAATACAGTTATTTTCATCTCTTTTAAAATTATTGCACTTTAGTCCATGGTACATTTTAAAAAGAAAAGCACTGTGTTTGTACCAAGTCTAAATATAAAGGGTTGCATTAGGGAAGGACATCATTCATTTCCAATAGGTAGGCCAATTTGATGACCCCCTGTTGAGTAACTACCGTAAATGTACTTAATATGGTCCAAAAACAAGCTGGTTAAAAAACTGCATTGGTATTAACAATTATACTTTAAGATGTTTGGTATTAAATGCTTAAAATCTAAAATTTAAGAAATCCATTTTACATTACAAATTGTGTTAGATAAAATAGAAATTAAAAATACTAAAATAAGTAATTGTCTATGCTGCCTAGTTTCTGTTAATATGATCCAAGAGTATACTAGCACATATCTCAAAAGACCTGACATGATTATTAATGGTCACAGAAGAAGAGAAAAATTCAAAAGGAAAATACTGCATATTTGTTGACTTGCACTGTGTGTTGTATGTTTTCTAGTTCCTGTTTTAACTCATGCTAAGATCTGAGTCACTGCCTATTACCATATAATCCCCAGCTACACGCAGACATGCTCTTGCTATGCTGTTCCTCTGCATGAAAATATACATATTTCATCTTTATTGTAATTATAGCCACACTTACAAGTATATTTAGACACACATACATGCGTCAATGGCGATGTTATTGCCTCGCCTGGAATGTTCTATGGTATGACTGTAAACTTATCTATCTCCACCAAGCCAAGTTATAGGTCAGATCTGTGAGGAGGTGATACTCATAGTAAGAATACATGGTTTTCAAGGTATACTGTATTTTTGCCAATTAAAAATGGTAATTGAATAGATAGAGAGCTATCGATATATATAGGTTTAATGCCACACGGTGGAACAACACAAAACAACAACATTTTTATGAAGACAAGTTAATGTCCAAGTGAAAAGTTACATAGTGCACCTTTAATCAAATTGACTTTCCCTGAGACAAAGTTAACTTAATCCTAACTCTTTGTGATGTAGACAGCGCAGGGAAACTTTGGTTGATTGATGGCAGTTGACATGAGGGTAAGTCAGCTAAAATTAGGTTGTCTTTTGTTTTCCGCTGGAGATATATTACGCAATGTTTTTTATTAATTTATTTCTGCCTGGTGCATCTCATTCACTTTTCCCTGACGTAGGCTTTAAACAGTAGATCAAAGGAAGTGGATTTCATATATTTCTCCAAATCCTTTAAGCTTCAGCAGGTGGAGAATTTGAATTTTATGTTCCCTTTGAGAGGACAGTGTGGCCAGGCTGAGCACATGAGTCTGTGTGTTACGGACACTGACAGCTCAAGTCTGCTTCACGCGTTCAAAAGTGCTGCAGCCTCGATTATTCTGAGTGTATTCTAATAACAAGCCACAGTAATAATAGGCACATGATTTGGTTATCTAAACAATCCATCAGGTGAAATTGCTTGCTGCCGAAGAAGCTAATGTACTGCCTTTTGTCTGTGGGCTGGTTTGTTACACTGTTGTTAGAAACACCATAATACATATTCTGAAAAAAGGTAGTACGATGTAATTTAGGCCAGTGGAATTCTGTTAATTGCAATCATAGTCATTTCTGAAATATAAAAAATAAAAAAAGAATAATTTCATAATCAAGCAACCCAGGGCATAGAATAAATCAGTGCAGATCTGTAATATAATGTGTTTAAAATTCTGATAGATACTGCCTGTCAACAAATGTAGTTCTGTTGTGAGTCAATTTCATCATTTGTATCTTTGAATCTCACAAACTTTGTTGGGTCTAAACAGTAAACTACAGTATCTTTTGCAACTGCAACATATGTGATCTGTTTTAAGGTCATATTACACAAAATTGACTCTTGTGAGCATTTTTAAATGTTTATGCCTTATCAAAAACACACTTGCTTTATTTCATTCACACATTTCAATAAGCCTGATTATTAGTCTGTTTACATTTCCAAAACTGAAAACACTCTGTTCCACCTTGTGATGATGAAATGATCCAAGTGATTCTAGTGAAGGTGTATGAAATTTAAAAACACATGGAGCACTTCCTGTATTATCACATGACATCACAAGGTGGAGTGTTTTGTGTTTGAGAGAGATATGCAGAGTTTGTATGTTGAACATTTGTGAATGAAATAAAATACGACTCCAGGTATGTTTGTGATGAGAAAACAAATTAAACAATATAAGAAAATAGTGTAATATGAGCCCTTTAAATACTAAGAACTACTAACTAGCGCCTTTCATTATAAAATTTACAGCTCATTATATTTATCATAGCTTGGGAGCTACACAAAGAGTCCACTGGTTTGTTCCTTCTTGTAGCTATATAAATTATAGCATGAAGTCAAAGTACCACGAAGGACAGAGTAAATAATAGAGATGTATCCCCTGAAGGTTTGCAGCTGTGCCTGTTCTGTATTGCACCATGGACACACAGAGCCCAAGTGAAATCCCAGTCTATGACATATTTATACTCACATCATGGGGACGAGATGACTCTGACTTGATGGTACCCAGGTGAGCTCTCTCTGGAGTGAAAGAAGGCAGTCAGACAATTGATTTCTTTTTTCCCTTCCTACGTAATAGCACCCTTTCAATTTTCAAGGCCGTATTTTATATAGACTGTTGTCTCTTGTGCTCCCACCAGTAAAAACAGCAGCAGTGAAGTGAAGTTTACCCACATAATCAGCTAATAAACAGGCTAATTAGTGCGCTACATCTGGAGGGTGAACTGAATCATTGACAGATTAGAGCAAGGGTAACTCGATGTATTTGTACAACCAGAGGGCATGAATTTAGATGGAGCAAAATAAGTAATTAAAGTGACTCAGCCTGTCTATATCCTCCAAAACATACATTTTATACACAAATTAATGATACGGTATTACTTAGTCTTTGAATCATCTTATTTACAAAATTGAGGATTCAAATTTAAGTTGGCTTGAGCATTAGGATCTGGCAACCCAGAGAAAGAAGCTTACTCAGACTTCTGTTAGATAACTGACTTCTCTACGCAGATGTTATTGCTGTGCCTGGAACGCTCCTCAGTATGGCCTTAAACATATCTATCTTGATTTTTTGTGGGCTCATCTCTCTACAGATCTATCTTGTAACTTGGTCTGATGGTTTCACTTGCTTGTTTCCAAGGTGATGAATAAGTTTAATGACATACTGTGAAACATTCCAGGCAAGGCAACAATCCCAGTGGAGACAATCAGGCGGCAGATTCCTTCACCAGAAGAGTTACACAATTAAAAATATGTAAAACTTTGGCATTTCAGTATTGTTCATACTGTTAATACAAAATTAATATTACAGCCATCAGTTAATTCACTATTTGCCTGTTTAGTCTATATCTGGTAACACATAGGTAATGTTTATGAAATAGAGTTTGTCCTTGTACACCCCTTATAAAGCCAAACTCTTATGCCTCTGTTACGTAACGCTGGTCCCTTTGCTTGTGTAATAAGGCAGCGTTCGGAGGTGCCCTGTGGCGTGTGCCAGTTGAAGAGCTGTGGCGTTACTGTGTGTTGGCATGGGTCCGCTGTGGGGGTGCCAGGACTGTTGCCATAGCAGCCCGTGATGTGCTCTGGACCCCTGCCCGTAGAGTAAAGAACACATTTCCCCACTAAGTAAAAGAGCTAACCCTGCTAACAGATCACTACAAAGTGAAAGCCAAAACACAAAACAGCTACACATCAGAGCCTGATCTAATGGGTTCATCATAATACTCAGTGTGCTTAATTTAATACTATGACCATGTTATGCAGATGTTTTGACCAGTTTAACCAGTTTATGATTAATATCTCTGTAATTGTTGGAACTATCTATATGAAACAAAGACTGACATAAAGTCTAAAAAAAATTTTATCGGCAGAAATTAACTTAAAGGTGAACTATGTAACATTTTGGTTGGGGGTTGGGGGATTTGTCATTGTTGTGCCTGGAATGTTCCACAGTATGACATTAAACAGCTCTACTTTACATTTATTCAATTACAGGTGGTTTTATAGCTCAAAAATACCTAGAAAAACAGGCATTCTGTCTGTGAGCAAGTTTGTCTCTCCACAGATCTGACCTGTAACTTGGTCAAATATCTTCATATAGATAGAAACAATACGGTGAAACATTCCAGACAAAGCGATAACATTTCCATGAAGAAAAGCATTTGACACACTCTTCACCAGAAAAGTTACAAAAGGCACCTTTAAGTACAGTTTTGGTATTCAATTTAGTACTTATAACACACACACAAAAATCCCAAAAAGCTGTCACACTGTCAAGGCCAAATATCAGAAATTTAAGCCAAAAGATGTGAGCTAAGGTTAGACATATGTACATTTTCCTTTTGGTAATTTATTTCTAACTGTAAAGTTATGGGCCCTACATGTGAAATTTTGACAAAAATTCTCATGACGAAAGCAATTTATAGCACTAATGGCTAAATAAGAGGTCAGTGCAATTTTATTAGGTGCACTTGACATGGATTTGTTTCTCCAGTGATAGTAAAAAAAAAAAAAACTAACCCACTTTACACATGTTTTAATAAATGATGCCTCAGTTCTAAATATATACCTTTGACTTGCCATGAGTCCAGCTGGGATTATTCAAAGATGCAGGACTTCTGCTGAATCTCATCCTCTGGAAAGTCTATGAAAGCAGACAGCACAAAAGATCACTGTGTACTCGTCATGTAAATAAGCTCTTTATTTCTCCAAGTGGATCTGACCTTTTAATTAAGACCATATTTAAAAGTGTAAACCAGAGATGAGAGTACAATCCAGTTTTAGAAAACATACTGAAGTCATCTCCTAATTAACTAATTATAGCAACAGGTCCGAAAACGGATTATTATTCAAAATATTTTCAAATCTCGGCTTTATCTTTTTTATTTTGATTTTGAGATGTTAAAAATCACAATATTTAGTTTTTCTTCTCTTTTTTTTCAATATCTTCACAATATGAACATTGTGTCATATAATATTTAGACAAGATTATGACAACATTTGGTTTATAAAGATGAGTTCTTCAATTGTTTTTTGTATTCCATTGCATTTTAGAAAGGAATCTCAATTATGTATACAACTTTTGCTACTTCTTATACAAACTAAAATTGGCATGCAATTCTTGGATGAGTGGAGATTAGAATGAAAATGGCAGTACAGCATTTTAATTACATTTATTTTTACTTGTAAAACTTATCAACTTATACAAACCTGAGCCATAACCAGTCCCCCTTCCACATGGCATTCAAGATACTATTTAAAAAGGAAAAGATTAAGAAGCTATAGAGAAGAGAATGGGGAATAGTTATAATACTTACAACTTACAAAGTTAATAAAAACCCACATGACATGACCTGAAAGTGGAACAGCGTAGTGGTTTTGTCACATAAATATTTCATTATTAAATTTGATTGATAATTAAAGAGACAAATTTCTTCCCGTTTAGCTCTTGTTTCCCATCCTCAAAACAACAGACCTTCAGAGTGACTTTCAAGTTTTGGACCCAACTTCCACAAAAACCACAAGAACTCAGACCAAAACATGACATTTTTGACAATATTTCAACTTTAGGTTTGAAAATGGTGCACAGGGAATCAGGAAAGTTGTTCTAGTGGAAGTTTTAAGACAAGAGACAAGTCAGATGCTGTAACCAAACTCAGCTAAGCAGAAACAGTACAACCCCCCTGAGTCAAGAGACAAGTAAAAACATTGCACCAACAGCACACAGTTTTTTTGACACTATTTAAAGCTACAATGAGGAACTTTCTAGCAAAAAAAAAAAGACTAAAATAAAAGGTTGTTTTTTTTTTTTGGTTGTGTTTATTGCACTGAAAACTTCCAACCTTACATCGTTACTCTTGAGTTCACTTGCTTCTCCACAAATCTTCCACATTATGGCATAAAACTCTGCTGCCATGGACAATGTTTTGATGTGAGGTTTTAACTTTCTATTTCCAGAGAATAATGTGGTGAAGTGTCACCTCCAGAAAGTTACTTACTGTATCTTTAGCATAAAAAATACTTAGATAAAGTTGACAGATACTTAAAAAGGTCCACATTTTATTTTGGAGTGAAATAAATCCCTTCCTATTTTAACTCAGCATTAAATTACCATATAGTCTATTTGGCACTGGCTTTCTTCACTGTTTAGCTAAAATCTTTTGACAAGGTCGATTTACTTTTTTACTTTTTAAAATTTATTATTATTATCTAATCCTCTACTTCTGGAACTTTACAGAATGATGTAAATATGAAAGAGGGACATTTTAAAATACATTTTTTGGAATAGTTGATTGAGCTCATTTTTAAAAGCAGACGCCAAAGGAACTGTGGTATTTTTGATATTTAAATGCAATCAAGTGAGTAAAATAAGACACATAACATCCAAATGATTGGACTGTTTCGTTTTGAATCTCTTATATGATACACATCTCTGCAGACAATATCATAACACAAAATGTTTTATGTATTTCAATAAATCTTAAATCGAACTGCCAGACAAAGACTGCTGGCTTTTTATCCATAATCTAGTTTCAAATATGGTTGAAGCAATATTACAACACATCAATATGAATTTATGTATTTTAAAGTGAAAAACTGAGGAACCTGTGGAAAGACTGCAGGCGCTTTATCCATAACAAAGGCATAACATACTCGATTTGAACTCTAAATTTGTCACAGTGAGGGACAGAAGGACACTGGATAAACTGCTCTAAATCATGGACACTCCTGCTCACTCCTGCTATTATTAGAATTTAGATTTTTATCTCTTTATTATTATCGTTATTATATTTATTGTGGTGTGCGAGTTACTGTGTCCAAATAATCTCTCTTGTGAATCAATAAAGTTTGTCTAAGTCTAAATGCTAAAAGACTTTACAGGCACAGTAGATGCATAGCTCAGACACATGCAGCAGTGTCAGATGATGAGGTAAGGGCACGCCACATCAAAATCACACAATAAGCCACTAAACTGGAGCCGGGTTACGAGAAAGAGGCAAGAGACAGTGGACAGTATCAAAAAGAGACTAACGGGATGATAAAGGAGTGTGAGGAAAGGCTAAAGGAGGTCCAAAATGTGCTCCAAAAAACCCTCTGTGCCAGATCGGGAAAGGGCAAACTGTCCCTGGCAGAGAAAGTGGCAGAGCCCGAGTGTGAGCGTGTAGCTGTCTTAAACCCTGGGCTGACCTGAAGCTTTCAAAAAATCACTTGATACATAGACATCAACACACAAGTTGCAATTGATTAAGTTGAATTAGTTTATGTTTCAATCTTCTTTGAAATATTAATGAAATGTTTACATAAAAATGGTAAAAGATTACAGAGATACATCCAATTTGACCTCAGCATTAAATAGTAAAGTCTATTTGGCATAGGCTTACTTCACCGCTGACATTTTTACAAGGTCTTTTTTTAAATTTTTTTATTTCATTGTATTTACTTATTTATTTATTTATTTTTAGATCTGAGTGCAAGTGTCTTTGCCTTTTCAACCCTGGGCTCACCTGGAATCTAATTGAAAATAGCTTGATAACTCCATAGATAGATAAATCAGTTCATATTTTAATCTTCTCTGAAATGTTAATGCTCGTAAATGTGTTGGAATGCAACACAATCGGAATGCAATTATATAAATATTTTCATTTCAAAATCTGGGAAGCTTTACATAACAATCTGTCACTGGCGGCTTCTATCTGACAAACAAATTAACTGAACCATCTTATACTGTCATTCTTAATACAAACTGAGAGACATAGTATGGATTCACATAACACAGCTTAATTAATACACTACTTCTATGTTCCCAGGCCATTCTCCTTACCCTGTGGAGCTCTATAGGAAAAGCTGTATATGCTGAGTGACTGGTGGACTAATGGATCCTGCCATGTTTTGTAGATTTTTACAATTTCCCTTGATCATATATGATATATTGTAAGAACTGTAAACAATGCTGAGTTAAATCTATGTGCATTGTTACATATTAATGAAGCAGGTTTCCAGTTTGCATTTGCATCTTTCAGAATACACTGTGTTTTGTTTTCTATCCCCATCTGTGACTCCTCTTGTGGTTTTCTCTCTGAACTGTGATTGTTGCGAAGTCTTTTCTTCTTTTTCACTGTTTAATCATCGCTTCTCTCTGCAGCTGGAGTTGATCTCCTCTGTCAGCTTCTCTGTCTGTGTCACTGGTTTGCAATGAACCCTCAAGGCCAAGAAAACTGTTGTCCAAGTGTTGCTCTCTCTCAAATGGTGCTACTCAGGTGCTTAGAAAGATAAAATAAACTATAAATAAGATAAGTGGTGTAAATAATTCACTCTGTAACAGCTTCAGTGTTACGAAAATAATACTACTTGAATTTCTTGAATGTCTTTCCACACTCTTCACATCTTTTTCAAACTGCTCTCTGTCTTGTCCATAGACTGTTCAGCATTCAGCACCAGTCAAATGAAGCTCATGAGGCTTGTGGTTATAGGGGCGAATTTGGACCCAAGCCTATATTAGAAGTAGGACTTTATTCATGAATGAAGGAGCAAAATAAAAAGACTAGGATCATGTAGAGCAGGTTAATATTTTCCAATGTACAGTCAATGAAGCCAAATGCACGCTCGCGTTCATTTCCTATTTGGAAAGCGGTGGCTAGAAGGTTAGCCATGTCCATTTATATATACACTCTATGGCAGTGGCGGCTGGTGGTGTAATTTTTTGGTGGGGCGCCAAGGCCAAAATGATAAATATATATTAGAAATATATGTATTATATATAGGCTATAAAGTATTATAATGAAACAGAAAAAGACAGTCATTTTGGTCACTATTGGCTGAACTATCAGAGCACAACGCACAGCCAAGCGCAGTTTTACGCAAGTTTACCCAAGTTTACGCAGCAACCGAACCAATAAGAGGCTATGGTCACAACATGAACACACGGCATCAGCGCCGCTCCTACAGCGCACGGCAGAACAACAGTAGCTCCATCGCACCCACGAGCTCATTTACGCACTATTTAACTATAACACTATTTACCTGTGAGGCTACATCTTCAGATTTGCCCCAAACTAATGAAAACCAGCCTCTTACCTTCTCCAGAGGACTGAAGCAGAGTGTTTCCTCTATTCACTGTCCCATTGTTTCTGTCTCCCAAAGTGTATTGTCCAATACGAAGAGATCAAACTGGTCCAAATCCTGATCCAGTCAGGTCCGTGACGCGAGGTCCAAGAGCCGAGTGCACGAGCTGATTGTAAAAATCAGTCTTAATCCCACTTCCCACATAAATCTGAAAGTTACATCATTCCATATTAGCACCAGGACACCAGGTGGACTTATGCCCTCTGTGCGCTACGCCCAGTGAAACTTTTACAACGAGAAACACGCGGGCAAAGGCGGACAGAGCAGCGAGCGATGGCCCCGGCAGTGAGTGGGTCCTGGCTGCGACAGGCTCCGGCGGCGCGTGGCTCCTGGTCCCAGCGGCGGGTCTGTCCTCGCGCTTTACTGTGGAGAGGTTTAAGCTAAAAGCTAGCCGCCATTAGCCAGTGTGCGAATCAGAATAAGAGCCGTAGTATTTCACCGCAGCCAAAAGCACTCATTCCAGCTTAATGCTTCTTTTCTCGCTGTTACTCCGTAAAACTGTTCCTCGGACGTACTTGTACGAACTCTCCATAACTGTACAGCACACAGCTCTGTTGTTATCATCATTAGCGCCTGTAGCAGTAAGATGCTTCAGTGCAGAGTTGGGCTGAGCGCGGGACAGAACAGGTCAAGATGTGTGTTCATGTTTATTCAGACCAATCACTGCATTTCAGGGCGCTCCGACCCTGCGCCCCAAACACGTATTTTAGGGCTAATGTAAAGTAATGGGCAGAGACAACGTAATGACGTCAAATTTTCTCAAAACTTCAGGCTCTTCATAGACCTCCAGCAGGTCGCACCGACTCACCGCACTCAAATTCCAAACACATGTCTCAACTAAAGTGATATGAGCAAATTTAACGTGATAAAAAATATGTTTATGGAGATACACGTTCAATTTTAAACAAAATATTAAACATATAGCCTAATACAAAATAACAACTTAATCCTTTTTTTTCTTCCTTTATCTAGGTCAAGTTAGGGAGTGCGGCGCTCTTGCGCCCCTATTGACCAGCCGCCACTGCTCTATGGTCTTGTCTGATAAACCAAAAGGCTGTCAAAAAGTTGGAGAATGTGTATGATAGTAGTAATCATGTATCAAATCAAATCAAATCAAACTTTATTTATAAAGCACTTTTCATACAAAATGCAACACAAAGTGCTTTACAGTGATTAAAAACAGTCCCGCATTTCCAACCACCCAACCACCCACCCACCAACCCAACCCCCGCACCCCCAACCCCACATAGTCAAACAACCCAAACACACACTCACATACACACAAACATGCACACACACACACACACACACACACACACACACTCACACTCACACGCTAAAATACATAACCGGACACAATAAAATGTGAGGCTGAATACAGGCGAACCAGTTGAGAAAGCACCATCAGAGGAGCCGTCTGCACCGGGAGCAGAGAGACGTCCACCACCACCAGGAACCACCACAGGGTCCAGGGGAGAGATGAAGCCCAGGCACCTGAGGCCCAAGCACCATCCCTCCACCAGGAGCCCACATGACAGACCCAGCAGCCACAGCTGACCTCCACTCCCGATGCAGAGGGCTCCTACAAAGGAAACACTGGAAATCCTAAAAAATATGCCTAAGATAAATAAATATAGTAAAATGTGTACAATAAAAACAAGTAAAAGTATAAGATTTCAATCAAAAGCTAAGCTAAAAAGGTGGGTCTTGAGCCTACTCTTAAAAACATGAACGTTCTCTGCAGCCCTGAGCTCCTCCGGCAGGCAGTTCCATAGACGAGGGCCATAGTGCTGAAAAGACGCCTCTCCGTGAGTGTGTGTCCTGACTTTGGGAATGACCAGGAACCTGCTGCCAGAGGAGCGCAGGGTCCGCGAGGGTTCGTAAGGTAAAAGCAGTTCTGAAAGATAAGAGGGCCCAAGACCATTAAGACATTTAAAAACCAGTAAAAGAACTTTAAAATCGATCCTGAAACACACAGGGAGCCAATGCAGTGATTTTAAAACCGGTGTAATGTGGTCCCGCCCTCTGGTCCTCGTCAGGACACGTGCTGCTGAATTTTGTAATAATTGCAAACCTGAAATACTCTTTTTGGGAAGACCAGAGAGCAGGGCATTACAGTAGTCTATTCGACTGGTGATAAAAGCATGCATCAGCGTCTCGGTGTTGGCCAGAGAGAGAATGGGGCGGACTCTGGCTATGTTTTTTTAGGTGATAAAAACCAATTTTTGTGATGTTCTTAATGTGTGGGATAAAAGTTAGCTCAGAGTCAAAAATGACGCCCAGGTTTTTCACTAGAGGAGATGGGTTAAAGGACTGTGTTTGGAATTTGGGTAAAAGTTTCTCTCTCTGGGCCTCAGGACCAATGACTAAAACCTCAGTTTTGTCCTGGTTAAGCTGGAGGAAGTTTTCTGCCATCCAGGACTTAATTTCTAGAATGCAGTTAAAAAGGGCATCCATTGGTCTGGTGTCATCAGGAGACATGGAGATGTAAAGCTGCGTATCATCTGCATAGCTGTGGAAGTTGATTCCATGTCTTCTGATGACACCACCAAGAGGGAGCATGTACAAGTTAAAAAGCACAGGGCCTAAAATGGAGCCCTGGGGCACACCACATGTGATTTTATGGACCCTGGAGGAGCATGTGTCTACACTCACCATAAATGTTCTGTCTGTGAGGTAGGATGTGAACCATCTGTGAACAGCACCTGAGAGGCCAAGGTCTTTTAGGCGAGTTAAAAGAATAGTGTGGTCTACTGTGTCAAAGGCAGCGCTCAGATCCAGTAGAACCAACACGGTTACCTTTTGTGAATCATAATTTAATCTAAAATCATTTAAAATCTTTGCCAGGGCGGTCTCGGTGCTGTGGTTCACCCTAAAACCAGACTGAAATTTTTCCAAGATGTTGTGATCGTCTAAGAAATTATTTAGTTGGATAAAAACGAGTTTTTCTAAAATTTTGCTTAAAAATGGTAGGTTAGACACTGGTCGGTAGTTGTTAAAATCATTAAAATCTAAATTGCTCTTCTTCAGCAGGTTCTAATGTGTTCTAATGATGTTATTTTCATTCACTCCTCTATTTCTACAGCAAAATCTGTTCAGGTTTTCCAAAGCACAAACAAGTATCATTTACTTTACAGCCAACATGCTCTTCACTAAAGCCTGTATAATTCCTCTGCCCACAGCTCCAGGTGCTCACAGCCGGAGACTGAGCCAGCCCTGATTGAGTGGAGCAGGAGACAACACATCTCTGCTTCTTCTGCTCAGATTAGGAGAACTGTCTGAGCTTTGCAATATAATGGCACATTTTGCAAATTGCACCTGCCTCCAGAGCTGTGTCAAGGTCTCGGTCTGTCTCATAAAAGCTCAGGTCCTGCCAAACATTCAGTTTGTAGCTTAGTGGTGCATGTGCTCTGCTGTTATATTTGTGTGTTCAATAGAAGCATGAGGCACCTCTGTCCCTCACCTGCACGCTCGGACATGAAACAGGGTCAGTCCAGATTGGATTGTTTCAGGTTATCTCAGTTCTTGTTCTGAAAATAAGTTTAAAGCCCCTGCACCCAATTTATTCCTATGTATTTGAGCAAAATGCATGATGCATCACTATAGATTGTGTAGCCTTGTGCCACCTTGAATTTTCCTCTATTTAGAGATTGTATAAGCAGCTCAAAATAAAATATGTCTGCTGCCTGCTGTCTGCACCTAATTATAAAGCTTTCTATTGTCTGATAATCAAGAAATGTATGGTGCTAGTTGTTGTTAGCTTTACTAAAATTTTATTACAAAGTACAGTTGATATCACAACAATTACAATTATTGGCAAAATAGATGTATCATCTAAAGAGTTTTGTATAATCTAGAATTGATAATTCATCAGAAAATGAAGAAAATGAATGATGAGTGGCTAACATTTTTATCACATTTTTGTTGTTAAGCTTTTGCTAAAAGATGCAAAACAGAAGTCAGAAATAAATATATTTTTTCTAAATGCTCAAGAAGTATTTTCCCTGCCTATCACTAACTGATAATAATGACTATGCTTATAGCATAAACTTATAGCCAAAATAAAATATAGCCAAAAATAGGCTCATAAAAAACTGTGACAGCTCCAGGCTCTGCACTGGGACACCTTTATTTAAACTGCATTAGATATTTACAGGACTTGAAATTAGACAGGGGGCGTGAGCAAAAAGACAAGACACTGAGACACAAAGGCTCATGGGAAATTAAGCCATTCTGGAAGTTTCGTGGACGACTGCTTTTGTGGGCAGGAGGCGGAGAGCAAGCGTAGGCAGTCTAACGAATGGGTCACTCAAATGTGTGTGTCTGTGGTTATGAGGGCTCTATGTGAGACTATGGGCACATAAGCATCAGCAAAGCAGGGCTGGGAATCAAGGGTCCCTCATGATTTGATACTTGAATATGACAAGTGTATTGCATAAACAGTTTCCTTCCACTAAATAAGCAACAAAATTGTAGTTTGGCCACAAAAAAGCTAAAACATACCAAAAAAATTCCCTTGGCAATACAATGATATAGCAGCCCACGATAATGATACGGTATCACCAAATTTAGTATCACAATATACTGATATGTCAATATTTTTGCACACTACTACAGCAAAGTAAAAGCTTTTCCCATTTTACCACTAAAGATACCACTGCTGTTTCCTGGTACATACTATTCAAATACAGTCCCTACCAGCAACCAGGGCTCCCAAAACTAAATGAGGAAATGAGTGTGCTAAGGGACACAATTATTTTACTGCCAAAGATAAAGTGGTGTTTATTCAAACTATATCTACTTTTCTATGTTCAATGATGACTCATAGCACTTTATATCAAGGAACCACTCACTCATCACATACACACACACATTCATGCCCTAATGTAGGCAGATACTGGGGGCAAGACAGGTTAAGTGTCTTGCCCAAGGACACAACAAGAGCATATGTGACAGTTTTACATAGAATTGCCAACCTCTGGGTCAATGGATCTGTCTGCTCTACCAGCTGTTAACTGGTAATACTGCCCAGACACTGTATTGTGTAGTATTGTAGTTGTCCATTAAATAGGTCATAGCAAGGAAATCATTTGTAAGGAATTTCTTCATTTAAAAAAGAATCTTGCACAAGGTCCACACAAAGCTAGAAAGAGCCAGTATCAGGTGTCCAAATAAGACTAAATAGAAAATAATGTTTTTCTCTATTAAAGGTGCTGCGTGTAACTTTGCTGGTGGAAAGCCCAACAATTGCTTGCCTCCAAGGAATGTTATTAGTTGCTTATTAAATGTTCCATAGTATGGCATTAAGCTCATTACCACACTTATATACAACAAAAGCCACATGTCTACTAGCTTGGAGAAGCTATAGGAAGATAGTCTCCATTCTCATTAATAAAATATAGAGCATGCTTGAATGAGCTAATCCATGTGCCGCTAGTTCAAATGAAGTGTGCCTGTTTTTATTGTGTTGCTTGTAAAAAACTGTTATTTATTTCACTGGATTTGAGCCAAAGCATTCTTGAGTAAAATTGTTTAGATGTGTGTGCAAGTGTGTGTTTGTTTGTGTTTATATGTGTGTGTGTCTGTGTATACTGTATGTGCAGACAGTGATGGTTAAACGCCCCCTCCTGGACTTCCTGTCTCTGTAGGCCTCATCTGCCCACTCAACCAATCAAGAGGAAGCATCCCACGTCCCCTTTAACGAGCCAATTAAATTAGTGCTGCTGAAAGGAACGACCTCAGGCTCTGACCCATCTCTCTCCTCCTCCCTCTATCTCTCCTACTTTCATCCCCCCTTCTCTCTTCTTCCTCTCACTCCTCTATCTCTCCTCCCTCCTCTCCTCCACCCTCTCTCTCTCCAATATCTCCTCAATTCTCCCCTCACCTCTACTCCTCTATTTCTCCTCTCCTTTTACCTTTTCTATCTCCTCTATCCCACCCCCTCTCTCCTCTTCTATCTTTACACCCCTCCCTTCTCTCCTCACCTCTCCTCCATTCACCTCTTCTCTATCTCACTTTAACTACGCTCCCTCCATCTTTAGCCTCTTAAAGCCTCTCCTTGCTTCAGTCCTGCGCGTTTTCACAACAGATGCTGTGCTTCTAGGCTCTCTGAAATCGCTCCCCTGTGGCTCTTGGTTTGGGTTTGACAAGCTTAATTGTGCTCTCATCTGCCCGTCTCGTTACAGATGGACCACGCACATGCACATGTACTGAGTGTTCCCGTCAGAATTAGAAATGATAGTAAGTCCCCAGAAAAGCGATCTCGTGCTTGGCTGTACACGCACAAACAATAGTGGAGTGAGTTGGAATGAAAAGGCAAATGCTGACTGGGAAATAGCTGCAGAAAAAAATATATAATTAAAATATTATTGAGGGGCATGTAATAATAAAGCGTTCTATTACATAAGAGACAATGGAAATGCTTGATGTATAATGTATATGAATACTCAGCTGTTGACGCAACCTGGTGCATATCTTCAATTTGCATTTCAACAAATTGTACAGACTGTGGTAGCTTATACCTCATAATCATAGTATTATGTCCAAAATATAGTTTAGATTTCATTGTATTTTGCACCAAGGGATTCTGCTCAGTCCTTCAGTCATCCAGAGACGTTATATGCAACAAAAGGTTTCATTTTTAGTTCATTCTTTATACCACAAGTTTTGTCAGTTTATAAGTTGAACTGCTAAGAAATCATGTACCTAATGAAATCTAGTTAATATTACAGTTTGCTTCATCAGCTACATTTGTCTTGCCCCAGTATAGATATTTTTATAAGCAGCTATCGAAATAAGTCAGCTGCCTGTCTGCATCTAATTTGAAAGCAATTTTTTGTCATATAATTAGGATATGTGTGTTAGCATGCTAGTTGTTGTTGCTGAGAGTTGAGAAAAGAGCTTATAAACTAATTTCGGTGAATAAATAGAAGTAGATGATACGTGAAGGTAAGTGAGGAAAAACTTTGGAGCAACGTAAAACTTTTAAAATGAACCAGTTTGTTTTTAATGTTTTGAAGACAATAAAAATCAGTTACAATGTCCTTAGCCATATAACAGTATACAGTAGTGTAATGTGAAAGAATGCATATTTATTTCTTATACCAATTGCCGCATTAGACATGGCACCCAACAAATCACGCTTGGTTTGTGCCTTTAATTTACTTAACAGACATCAATTATAAAGGTAAACAGATTAATTCTGCATTACAGCTTATGAAAATTACATGGATCATGGTTATCTCCTCCTCCAAAACATCTCCTCACACGCTGAAGCAGATGGAGCCATTTCTGACCTGTTTGAAGAATAACAATGAGTCAAAATCAACAGCATCACTATGCATGACTGAGGGTCTACACCAAATGACAAATCCTACTGCAACATGCGGCAAGTGGGCCGACAAACTGGCATAAATAACTGAAATCCATGTCTGAACAGTACAAGCTGGTAGGGATAATGTGCAAAATCCTGTCTTAAGGGAGGATTTTAAAAGTTTGGTTTACTATTGGAATCAGAATGTTTCTTTTTTTTACCTTACATGTGCACCATGTAACTTTTCTGTTAAGGTATGTGCTTGTTTCCATGGTTATTTTTTGCCACAATTTGTACACAGTATGGGATTTATTTGAATCATAAATGAAAACATGCATTCTTACTGAAAGCGGTTCACCTCAACAGAACCGTAACTTACCTGTCTCCATAAAGGTAGATAAATTTAATGTCATACTGTGGAAAATTCCAGGCAAAGCAATAGCAAATGTAAATCAAGCATCTACATTAGAGCCCGACCGATATATCGGCACCTGGAGACATATCGGCTATCGGCCGATATGCTTGCTGATATGGGCCGATATTTCACGTGGGCATGTTATATCTCGTTATAAAGCTTAGACTCTCTACATTATGTTCATTTAATCCAATTTATAGACAGATAAATGTCCTAATATGTGGCTCCGCATCAGTATTTATTTGCGTAATGTAATGTAATTTGTGTCCATACTGTCCCTGAACACACCACAGAGTCACGTCACTTCACTCACGTGTGTTTGTTTACACCCGCAGCCGTCTGCAACACTGAGATTATTTTCTTTTTACGAACAATCGGCTTGAGTCTGGATTAAAAGGACTTTTATTAATTCAGACTTGTGATGTAAGGAGGAGCCTGTGTGAGCGGTGACTGTTGGAAATACATCGACTTTGAAGCTAGGTTAGGTTATCTGTTAGTAATTAGCTGCTGTAGCTCCCGCACATAAACAGACTGTTTTCTATTGGTCTATTGTAAAGTGACTGTATTGGCCGTATATTTGTTACTGGACCAGCATTGATATGTAAATGAGCTGTGAATAGACGTGTGAATGATCCACATTTATGCATATAATTAATTACCGCGGTGCGCACGTTTTTACGGCTAAAGGCTAATAGCGGTAGTTTATTTACTAGCTTGGAGTTATGGGTCGGTCGCGATCGAAGCGGCTCTTAGAGCCGGCTCTTTGAAGTGAACGACGGGAGCCTGCTTCTTATTGGGAGCCGTGTTTTCTCTTTTTCTCACTTTTTCTCTTCAAGCCGCATGTAGACCCATAGTTTGACAGCAGCAGCGGCTGAAAACGAAACTTTCAGAAATATGCGTGTGCATAGGATTAAAAAAAAAGGTGCATATTTGGCTGCAGTTCAGCATAAAATGAATAAAGCAGGACTAATCTTGGGCTTGAGAGAGAGATAGAGACCGAGTCCCGACACTCAGTCCTGGTTCAGTTCTGGTTTAGTCCTGTTTTACACATGGTTTAAATCTGTTTTAGTCCTGGTTTAGTCCTTTTTCAGTCCTGGTTCAGTTTTGGTTTAGTCCTGCTTGCAACAAAACAATCAAGAGTTGCTTGGGAGCCGAAAGAGCCAGCTGCTTTAGTGAGCTGAGCCAAAAGAGCCGGTTCTCCAAAAAAAAAAAATGAATACCCATCACTAGTAGCTAGAATGTGATGCAAAAATGCCATTAGGCCAAACTACTGTATGGAAATATGATGTAAAGAGTCAGAATAACAATAAATGTTGCCTAAATAAACCCAAGTTAGAATCCACTAGAGCCAAACCTAAGTTTTTTAAACAATTCAAGATTTACAGTGAATTTTTACATCACTAAATATATCGGCGATTATATCGGCTATCGGCAGCACCAGCTCCCATTATATCAGTTTCATATCGGCCACAACAAAATCCATATCGGTCGGGCTCTAATCTACATGGTGGTAAGTAGGTGTCGGACTCTCCATTTGAAAAGTTATATCGTGCAAATTTAAACATATGTAACTGCAATATAATGCAATCATGGTGTTGAAACCAAAATGCTGTTTACTGTAGAAGCAATATTTGACTCAAGTTTATTTTTACTTTGATTTTGGAAGAACAAAAACAGTTCAGTGTGGTTTCCCAAGATAGTTTGTAAGGCTTTGCCCCAATATCAGTTATAAAAACAGAAAGTTAATCCACAATTTCCCTGGATAGAAAGTCTGAGACTTATCGCAGGAACATTTTAAAACTTTTGGCAAGAACTTTTGAAAACTAAAAATGGCCAGACATCAAACATAGCAATAGTTTCTGCTCACGCCAATACTGAGCGAAAATCTTAATAATGAATGAGTGAGATGATTGGGAAAGAGGTTTTAACCTGGACTCATATAGAATCACAAATTAGACTTTGGAGAGGCTACAAAGGCAAGTTAATTGAAATCTTACTCCAACAAAGTGTCAGGGAGAAAGATGGCTATGATGTTTTGACCACACACACATTATAATAATCTTAAATACCAGTTAATCTGTCAAAAAGAGGCTAAATGGCTAGCGATAATTAGATTTCCATATCCAGGCTGGAATTAACAGTTCAGGATGATTTATAACAATGATTTGGTTCATTAGAAGTGAGCTCAAATTATGTTCAGCTAAAAACAATTTACAAGCTAAATCGATGAGAGCTACTAAAATGACTTCTTGACTGACTAACTGTGAGATATTGATCATTCTATTGTTATTGCTCTATTATGTAAATTTGAAGCACTACACACAAACCCTGCATATTTAGGGCTGAGCTGCTAGCAAGATCTGTACTGGGGCAAGAAAGAAGAAAGGCAGAAATTAGTAAACGCCACTTCCCAGATGATGCAAATACTTGGTACAAAATCACATAAAAGGACACATCTGATGTGTAATTGTAGCCTGATTTCAAGTGCACCATCACAGCACACACTGCTAAAATCAATCCAAAAGTCTTTGGCGCTGCTGTTGTTACTACGGCTTATGAAGCTTAGTTGAAATTATAATATTCGCAGTGTTAATGCATCTTTACTGTTCTGTGGTGAAATTGCAAATATCAATATAGAATGAAAGAAGTGGTTTGATGTATGATGGCAGCAAGTGTATTTTGATTAAATGAGAAATATGGCTGCCTCACAAACCATTAAAGGTCCTATAGTACACAAAATTGATTTATGTGTGGTTTGATCCATGTTAAAATGTTGGTACTTTCTCAAAAACATACCTGGAGTTATGCTTTGTTTCATTCACACACATTTGCATAATAATAATAATAATAATAACAATAATAATAATAATAATAATAATCCTGCATTATTACTCTGTCTACATCTCCAAAGCTGAAAATGCTCTGTTCCACCTTGTGATGTCATGAAAGGATAGTTTTCCAGTCAACAGCTACTTTTACAGTTTGTTCAGTAGAGTTTAGCAATTCCAGTGCTGAAATTATCCAAATTATTCTAGTGAATGCGTATGGAGTTAAAAACACAATGGAGCACTTTCTGTATTGCCACATAACATCAGAAGGTGGAAGGTGTGTTTTCTGTTTGAGAGAAGAACTTAACATAAATATGCAGGGTTTGTGAGTTAAAGTTGTGTGAATGAAACAAAACACAACACACACACATTTATTTAATGAGACAGGGACAGTGCACAATAGTGTAGTCCCTGGCAGGTTAATTGATTGATTGAATTTAATTGACCTTATGTATCAGCTATTCATACATGGAGACCTATGCAGCATGTTTTGGGTTGATGGGGGAACCCGGAGCAACCACAGGAAACCCATCCAGACACGGGGAGAAACAAGCAAACTCCACACAGAAAGGCCCAGTCAACCCAGGGATCAAACCCGGAACCTTTTTGCTGTGGAGCACTAAGCCAATGCTGCTGTAGATCAGAAAACAGATTAATATGGGCCCTTTAACTAGTGATAACTAATATTGTGTCATGAAATCTTTCTGCTGGAAGGTACGTCACCTGCCTTGTCTTATTGAAAATGCTAATGCTTTGCCTCTGAATGTTCCGCAGTATGGCATTAATGTTATCTATCTCCATGAAGATAAAGAGGTGATATCAAAAGGCCATGTGACATGTCAGATCTACAGAGAGTAAGTAAGAACTGGTATTTTTCAAGGTATTCCTGAGCAATGCAATACCTGCAATATAATAAATGCCATGCTGTGTAAGATTCTGGGCCCACTGGCAGGATGTCAAAGAGGGTGTCAAATACGGTCCAATATACAAATATTAATGATCTATGTAGGGCTAGGTCTCTATAATTTGACTCCAAAATGGCTCAGTGTACAGTACATACAATTAATGTAAAAAAATATATATATCTATACTAATTTGCAAATTAATTTGCAAAAAGCGGTGTTATTAAATTGTTATTGTCTAAATATAGATGTCCACTCCAAGTCCGCTTGCTTGTCACCGCACGCTACTGTGAAATATTCTGAAAAAGTTGTTTTGCAATAAAGCTTTTACATTTGCTCAGTTAGAAAAAAGTTGGCCCACTGACTCAAACTTGGTGGTTCAATCCCCATCTGACTAGTGCAAACTATTGTTGTGTCCTTGGACAAGACATTTAACCCACCTTACCTCCAGTGTAAGGTGTGTAGGCAGATGTAATAGTTGTAGTTTATTCAGTCATTTTGCAGCACTACAAAAAATATAGACTACACATAGACTACAACCCCAAGTATGGATGTGTTTGTGAATGGTTCCTATGTAAAGTGCTTTAACCGCCAAATAGAGTTGTTACAGTGTTATACACACTAAGACCATTTACAGCAAGACAGAAACAGAAACAGCTCTTTCTTGGACCATACACAGACTGACATGCATATTTTCATTTGATCTATTGATCTATTGGTCTCTCAAGTCTATGTCATGAACTACAAACCAATAGTGACATTTCAATTTATGATTTCTTTGATCTTTATAGCGATTTCAACACTCAAAGTGCTTTACAGTGCATTATTCATTCACTTCACACTCAGTGGTGGTAAGATACTATTGTAGCTATAATTGTCCTGATCTAGACTGACTAGGCAAGGGGGGGTGAAGTGTCTTGCCCAATGACACAATGACAGTACATGCTCTGGAGTCAAAAGTGATTGTTTCCCCACTGTTGTACATTGTATTCCCAGAGGTCTCCCATCCTAGTATTCACCAAGCCCAACCCTTAGCTTAGCTTCTGAGATACAACTCTCTCTCAGCGTGGTATGGCTGCATCTATTGTAAGCTGAATCACTGAACTCCTCATTGGAAATTACTAGGTTACAATGCCACTCACCCAAAACAAATTACATCCTTTTATCCTTATGCTTTTGTTATACCTGCCTCTCGATACAGATCTCCTTCTGTAAAATAGACACATGAAAACACGCCAATCCATTTCAAGTGGGGAAATAATGCATATTTGATCTGAAGTCAGGGCCCTATGAATAAAACAACGCGGTCTACACAGAACTTAAAAGCACCGATGAAAGAAGAGGGAAACACAGAGGCAGATTGTGACGTAGATCCTGCCACAGCAGGGACCAGTCTTTGATTCCGACTACTGGAAAATGCTACGACGACAAAAACATTGAAAACAATATCACACATTGGATCTCAGCATGGAGTCCACATCTCCTGGTACAGCAGACTTTACCATATGCTCAATAAGAAGAAATACTGTATTCAAACTTATGTATGATTCACTTCTTATATAACTTGTGACAACCAATTTTGAAAAGTATGTGCTATAGTACCATATAACAAATATCAAATCCAGGTTTTCATGACTACACTGAAATGGAACAGAGGATAGGTAGACTAGTTTTATGGAAGTACTTGAAATAATTTATGAAACTATTTTTGAAAGAAAACTACACAACCTACAATATAAAATGTATCTACATACTAATATAAATAAAACAAAACTTGGGACTGCTTTTGGGTCAGGAAATTTGCAAAAAATCAGATGTGCAACTAGGCATTTAAAAAGACAAAATACACACTTCAATATCAAGTGTGAGTGAGGACAGAAAATCCTACCACTATTTATGCTGCTACTATGTTTATATATTATTAACTAATGTTTTAATTATGAACATGAATGTGAAGAAATTGTACATGTCTGACCACAGCATTAAAGGTGCACTATGTAACTTTTTGGTTGGGGCCTGTCACCTTCTTGTATCTATGGATATGACCTTACTCTGCCTGGAATGTTCCATAGTGTGACACTAAACAGCTCTACCTTACTTTTTTAAAATTACAGGTGGTTTTATAGCTCAAAAATACCCAAAGATACAGTAATACTAACTGTGAGTGGGGTTGCCTCTCCATAGATCTGACCTGTAACTTGGTGTTTTTTGGTCTCCATGAAGATAGAAAGGTTTAATCCCATACTGTGAAACATTCCAGACAATGCACCTTCAAATCTCTTCTATAAAACATTACTATGGTATATCAAAAGATTTGAGGAACAGAATAACAGTGATATTTCATTTTGGCAGCTTTGTCTAAGCAATGAGAGATAATGTCTGGGCAAATTCTAAGTGTTTTTCCTTATACAGTAAAAATTCTCTTTCGTGTCATTGAAGATCGTGAGGAGACCATGAAAGCACTAAAAGCAATGACAGTTCCCTGGCATGTCGTACACACAGTACTTTGCATCCTGTAGTTTCTTCAAGAATTCATAAGCACACTTCCAAGATTATCCCATTAAATATGTAATAAGTGGCAGGAGGCATGTAAAGCTTTTAATCAAATACAAACTCAAAGAGACACAGAGGAGCTGGAGATCTGTGTAAGTCAACACAATCTGACACAGACTGCTGTTATTATCTATTAATGTTTAGGGAAATATTAAAAGTTGGACATTAACTTTTCAAATAAATAATTGACAAATAAGCATCTTTATCTAAAAAAGTAAAAAAAAATTAAATCCAAACATAGAAGTGTCTCTACATAGTTTTGTTTGATAAAGGATTTTTTTTTTTTACTATTGCACACCATGTTCTTATACCAGCATTCTATTTGATAAGTAATTATTTAAAATCACAAAGTTTCTAAAAAAAAATTTACAAAAATCATAATAAACAATATATATTATATTTATATATAAAGTTATAATATTGTTACCTCATCAAAAACATGGAGTTTTGTTTCATTCAGACGTTTGAGTAACCCTTTTGTCTGTCTATAAAGACAGACAAAAGCTCCAAAGCTCAAAATGCTCGTTTCATGCTCTGACATCACAAGGTGGAACAGAGTTTTATGTCTGAGAGAAAAACTCAGCCTAAATATGAAGGATTTGTGTGTTAAACATGTGTGAATGAAACAAAACACAACTCCAGGTATGTTTTTGATGAAGAAACAACATTATAACATAGATGAGAACATAGTGTAATATGGGCGATTTCAACAGTACAACTCCCAGTATTATGGTCACATGGGAGCACTTTCATTCCATCCCCAGAGCACTGAAAGCCCCTGGGATTTGAATAGATGGGGGGTTCCTACCAAAACAGCTCTATTTAACTCATACTTTCACTTTCTTTTCTGAAAGCTGTCACCAACTGTAAAACCCATATCATATTCTTGTATTCATACAGTCCATTTTCCACCTAAAGGGAAATCATCTACATATTGTTAAAAACTCAAACCTGGATTATGGGCTTTCACATCCTCAGATCTCCAACAGCAGCAGCATACCTCTATAAGACCAAAACCTCCATATCTTGTGCTTGTTAACAGTCAGAGCATTGAGTTCAATGGAAAAAAATAAAATAAAAATGAAATACAAGCGCTCAGGGTTAGAATGTGTGTGTGTGTGTGTGCATGTGTGTGATTTTATGAGTGTGTGCGTGAATGTATTGGCTGGCTTAGACCCAAGGTAATGTATTCAATGGGTTTCATTTTTACTTACAATACAGAGAGAATGCTGACTGTCGGCCTCCATCTTAGCAAATAACAGTCTGGTGACACAAAAAGGAACAGCAGAGAGATAGTTGAGTAAAATAGGATATGTATTGAGATTATACAGACAAAAGTAGCAGATTAGACAAATAAAAAAATATAGTACCATGGTGTGAAATGTATATGAGGAGATTATTCATAGACAACAAATGTAATTTCCCTCTAATAGGTTTTGGTAATATTTTTTAAAGGTTATGCTAGTTCTCATTAATAAATATAAACTAATATAAAAATGTAATTTTCATTGGTTGAGGAAAATGTTTTCCCACTGACGTGAAGGACTTTGGGCATCCTATTTAAAAGATATAATACTGTGTTTTGAATTGCTGGAGCATTGACATAGTTTTAAACTTATTAATATATAAAACACAATTTTAAGATCACAAATAGTCATTATAATAGGCTTTATCATAGCTCATACAAGTGTAGTCATTCTTTTAAATATCATAAACTGAACCAGCAGGTCTGAGCAGAGCCAGGAGGGCCCTGCCTGTACACTGTTGCACTTGGATGGTTTAATGTGAGCTGCAGGACATAAGACACATCTGTTTCAGATGCTTCATATAAGGTTCAACAGAATAGAGCATCTGGCCTGTAAATGTACCATAATATTTAAAATGTTATTATTGGGTTTAGAAGATTTGATGCTTGAAAACATCTGTATTAGGTGTGATAAAATATGTATATAAAATATGTGATATGCAATAGGAATTTTAACAAAAGTTGTCAAATTGAAAAAAAAAAAAAGATAAGATAAGCAATATTAGCCAAACATTTGATTTTAAACATAGTGCACTGAGTATGATGATCAGATGATTCTGCTTTGCCTTGATTGTTCCACAATGTGGCATTAAATTCATCAATACATTTACTGTATGGGTATTGCTCAAATGCAACATGAAAAGCATGTATTCTTACTGTAAGCTGGTTCACACCTCCATAGATTTGACCCGCCTGCCTGATTTTTGAGTTGTTACAAAGTTGTGAAAAGCATTTATAAATTAAACTCTTATATAACTAGGTAGTTCTATATCACCTTTAACTAGGTTTAAACAGGTTTTCTTCAAATATAAGTAATTTATTAAAAAATCTTTCAGTGATGAATTAAATCATCTGATTTACTGTGAAGTATTTTGATCATCAACTTTAAAAAAAACAAACAAACAAAGTACTAAATACTCCTCAAGAAATCTTTTCAGGCATATTTAATTTGGATTCAGATGAGAGCCTTTTCACTTTCTGTTAATCCAGTGGAGATCTGCTTTGAATGCACCCTGATATTGAAGCATTATTCACATTATTCATCTGACATTCTGGGCTTTGTATTGTCGCTGTCCATGGAGATGACCGAGAAGTCACAGTGAGGAGTCAAAGAGCGATAAGAGGCAAGAAAATACCACATAGAACTGCAGCTGTGATTAATCCCATTTTCAAGCCGCTTCATGTTCAGTGACTTTATCTGAAGCTCTGTGTAACCTTCTCATGAGCTCAAAGCCTCTCTCCTCTTTCTCCTTCCTGTCTCTCTTCCTCTCTCCTTCTTCCTTCACTCATCCTCTCCCTTTCCCCCCTTGTTTCCTCCACTCTCTTGTACTCTCTCTATCACACCTTCTCTCAACCCTTTTCTTTCTCACCTCTGCCTTCTTTCTTTCCTCCTTGTCTTCTGTCTCTCACCTTCTTTCCTTTGCTTTCTCTTTCTTAACTCACATCTCCCATTTCTCTCCACAGTTTCTATATCTTTCTCTCTTCTCTGCCCATTCCTCTATTTGTCTCGTTCTCCTCTAGCTCTCTTTCTTGATCCTCCATTTTCTCTCCCTTTCTTCCCTCCTATCTCTTTCTCTCCTTACCTCCCTTTCCTCTCTCCATCTCTTTCTCCTCTATCTCTCTTTCTCCTCCTCCTTGTTGTCCTCTCTTTCCCCCTCTTCCTATCTCATTTCCTCCTCTCATCTTCTCCTCTCCCCCTGTCTGTTAAAGCCACCTCCTGCAGCTTTTGTCTGAGGTTAAATGACCCCACTCAGTAGAAGCGCAGCATCAGGGGAAGAGATAACCTTTGAGACACTCGTCTAATCTATAGTCTTCACACAGCTCCTTTGTCCTGGAGCCTAAAACATGGTTTTGTCAGCTGCCTCGGAGACAACAGTCTAAAAATGTACCATGTCACACAGTGGTTATAGAAATCATAACAAATGGGGATTGTCAAAAATCAAATAATTCAATGTTTACAGCTATATCAATGAATGGACCCTATCTCAGTGCATATCTCCAATGTAACACAGGCATGAAGGTGCATTGTGTCACGTTTCTAATGGCGGGTCCGTCAAATACTTTTCTCCATGGAGATGTTATTACTTTTTCTGAAATGTTTCACAGTATGGTATTAAACCTTTCTGTCATCATGGAGACCAAACCAGGCCAAGTTACAGGTCAGATCAGACAGAGTGGCAACCACGCAATCAGAATGCCAGTTTTTCTAGGTATTTCGGAGCAATAAAACCACCTGTGAATTAATAAATGTAAGGTAGATCTGTCTAATGTCATATTGTGGAACATTAAAAGCAGAGATATTACATGTCCATAGAAACAAAAGGTTGACAGACCTCCACTCAAAAAGTTAGATAGTGTACCTTTATGAAAGTAATGTGGAAATGGGTTAAGTTGGAGTTGGAGACATGTCACATCTCATCAAAAAGTTCTTCAATCTGTAACCATGTTGTCTAAAGAACATCTGATTTCTCATAATCACAGAACATAACCGAGCTGGTCTGGGCCTGGTTTATACATGAATGGGAGACCGCTGGGACTACATGGTTTCATAATAGAGCAGCTGTGGTTCTGATGAATACTATTATTGTGCCCTTAGGAAAGACACTTCATTAACTTGTAGTGATGTAGTGACGTGTAGTGAATTGCAAACTTTGTTTATCTGGTGTAATCACATTAAAATGAGAAGTATAACAGTTAACATGTTGCAATCATAACATGCACATAACTTAAAGATGCACTGTGTAACTTTTCTGGTAGAGTGTCCACCAGTTATTTGTCTGAATGGAGATGCTATTGCTATACCTCCAATATCTCCAAAGTATGGCATTCAACTTTTCAGTCTTCATAGAAACAAGCAGGAGACGCCACCAGGTCAACATACAGGCGAGATCTGTGAAGAGGCGACACCACTCAGAGTACGATTGCATGTTTTTAAAGGCATTTTGGAGGAATAAAAACACCCATAAATGAATTAATGCATCATATTTAAGTTTAATACCATATTATATATCATTACAGGTAAAGCAATAGCATCTCCATGGCACTGGGCCCCCAACCTGAAAAGTTACAAAGTGCATCTTTAAGGCAAACATGACAAAATGATTATTACTGCCACGTTGTGGAACATATAGGCAAAGCAACACCATCCCCATGGAGATAAGCAGGTCGTGTACCCTCCACTAGAAAAGTTGCACGTTCAGTCAAACCATTAAAAATGTAAAAAATAATAACAGATAATTTGTAAGAAAACTAAACGTTATGTGAATCTTGCCTGTAGCAACTTCTTCGTTGCCATGATGGCAATTATGACTTTTATGTTAAATGTGACAAATTGTTCTTGTTTCTTGCCTGAATTTTGCCTCAAGTTCCTTCCTGTCTATATAAAAAACTTCAATCTTCTTCAGCGTGTAGTCAGCCACAAAAGGAAGTTTTTCAGAAGTGACTAATGAATTAACTGTTTCGCCTTCCAAAGGGGCAGACCTACTTCCATTCTAATCCGGTCTTGGTCTAAAATGTAAAAATAATGAATACAAGACCTCAATTACAGTCCAGCGCTCCACACAGCTGCTCCTCACAGCCAAATTAACACCAGAAATATTTTATTAAACCTGCGGATAAAGGCTTATTTTTATCAGCGTCTTTGCTACCTGTTCAGCTATTCAGAAAGGAATTTGTCGCTACCAGTTGCACTAAACTACTTTGAGTTTTTGTGGTACTTATGGGAGGTATGTATTTAGCAATGAAACAAAACAAAATTAAATTAAATTAAAATTAAATTAAAGTTCTCATCATTCTGCTGGGCTTGAGGGGGAGTTGACGTTTGTTTGCCCAGTAATTTTTAGTGTGTAATTTTATGTGTGCTTTGAATGTGAAGAGAGGAATGGTGAGAGTTTTTTTTTTTTTTTTTTTATCTGTTTTTGTTTTTATTATGTAAAATTTCTAAATTGAGGGGGAAAAAAATCATCATAATTTTGCCTCCACAAAGGCTACACTTTTTGCTCACTTGTGTATTTCTCTGTACAAAACCTACCACATGATGTAAGGTTGAATGTGTCTCTATGATTTATTGCTCGACTAAAAACAGTGACTATGGCACTCAGCAGCAAAAAGGTTTTGGACATGTGTATAGCTATAAATAAAACTATACATGTATTAAATCACCACCCTGCCAAGATAAAACTGAACAACAAATAGAACTCCTATTGCTGTATGCATGTCAGATTTGCAAATTGCACATATACAAAAATCTATAAATTCAATGTAAAATAATACCGGATTGCTTTAGTTGGTATTAATAGTGGGAAAAAGGCAGAGAGTCACAGGGTATGATTAAATATAATATGCAGTGATATGATATAATATTTATAGATATAGAAAAGAGAATGTGTTGAAGTTTAATTATATTTTATAAAATAACAATAAATCAAATAAAAATTTCATTTAATCGGTATATGGCTCATGACGTGCAATAGCATGATGTACAGAGACTGCACAGTTAATATAAGCTGCACATTATATCCAAATATAAATTATTTAAAGCAATATATACCATACTTTTTATGACCAATATACGTAGTAAAACCACAATCTCTAGAAAAAAAGTTTAATGATAAAAAATCTTCTAAAAACGTCTTAAGGATATTAAATTTAATATCAAAAGCATTTAAAATTAATTGTCATTTTCACCATCTTTTAAAAAAATCTGAAACCATTCCAGGTATCCTTAGCAATACCTTGTCCTAGTGTTAATTGGTGTTTGAGCAGGGAAAATTTGAACAACAATCAGCAAAGCATGACGCTTGGAAGAAGCCAGACTAAGTCCCCCTCTGTAAGATATAGCATCGATTATTCCGTTACCATGGCACCTGTCAATGAGCAGTGTAAATTAAGCAACAAATTGATGATTTGGATCGACTGAACAGGCTATTTCAGTGGATATGGGCACCTCACAGCAAAACAGATCTGCTATTAAAATCAAGCAAACTATCAATTACAAAAAGGCTAATTCCAGGTTTGTGTTTGATTGTAATCTGCTTTATAATTAGCAGTGCACAGCGGTCAGGTTTAGTCCATTTAACGACATGGCCCCACTGTACTGCAGAAAAACTATCCATCCATTTTCTTCCGCTTTATTTGGGGAAGATAATAAAATAATAAAAGCACATAGTCTACAATGTAATTTTCAGCATAAAATAGTAGGGCTTTTTTGTTTATGTGTTTGTATTTTTTGTAAATGATCATTTCAAACTGATTTTTAAGCAAACAGACCGATAATTACTCACACAAATTTTTAAATCCAAGGCCCAAATTTCTGTTAAGTTTTGTAAATATAATAATATAATGTAAACAGTTAGTGTAATGTAAACATACAGCATTATCATTATTGGTCTGCTGAAAAAGAGAAATTTGAGCTGATATTTAAATGTTATTAATATTATTGATTGATTGATTGATAGCATTTATTTAGTGCCTTTCAAGATACCCAAAGTGCTTTACAGTTCATTATTCAGTCACTCCACACTCAGTGGTGGTAAACTACTACTGTAGCCACAGCTGCCCTGGGGCAGACTGAACGGAAGCGAGGCTGCCAATTTGCGCCATCGGCCCCTCCGACCACCACCATCACTCACACTCACACCACTTTCATACTAGGCAATGTGGGTGAAGTGACTTGCCTAAGGACAGTTTTTTTTTTTGCCAACGGCGCCCCACTCACATTATAATAGTTTTTTTCAGATCTATGTATGTTATAATGTTTCTTCATCAAAAACAGACCTGGAGTTGTATTTTGTTTCATTCACATGTTTCACACAAACCCTGCATATTTAGGCTGAGTTCTTCTCTTAGACAAAAAGCACTTGTGATGTCATGTGGTAACTGCTCCACTGTGTTTTTAAAACTTCATACACCTTCACTGGAATCATTTGCATGATTTCCTAGCAATGCCAAAAAGGAGTAAATTTCTCCCTGTGTTGTCTATTCTGTTGTTTATTTAGAACAAAATGCTTGAAGCCAAATGCGATCACTCATAATCAAGTTCCTCCAACTTAAATCGCTATTCTCATCATGCTGGCTGCCACATCTCTCTTCCCTCCGGAAGAAAATATTGTTTCAAAAATTCAAATATATTCCTATAAAAAAAAAAAAAAAGTTGATAAAAATTGTCTCAAGGCTACCACCAATGGTCAATAAGCTTTACAGCTGTGGTGCTGTGTGTGCGTACAAATGCAGAGAAAGATGCCACTAGCCACACTTACGTAACACAGTCGGTCCTGATGCTAACTGTCACCATAGCAACTAAATTAGTGGCTGGATAAGTCTCTCGTTTGCCTCTTGCTTATCCATTATCACATGGCATCTGTTGCAATGTTTTTGTCACCTCTCTCCTTGTGTCTTCCATCAAAAATAACGAATTGCAATTGAAATTAGATGTATTTTTATGTTTTAAAATAAAGATTCAGTTTACAGGGCAGTTTAAGAATGTTTATAGTGGAATTAACATTTGAGAGAAAACTGAAATACAGACTGAATTAATACAAGGATCATATGCTTTTCAGAACATGTTTGAGTGGATATGACAGGTTAGACTACTAATTTCGCAATTTGTTGTTATATTTAAAGATGCACTAGGCAATTTCTAAGGTGGAGGGTCTGCTACCTGCTTATCTCCATGGAGAGGTTATTTCCCTGCCTGAAATGTTCCATGGTAGGAATTTATTCCTTGATTTTGTTCAATTTGTATTATAGCTCAAAAATACCATAAAAACATAAATTCTTACCATGTGCAGGCTTGCTTCTCCATAGATCTGACCATTAACCTGTCTCCATTGTGATTACCAAGTTAATTTCCATATTGTGGAATAATCAGAGCAAAACAAGAATATCTCTATGGAGACAAAGCAGGCGGTGGACCCTCTACCAGAAAAGTTATTAGAGTTAAAGATTTAACTTTAAAAAGTGACTTTAATTGTACTCCCAGGTTGGACAGACAAGCAGCAAATAGCCTATGATATTAGTGGAGCTAAGTCCATAACTGTTACCTAGCAACCATAATGTTAACATGGACCAAAACTAATTTGCACAATAGCACGATTAGAATAATAAGAACAAATGAAAATACAGTTTTTTCCCAAAAACTGCCACTTAACTGATGTTGAAAAAATTATACTTACAAAGACATGAAAGCCAATTATATGGACTTAAACAGGTTTTAGACATAATAAGACCCATAAAGAGAAGATATTTTGTTTTCTGTAAAAGTTGTATATAGTCTATTACCTAATACCTATATAATTTGACCTATTTTCCATTAACTAGTGTTGATTATTACTAGTGTTGATTCAACTGCACTTAATCTTGCAGTGCCAATGCAAATACAGTTTTGAATAGTCCCCTTTTACAAATGTGTTCTTTATACCTCCTCTCTAGCTTCATCGCCATCTCTTCCAATTTGTCTGTGTCAATCAAACTGTTGCTTAATTAGCAAATTAATTAGTCTTGCCATTTCACCACTGACTCCCATCTCTCGTCAGTCAACTCTCCCTCAGCTTGCAGTGTCACAAATGAAATAATTCCAGATATTACGATGCCAAATATTGTGCAAGTAGCTTAGTTTGTGTATAGCCTTTTTCTTCCAGCTCTCCTCTCTCTCCCTCGGTCTCTCACATCCGCCCACGGATATCTCGAGTCTGTCCTACCATTAGTGCCGGCCTGATCTCTCCACACACATTTCATGATTATTCATTATGAAAAACAACAGATATTTGAGTGACGCGCAAGTAGGACAAGTCTTTCTTCACCTCCTCATGCTGTTTCCATCTCGTCCATCTCTTATCTCGCTAAAGTGCTGGCTAATTACCACGGCGCATAATTCCTCGTTACCTGAAGTCTCCCCTCTACCTCCGCCTCCTCATCCCCCCAGCCCCCGTTTAATTGGTTGATTTGAGATTCTAAATGTGATGATGTGAGACTCTCATAAGGGGGCAGGAGAAGCCTTTATTCATGTCAATCATATAATATCTAAAGTTGCATTGTGTAACTTTTCTGGTCCGTCAAGTGTTTTTCTCCATGGAGACATTATGGCTTTGTCTGGAATGGAACCGGAACAAGTTACAGATCAGATCTACGGAGAGTTAAACCCGCTCACAGTCAGAATGCCTGTTTTTTCTATGTATTTTTGAGCTAAGAAACCACCTATAATTGAATAAATGTAAGGTAAGCTGTTTAATGCCATACTGTGGAACATTCCAGGCAGAGCAATGACATATCTACAGAAACAAGCAGGTGACGGAACTCCAACCTAAAAGTTACACAGTGCATCTTTAAAGGATGACTAGACTAGTGCATCTTTTTTTTTTTTTCCTAGATTTATATGAGTGAGAATGTTCAATATGTGGTGCCATTTTGAAGACAGTTGACCATTCTAAAGATACATTTTGTTTTATATTATTAATTGCTATGGCAAAATTTTTAACTTTTCATAATTCTGGACCCATGTATATGTTTATGAAACTCATAAAAACTGTATTTTCTAATAGCCATTACTGTGGGACAAAAATTCTCCTTTCTTAACAATAGTAACATTAACAAATATAAATGAATAAGAATAGAACGGAGTATAACAAAATATTCATACATCAATGTATTTATGAAGTTTTACCATTACTGAAGACTAGGGGTGTGCAAAAATACAGAAATATCGATATATTGTATTGCTTAATGTGATGATAAAGTATCGATATTGTCGGCTACTGTATAGATATATCGCCAAGAGTATTTTTGGTATATTTTACTCAATTATTTTGTTACAGCGCTACAGTTTTGTTGCTTGTTTAGAGGAAGGAATTTTTTTTATTCGACACATTTGACATTTTCACTGCTTTGATTATTAAAAGGAGAATGTTTCATATTAACTTTGCACAAGAAGTGGTTTAACAAAGACTTTTAGTATCAACCCCATGATATATCCATTATTTTTATGAACCGTATCGAATCAATTTGAAATTCATCGTACTGAATCGAAAGCTCACTGTATCAAGATATGTATCAAATCGTGGCCTATGTATCGAGGCTTGTATTGTACTTCTTATTGATATACAGCCCTGTTAAAGACTGATGACTCAATATATACCACGGTATTAATATTATTTTGTATTTTTCATTTTGTTCCTTTTATAAAACATAATTATAACTTGACTATCAATTTGCTGCCTATTTGAACTTGTACAAATACTAATTATATACTTATTTGCATTAATTTTAGTAAGAATGCTAAAACGAATTATATAGTATTATTGGTATTGCAAACTGTATACAGAGCATTTCTAAACAGGGGGACTAGAGAATGTGTAATCCCTCAGTTGTCCAGGTACGATACAATCCAAGGAAGAAGAAGAAGAAAGAAAATTCAATTCTGTCAACTCAACAAACTTTTAGTCCATTTGACAGACCTGAATTTTCTTTTTCTATCTACAAGTCTGCTGTCATATAACAAGTGCAATAGTTTATGAGTACAAATATAAACAGAAAGAATAAAAAAGTAACAAACTAAGTAATGCCGTGTGTCTGTCAAAACAGTGTCCATGCTTCTGTTTCATGCAGCTGAAATCTGTCACCACCAAAGCAGTAAAGTGGTGATTATTCCACACAACAACACAAAGTCAATTGTGAAAACTACTGTACTTCGAAATGATGACTAGCTTTGAAACTGAATGTGTGACAAGAATATGACAAAGTCTTATCGAAACAAATCAACACTTGGCGTTTTAAGGGATAGAAAACTGAGTAAAGAAAACTTCAATATTTAAAAAGCAACAAGCCAAAAAAACAAAAAAACAAAAACTAAAATGTTGCATAAAAATAAAAATAAAACTTTGCCACATAAGAACTTAGAGAGCTGCGTATATACTGGAAGCTGAGATGTTTTGGGCACACAGTGTAAAACCCTGCAGCACAAAATGAAAATCGAGGTGGTTAATTTTGAGCCAAGGATCATTTCTAACACCAGAGGCTCTTTCAGTGCAATCTGTGACACTTAAATCCAGAGACCCCCTATCCATGGGTTTCAGAATGATGAAAAATCAGGACCGTTGCTATAGAGATGAACTATTTGAAAACAAAATATTATATCTTCTGAATGGGAAAAAAGTACTCAAAATTAAAGACTGAAGGATATGTTTCTTTTTTTTAGAATCCAGACCAATGGCTGATAAGCTCTGCAGATATTTTTGGGCCAATATGTAGAGCCAATTTTCACCCAAATTATTTAATTTAAATTCACTAAAAACTCACCCACTGCCATTTTTTTACACCACAAACCCATAAAATAGATGTGTAGTCACATTTTCAACTGTCATCTATTTGTGTGTTCAAAGTGTTCAAATAAAGCTTTATGCATATTTTTAGGCTGCAGGTCAGCCAAAACAAAAAATAAGCCTGTGGTGGAGATTTAAGGATGATGGCAAATACACTTAAGAGTCCAAATATCGGTCTATCTCTTATCAATATGTTGCATATTTGAATACGCTGAAACCATGAATCGAGAGCCCTAAAGGAGTTTTTCATAGAACTATTTTGTATCACTTCTTATGGCTCTCTTTGTTGCATCAATAAATGTCAACATCTTTGCACTCAGCCTTCCTTCCACCTGCCATTACTGTAGGAAAATGTCAGACCTTTACATAACCTGAGGCGCCTCGGTCTCGTTAACAATACAGCTGTAACTATGACGATAAGCATCTCCACTGACCCCAAAATGGACTGTTTTTATCCCGTCTGAAAGTGTGGCATAACTTGTGCTAAAAGGCTAAGGGGTTTCCATGACAACAGTGGAAAAAAACATGAGGAAAGTAGCAAAGTTGATGGTGAAAAATTCATGCCAAAAGACAAACATTTCAATTTGTTTATACTCTTTGTAATGCAATCAACCAAAGTAGGTTAATGAAAATATGGTTTCAACTTGGAATAGTGAAGTAGAGTTATTCACTGCCATCACTGCAAACTACTGTTGTGTCCCTGAGCAAGACATTTAATCAACCTTGCCCATTTGAATGAGTTACTGTGTTGGTTGGACTATCATTGGTACAGAATGACAGGCCAAATGTATGTAATAGTCTACCCTAGAGCAAAAGGATTTCCAACACTTTTGTGTCCCGAGTAGGAAATGAATAATAAATAAACTACTGTAAAACTTAGGCTTATTGAAACACATTCAAATCAACAAATGAATAAGGAAAGACATGGGGTTTAAAATATTACAAAAACATGACAAGTCTAATGTAAAGGCATAATACTCCTAAGCCACATTTAGACACCACAAAAAGAGAAAAAACATATATTTACAATTAACAGATTTGATTTTAATTTAAAACATGATTGCAAGTCCATTTGCAATTTCTATTAGGTCTGAAACCTCATTTCCTCCAAACCTCCAATTCAAGTAGTCTTCCAATAAAAGCACAATAGAGTGTATAGTTATTGAAATTCACCAAATCCAATTTCACAATTATTTATTTAGACAGAGCAGAGCCAGAAAGAGAAGATGGGTTCCAGAAGCGCTGGTCGAGGGCCAGGACAAAACGTAATATTTTTTGGACCACCTCCATAATGCGATTCACAAGATTTTTTAGCAATCGATCAGAAGTGTGCTAAACGAGCCTGTAAATATCTTGCAGGCATAAAAGCAAAGCACAAATGTGAATGGACTGTAAAGTCTACCCAAAAACTGCAAAAATTGAAGAAAATGTGAATGAAAATTTTAAAGGGCCCATATTACACTATTTTCTAATCTGTTAAAATGTTGTTTCCTCATCACAAACATACCTGGAGTTGAGTCTTGTTTCATTCACACACGTTTAACACACAAACCCTGCATATTTTGAGTTCTATTAATCTGAAAACACTGTTTTCACCTTGTGATGAAATGTGATAATAGAGGAAGTGCTCCACTGTCTTTTTAAACTTCACACACCTTCACTAGACAATTTCAACTCTAGAATTGCCAATCTCTACTGAACAAAAGGTAAAAGGTAACTGTTAACTTGAAAACTACCAGTTCATGACATCACAAAGTGGAAAAAAGAATTTTGAGCTTTGGAAATGTAAACAGACTAACAATAAAGACCTACTCAAACATGTGTGAATGAAACAAAACACAGCTCCAAGTAACATAACTTAATGCTCACAAGAATCCATTATGTTTAATATAGAACATTTAAGCTGTTCAAGCTGCTGCATACATTCAAAACAAGTAAATATCATACATTTTCAGATCTCTCTAGTTTTTGTACATCAAAAAGTGCTTTAACTGGTTACTTGTTACTGTCTTTTCCACTATTTCATAAAATGCAGTGACATATTTCTTGCTGACAGTTACTGTTACCCAAATGAAAAATCTCTGGTCCCTCTGTTCCTGTCATGTGCGACTTAAAACCCCCAATTAAAGCCACACTAAGAGATTTTGCCAAAACTAATTTAGTCTTGGTCATAATTTGGCAGTTTCAACATGCGCTCAGCATGACAGGGACTAAAGATGTTCCCATTTGAACAAGAAGGTGTTTCAAAAGAAATCTCTAATTGGCCAGAAAAAAGATGAAAAGGAAACATATTGTTCTAAATCGACATTTTAGAGCTTTTAACCATGTTAAAGTTGTTTCATCTCATTTACCCTTTCAAAGTTGTATTTAGTGTGATTCGTGCATGTTTGAGTAATCTTTATACTCCTGTGTTCAAGACGTCATTGCTTCTTAATTGGTGATACATAGGATACAGTGTAGCCACAAATTAATGGTAAAAAAAAAAGCTGCTGCTCGTTAGTCTGATCTGCAGTTATACATAAGGTCGGCTCCGCCAACAGCATGGTCACTGGCGCCAGAAGTTTCCAGCCTGTAAATCAGTAGACTTGTTTGTATTAAAGGTGCACTGCACAACGTTTCTTGTGGCGGGCCTGCTACCTGCTTGTCTCCATGTAGATATTATTACTTTGGAATGTTCCATGGTATGACTTTAAAAATATTAATCTAACATTTATTCATGAGGTGTTTTTATTGCTCAAAAATTCAATCATTCCTTCTGCGAAAAGGGACAACTCTCTATAGACTTGACTTGTAATGTAGGGTAGTGCCGCATCCTGCTTGCTCCTTCATGATAGATAGGTTTAGTCTATACTGCGTAACAATCTAGTCAAAGCAATAACATTTCCATGGATACAAGCAGGTGACAGATGCTCTACTAGAAATGTTACATAGTGCAGCTTCAAGTTGTTTTAGATCAATATGGCTATATCTAAAATGTCCGAAATACAACATAATTATCTGTGTGTGTCAGAGATTATAACTAAGTAGCAGGCAAAAGCATAATGTCTTCCTTAAGATTAAATTTGGTTTCAGCCAAATATTCCAACTTTGACAACTTGATTTAAGACAACAAATTTTGCATTTTAGAGGGAACTTAGAAGAAGAAAAACTGGCAAGGCAAGTTTATTTGTAGCACAATTCGTACACAAAGTAATTCAATGAGAAGAGTGCGGAATGAAAACCTTTCAGTTATATGCACAGTTAAACAGAAATGTTTTGAGCCTGGATTTAAACAGCGTCACAGAAGAGTCTGTCTCACATGTTCAGGAAGACTGTTCCAGGTTTTAGCTGCATGAACCTGAAACGCTGACTCCCCTTGTTTAGTCCTGACTCTGGGCACCAGCAGGAGGCCGGTCCCTGAGGTCCTCAGAGTGCGAGATGGTTCATATGACACTAACATGTCACAGATGTACTTTGGTGCTCGGCCATGGAGAGATTTGTACACAAGCAGAGCTGCTTTAAAGTCTATTCTCTGAGGCACAGGAAGCCAGTGCAAAGACCTGAGCACAGGACTTATGTGCTCGTACTTCCTAGTTCGAGTAAGGACCCGAGCTGCAGCGTTCTGGATGTTCTGCAGCATCTCACAGCTCGTTTGGAGAGACCAGTGAGCAGACCATTACAGTAGTCTAACCTATTGGAGACAAACGCATGGATAAGTTTCTCCAAGTCTGCTTTAGACAGTAAACCTTTGATTTTTGCTATGTTTTTAAATGGTAAAAGGCTGCAGATGTTATTGATTTGATGTGGCTGTTAAAGTTCAAGTCTGAGTCCATTATTACCCCTAGATTTCTTGCCTGATTTGAAGGTTTTAGAGAGAGAGACTGGAGGTGACTGCTGACACTGTCCCTTTGTTTCTGTGGACCAAACACTATGACTTCAGTCTTGTCAGAATTTAGTTGGAGAAAGTTGTTTTGTATCCACACACTGATCTGTTGGATGCAGTGACCAAGTGAGTCCACTGGTCCATAGTCTCCTGCTGCCAGAGAGACATAGATCTGAGTGTCATCTGCATAATTGTGGTAGGACACATTATTGCTGCTTATTAACTGGCCTAATGGCAGCATGTAGAGATTGAACAACAGGGGGCCCCACAGGTCAGGGCCATGTGATCTGAGACACAGTTTCCAACTTCAACAAAATACTTCCTGTCTTCTAGATAGGACTTGAACCAGTTTAGTACAGTACCAGAGATGCCCACCCAGTCCTCTAGTCTCTGTAAGAGGATCCCATGATCGACAGTGTCAAAAGCAGCACTCAGATCTAACAGGATCAAGACTGAAACTTTGCCTGCATCAGTGTTCAGGCGGATGTCATTTGTCACCTTGATAAGAGCAGTCTCAGTGCTGTGGTGGGCTCTAAAACCTGACTGGAAAACATCAAAGGAGTTGTTCATTTCAAGAAAGTTCGTAAGCTGTTGGTAAACAGCTTTTTCAAGGACTTTGCCAAAAAACGGCAGATTTGAGATGGGTCGGAAATTGTTCAGTACTGTGGCATCAAGACTGCTCTTCTTTAGGAGAGGCTTAACCCTCTCAGGCTCAAATTAATTTTTAGTATCAGGAAAAATCTGATATTTGGGGAAAATTATAATATGGGTTAGTAATATACAATCCTGACTTTTTTATCCTTTGTAAACAAAAAAAGTATTTTGCACTTCTGGCAGGCCGTTTGTGTGTAGTCATTCTTGCACAGTCTGCATCGTCCACGTTTATCAGCATGGATGGGAGAAAAGGCTCCTGAGTAAAAAAAACTCATAAAATATGGATTTGGAGTAAGTAGGTAATTGGAATTTAGCTGTTGCAAATCTGCAACACCTGCCTGGAGAGGGTTAATGACTGCAGTTTTCAATGCGTTTGGGAATGTTCCAGATTGAAGTGACATGTTAACTATGTGAGTGAGTGGTGAAAGTAAACTGTTGAGGACGGACTTTAGAAATCTAGTGGGTAACATGTCCAGGCAGCAAGTAGATGAACTCAGACTGGTAAAGATCTCTAAAACTGTTTTGTCAGTTACAGGTGCAAAGTGACTCAGCTCTAAGTGTCTCTGTGGCTGCATGCTTGTTATTTGTGTTGTGGAATTTATGGCATTTTTGATGCTCTGAACTTTGTCATTAAAGAAAGCTGCAAACTCATTACATTTAAATGTGGAGATTAGTTCTAGTGGCAGTGGAGCTGGAGGGTTTGTTAATCTGTTCACTGTGGCAAACAGGACACGAGAGTTGTTACTGCAATTACCAATAATGTCCGAAAAATACTTCTCTCTTGTTTTACTCAAAGTGTAGTTGTACATATGCATTTTTCCTCTGTAAATCTCATAATGAACCTGGAGGTTTGACTTGCGCCATTTCCGCTCGGCCTTCCGGCACTCCCTTTTCTGTGCCCTGACTGAGTCATCATTCCTCCACTGAGCTTTTTGCCTATCTTTAACCATTTTAACCTTTATCGAGGCGATGGCATCCAGAACATTCAAAGCACTCAAAGTCACAGAGTTCAACACATCATCAACATTAGAACATGAGGCAATTTCAAAATTTATCATTTCCATGAACAGTGCACCTGTGTTATCATTTCTGTGTCTTCTTCGAACAACTGTAGGAGCAGCCGGTGGTTTGGGAATAACAGACAGGTCAAAGAAGACACAGAAATGATCAGACAGAGCAACATCAACCACATTGACATTTGAAACATTTACACCCTTTGTAATGAGCAGGTCCAGAGTGTGCCCTCTGTTGTGAGTGGGCTCACTGACATGCTGAGTCAGACCAAAAGTTTCAAGGACAACACTAAGCTCTTTGGCATTTTTGTCACACACATTATCCACATGTACATTAAAATCACCTGTAATGACTAAACCATCAACGTCTGTGCAAACAACTGAAAGCATCTCAGTAAAATCATCAATAAAACGAGAGATGGCGCACGAGATGGAGGATAGAGAGAGAAAGGGAGAGAAAGGGAGAGAAACAGGAAGAAAGAGAAGGAGAGAGAGAAGAACAAGAAAGAAAGAAGGAGATAGAGAAGTAGAAAGATGAGAGGAAGGGAGAGAGAGAGGAAGAGAGAAGTAGAAAGATGAGAGGGAGAGAGAGAGAAGGAGGAGAGAGAGAGCCGCTCTTGGTGTGAGCTGTCCCCCAGCAGCACGGCTCCTGGGATCATTCAGGCTCCAAAACCCTTCCACCACGGTAAGGTGACGACTCAAGGAGGGGAGGAAAAAGGAGACGACAGGACCGGACAGGACGGGAGGAAAGAGAAAGAGAGAATAGGAGAGAGAGAGAGACACGAGAGAGAAAGAGAGAGAGAAAGACAGAGAGAGAGAGACAGAGAGAGAGGAGAAGGAGGAGAGAGATAGGAGAAAGAGAGAGAGAGAGAGAGAGAGGAGGAGAGAAAGAGGGAGAGTGAGAGAGAGAGAGAGGAGGAGAGAGAGAGAGTGAGAGGAGGAGAGAAAGAGAGAGAGAGGAGGAGGGAGAGAGAGATAGCGGAGGAGAAGAGAGACATAGATAGACAGAGAGAGGGAGAGATAGAAGAGAAAAGAGATATTGGGGAGAGACAAAAGAGAGAGAGAGAAGAGTGAGGGAGAAACAGGGCGAGAGAGAGAGGAGGAGAGATTAGGAGACAGAAGAGAGGGAGAGAGAGAGAGGGGGAGAGAGAAGAGCTAGAGAGAAACAGGGAGAAAGAGAGAAGAAAGAGAGGTAAAGAATACTGCTTTTATCGTCATTAACGTGATACAGCTCCTCCCAATTAGACAGCTGTGTTAGTGATGGAGAGTATGAGTTGTTTCATCTTGGTGTAGATCAATAAAGCGCAGGATTCGTTTCCCACAGTTACTTAGACGCACACGCAGAGCCAAACCCACCCACGCGGCGGACTGCTCAGAAATACAGCGGATTCTCTGCTGCATCACCACTCACAAGAAGACTACAGACAGAGAGGGGGGTAAAGCAACATCTCCATGGAGACAAGCAGTCCATCAGAAAAGTTACACAGCACACCTTTAAGAACCATGTATAATAAAAATATAAAGCAACATCAGCTAAAAAGTCCGTAGTTAACCTTGAATATAATGTAGGGAAGGAGAAACGTGAGGGGTCATACACTGTTGTGATTGACAGGCGAACAGGGAAATATGGGAGAAGGAACTGGAAGAACAGGGGGGAGTGAGCTGTGCAGAATTGCATATGCACTGTTTCTCTACCAGTGAGTCACAGGGCAGAGTTTGAAATGACTGTCAAGAATTATTGTAAAAAAAATAAATAAATAAAAATTGAAACCAAAATACGACACCAGGGTGGCTGAATGGCCATAGCACTCACGAGCAAGAAGGTTCCTGTGCAGAGTTTGTATATTTCTCCCTGTGTCTGGGTGGGTTTCCTCTTACCTGGCCAGGAGAACCACACACTTTAACAAAACTTTACAAAGACAAGTGGATCTGGAGCCAAATCCTGTCTCCCTGATTTCAGAGGGCATGATTGACAGGTGGATTAACCAATTAGAGAAGACGCATTCTCAGTTCACTTCAAAAACAAATTTAGCAACTTGTACATAAAAAAGGAGAATCTACAAGGGACTGAGAAAAGCTGCAGATTTTTACAGAATCAACAATGGAACCCCCAAATATTACTTAAAAGAATTTTCGATAGGAGGTGTCTTCCGCATTTGAGAGACACGTGTTACAAATTAGAAACTGTGGTTGGATCACCTAAAATTTGGACGAAGGTTTTTCCACGCTCTTTTGTCCAATTCAAAGGGACTGGCTGGTCAGGCAATATTTAATCCGGGCACTCCAGTTTCCCCCTTTTAACGTACCAACTAAGGTAGTCCTGACCAAGCCCAGCAACCAAATCACAGAGATTGGCCCCTGAGCATTGAAGGATGGGTCAAATGCAGAGGACCTTAACCTTGACTTTAACTAAAACTAGTATGAAAAGTAGATATTCATTTTTGTGATGATGTTTATAGTGACATAATAAGAAGAGGCAGGCAGAAATCAGAGCTGTAGTTTTTAACCGGAAGTCTAGACCCCCTTTCTTTTATCAAGTTGTTTTAGATCAATATTGCCAAAAAAGCTCTTTATCCATTTGTGTCATCCATTATAACTAAAATGTCTTCTTTAAGTCATGTTGGCTCTACCCTAAAGGTAATAAGTAATAGCCCTAAATCTTTCCAGTATTACTTGTACTAAAGTTATAAACTTATTTATACTTTTGCTGTATTGATTTCTTTTCATTTACAAAAGGGTTTATTCATGTCACGCTCTTAAAATATGAATGATTTAAGAGTAAGTCAAAATACATTTCTACCTGTGTAACTTTCTGTCTACCTGAAACTGCATATAGTCCCCCCCATCTCCAAATCAATCAGAGAAACAACAAACCCAATCAATAGCATTGATCCTGACGACAGCATCACTCAATTAAGCAGCACTTCGCACAGCAACTGAACCAAATAACGTGGCTGATTTTCCCACCTTCACCGCTCCCCCACGGCCTCATGGGAAAACAGCACAGTGCACTTTAATGAGGTACCGCCTGGCAGCAACGCCGAGATAAACGAGCATCAAAATACTGCCATGACAGGGAGATTTCTCTGTTCTTTTATTTAGTTATTTTTCTTTTTTTTTTTTTTTTTTACCACAACAAAGAAGAACAAACAAGAAGAATAGATTGTTAACTTTGTGATGGAAGCTGCGTTTAAAGACATTTTTGTTTCAGTGGTTTGAAGCATCTGGAGAGACAGAATGCAGCTACATGTGGTATGAGTTCTGTTGTGTGATAGAGCAGGTGTGTGACAGTTACCGTACAAATAAAATATGAATGTGTTATTAAAATATTAAAAGTGATTATATGGCATTTAAAGGTCCAGTGTTTAAGATCAGGACAGCACCTAGTGGCCATTATGGAAATTGCAAGTCCTCTGTACAGTACTCAATACCTCTGTACCTTTATTGATATTTAAAGATTCTCCAATTTCGTGCTGGTTCTGGTTAGTACTTGGATGGGAGACGGCGGGAATACCAGGTTCCACAGTGGGACGCCAGTGGCTCTAGTGAAAACGGTTGGGTCCTTGCGCAAGACATTTCACACACAATACCTAGAAAGTGGTGTGTGCGCAAGTGTTGGTTGTGGAGAGGCAGATGGCGCAGATTGGCAGCCTCGTCTTTAAATGGTGCACTGTAAAGCATCTTGAGTTTTGAAAGGTGCTATTTAAATCAATTATTTAAAGTATTTATCCAATGTATGTCTGCATTGACCAGCTGGCATAATATAATGGTGAACCTAAATTATATAAAGACTATACGACTCAATACATTGTACAGTACGTCCTACAGTGTCCTTGTTTTGCTATAACAAACAAGTCAAGGTTGATTCAATCCAGGCTTAACCTAATCCAATTGTGTTTGATCAATATGGCCTTAAGGAGCAGAAAATGATCTTTTGTGTTTTGAAGATAAGAGAAAGAGACGAGAGGAGGTAGAAGTGGGACCACAGAGAGATAACACACTCTAAATACTGTCTCCAATTTGGCACAAAGCAGGAAGCAGATAAATATGTTTTCTGATACAGCTCAAGCACTTTATGAGCCAGGAGGCAGACAAAGAGGAGTCAGGGGGGTTCAGTGAAACTGTAACAAAAATATAGCTCCTATAGTTTTTTTAACAACAAGAATTTTGGATTACTTCAAAGAGGATCATTATGGTTTTCCAACATTATTTAATTCTGGTCTGTTCAAAAGAACCTCTATTTGGGAAAGAATTTGGGATGGCCAGATATTTCAAGTGATAGTGATTCATATTTTTAAACCTATAGCAAGCCCCAACAACGTAAAGTTGTAGTTAAGTTCCTAAATTAGCTTTTCTATTTCGTAAAAGTAATAACAGAATGTATTTTCACAGATATATTATAAATTATTGAACTGTGCAAGAATAACAAAACCCCTTTAGCTTCATTACTCTTCTAGCTTTAATAGAAATGGGAAAAATAGCATAAAAATATTGTGTCGACATGTCTGGAAAATGTAGCTACTCTGACCTAAAAAAAACAAGAATAATCCCCTTAATATTGCTGGCAATATATCGAATATCCCCAGTAAATGTCAACTGGCATGAGAAGAAAAGAGTGAGAAAGATTTCAGTAGATTTAATAAGTTGCCTTTGAGAACAAACAAAACAATGTCTAATAATAAGAACCATGTAAAATAAAAAATATAATACGTTAGCAGAAAAGTTAACCTTGAATATAATGTGCCATATACACATTTATCACCACATTCTCTAGCCTGTAGTTCTAAGCTAATCTTCTTAGCAAATCACAAGCTTTGACTGTTGGACCTGAGCAAAGTTCAGCTACCACAAGAGCTGCTACAAATGACCCACAATACACAGAAGGTATTGTGAACGGAAACAGAATCACGTTATGAATATGTGAATCTGAGACAATTATGTGTTTACTTATGAGTTTTATTAGCTCTATATGGGCACAGATGTTTTTCTTCACAAATTCTGACGTCGGATTCCGAATGGAGTTGAGAAGAATTTGAAATATTGTCTGATTTTTTCAGGAACACAGTGTAAGTACATGCAAACTACTACAAATCACTCAACACATACTTATCAATACTTGAATATTGTAAAGTTAATGACCAATTAGTGAAATGTATACAAGCTGTTAGGTTAACTTTTAGATTGTAAAAAATGCTAATACTACAAAAAACTTAAAATATACCAGTTTAAGCTAATTTGAGGAATGCATGTTCATGGTTTGAGGTGTTATTACTTAGATTATAACAGCATTTTCCAACGTTAAACTCACTTCGATTTTGTGTGTATTTTAAAAGATTAATTTATCAGATTAGTCATTGAATTCTGATCATACCATACCATACCATTGTGTATTTAACTGTATTAACTATGTAACTTTTCTGGTGGAAGATATACCACCTTTCTGTCTCCATGGAGTAGTTATTGCTGAGATTAAAGTTTTCCATCATGTATTTATTCAACTATGGGTATATTTATTGCTAAAAATACCTTGAAAAACATAAATTATTGCCATGAAAGGTCTTGCCAATCCACAGATCTGACCTGTAATATCACCTGCTTGTCTCCATGGAAAAAACTTTAATGTAATATTTAAGTTCAATGCCAAATTGTTGAACATTCCAGGCCAAGTAATAACATCTCCATGGAGACAAGCAGGTGGCAGACCCCCAAACAGAAAAAACTGAAAGCGAAACGACCAAACTTCATATTTCTATCCTTACCTGTTGTATTCTGCAGTGTCCTGGATTGGTGATGGGGGTTTTAGCTGCGCCCTGGGCTGACCTGGCTTTGTTCTTCAGACACTTCACTGACTCAGGCTCAGGGGAGGGCATCCCGTTTCCTCTGGGGCTCTGTGGACTTGTGCTGTTCATCTCTGTGTGTCTCATTCTCCTCCAGCTCATCATTTACTTTCACTGGAAACTCAGACAGGGTAAGAATGAGAGAAATGTCTAGTCCTATAGAAACCCTGGGGCAGATAGGTCTATCCACGGGTTTCATAATAATGAGAAATCAGTACCATTGACAGTATTAACCATAGACAGTCTATGGTATTAATGTTATATCTTGAAAAGGAAAAAGTTTTCAAAATGTCGAAAGCTGAAACCCATAAAAAGGCCTTTTTTTTTTGTTTGTTTGTTTTTTTGTTGTTGTTGTTTGTTTGTTTTTGTTCCATTCTAAAATAATGTAAATTGGTTACTTGCCCCAAAATAAATACATAAATGAAAAATAAAAAAGTAACTAAAGTTTATTTTTCCAAATAGTGGCACCAATACATGAATTTAATTTGAAAAATGTAGCTTTCATAGACACAAAACATACCATTTTGGAAGTCGTTACAGTTGTTCGTGGTTGACAACTAAAATGGCCTATTATTAGCCACTTTTACATAAAAATAAGACGTTTAATATAATTTGTTAAATAATCGATGTAAAGAATGTTGTACTGTAAAATAAACCTCAAGTGCAAGAATTTTCTTTCCTGTTTTCTCTAGTTGAAACAGAGCTGTCGATGAGTCTGAGGAGGAGCGCCCTCACCAGGCTGAACTCCAGAAGTGCAGAATGTAAGAGTTTATGATCCACACCTGACTGGATTTACATTACAGCGGTCTCTGAAGGATTATTTTATGTGAGAGATAAGCAGAAGAAAACTGCAGCCTTCCTGTTTATAAAAGCATATATACAAGTATGTATACTTACATACATACAGTCTATGTCTACCATGTTACGTTTGTATATTGGACTTCTGAAGCATTTTTGCTGGTATAAACCTGTATTTCAATTGCATATTACTTTCTTAAGTTTGTGTATCTACCATTTTTTCTTTTTGTTAAAACTTTTGAATGTAACTCATAAAACATACTATAATGGAGTAAAACTGATCAAGAAAAAATAGTTAATAAATAGAAGAAAAAGAACAGTAGTGCACTCATAAAATATAACAATGCTTTATTATTAAACAGTGTAACACAAGGAATCTGTGGATGTGTGTGGGGAGACACAAGACACTGAAACTGCTAGATAAAGTTCTACTGCAATTATCCAATGGCTAAAAGGAAAACAATAGGGCACATGGCTGGTTTTACCATTACATTTTTATGAATATATTCCACATATTTTTGAGAAAATTTGGTTTCACTGTATGTCACCTGTTCATTCATGTTATTCAAATTTTAATAAAAAATATGTGGATATTTTTAAAGATGTTCTTTTTAAGTACACAATAAAAACTAATCAAAATATCTATTCATTTTTTGAAAACCAGAACCATACACCCCAAAGCTCCTGTGATCAGACTAACAGTGGTAAGGCCCAAGCCCAAGAAAAGACAATGTCATGGAAAAGGAAATACAACGGCTGGAACTTGGGATGTTTTCTTCAAACAATTGACAATATTGAAATCATGGCCCAGCAGTCAGAGCTAGACTAGTTTTACAAAGAAGACAAAAGTAAAATTAAACCAAAACATTTTTGGAAAAGCGCGATCCTCCACAGCTGCCCAACATCAACTTCTTAAATTCATTTTCTACTGTTTTGCCTCTTTGTAACTAGAGGTTAAAGCTTGTGTGGAATGTCATTAACGGCGTAGTAACAGCAAAGCTAATGTGCCCAGTAAAAGCCTGAATAATTACAATGAATGTTATAAATAAAACCACTTAATCAGTCCACATTTTGAGTCAGTCAGCAGTGGTCAAATTTCAGGTGGCTCAAAATAAACATTAAATGCAAGTCCAGTCAAAGTTGTTACATTTCACTGTGGCATTTCTCAAACTGCTTTGAGTATTATGACCAACAAAAACATCTGAACATCCCTTCACATGGCACTGTGTCCTTTTAGTCATGTTGTAACCATTTTGAATGTTAAGTTTAGACCAAAAGTTAAAACTAAAAGCTGTGATTGAATGTTCTTCTTAACCAGAACGGAATAGTCATGGAGGCCTAGACCTAAACATATCAAGACAGTACATTTTAAATGCATTTAAAACAAATGAATTCTATGAAGCAAGTTACGTTCACTACTCTTGTTTAAATGTGATAAAGCAGATTAAGTGCTTTATATATTTCATCTGAATTAAAGTGTTACATGAACAATCTCCCATTTAATTTTCCCAATTAAAAAAGTGTACAGCTTATCTCTCCCAGTCAGGTCTATCTCCCACTTTTTTGGCCAAAATGTAATAAACGGATACACTGAATGATCACATCTGAAAATGTTTTGAAAAATGTTAAATGCTTTAAAACCAATGTTTATTTATCATTAGGATACATTTTCCAAATATGTCAATTTTAAAAGAATTTATAAAATAGCTGTACCTTCTTGTCACATTAGGAATGAGGTTGAAAATTTTTTTTTATAGAAAAACAAAACAAAAACAGTAGAAAAAAGTGTTGACGTCCTATTGAAAGCTGTGAACTGTTAACTGTAACCACTCTGCTTGGTAAACACATTCTGTATTTACATGTAGTGACAAAGGGCAATGAATTTCCCCCAAACAAGCTTCCATCAGAAAGGTCCCATGTTGTAGTACTGCCGAACAGTACAATAATTTACCAGGTTAGCCTCATATCTACTCTCTTCTTTGATTATCAGTGCATCCCTATAGATTTTCATTCTGTGACACATAAGACACACTAACTTCTTTCTTTGTAAAATAAACAGTTAAAGAGAACTCACTATTAAAAAAATAAAAACATGCTACAAATGTTATGCTAACAAAGTGGTTCTTTTGTTCCCTCGGAGACAGCGGGGATATTATTTTTCTTTGTTTTGGAAATCAGAGGTTTAGATGTGTCCTCTCCTTCTCAGTCAAGGTTTCTCAGAGTGGTTGTGGGTCAAAGGTCACCATGGCCACTTCAGCTCTGCAAAAGTATAAAGAATTCATTTAGAAACAGAGCACCACTTGGCCACAGGATCTGACAACATCCAAACTTTATAAAGTTCAACAGCTATAGAGGTGGAAGATAAATTGAAAAAAGTATAATATTGTGTTGTTTATAGGGATTGCCGAGCGACTTGAATTCTAACTGAGACTGAGAGGTTTCTAATGGTCAATGATTCTTGTCATGTCAGTAAAGTCATCTGGTTTGAGAGTTAAGACTTTGAAGACAGCCATTTTACTGTGTTTTTGTGTTAAATGGCAAATTAGTCTGTAGTATTATTTGTATTGATAGTCTGTTTTAAGAAATAAACATTGAAATTCATTTTTATTTTGTTTCTAACACACAATTGATCAAAAATAGAAGAAATCCGATCAATTAAAGTCTTATCTTTTAAAATAGTCATACTTATTTACTGTTGTGTTTTATTTTTACAATCCACTTTTTGTGTGATACATGAACCACGATAAATTGCAAATCTGAATACTGTCAACAAAATAACCCTAAAAATTTCAAGTGATACAATTTTGCCAATATCACCTATTCGATGTTACTACTTCTCCACTTTCTGTGATTACCTGTGTCAGTCAATCCTCCTCGTCAGCCAATTCAGTCTCTTTATGAACCACCACTCGGGTTACAGACATGTCAGGATGCTGCTCTTTTGCCTCCTTTATGGCCTGGGCTAGAGCCTGTAGTGGCCACGGGCAACCACACAGGGTCAGCATCACACACAGCAGGCAGTGGTGCGGGAAACGTAAACAAAAGAAGCAAAAACAGAAAATGACACAAATGCTGGATTTATAAATTAAGTTACTGATCCAAGGTTGTTTTTTTTTTGGATCATCAAATCAGATTAATGAGAATCTGATTGTGTCAAATGTAAGTTTGTTTGTATTTCTTACATTTGCTCATGTTTAAATCCAGCAGAAGACAAACAAGCAACATAAATGACCATGTATAAGACTATAAGGCACCATGCAGTTAGGATCATAGACTATATATAAATGGACATGGCTAACCCGCTAGCTGCCACATTCGAAATAGGAGGTGAGCATGGGAAGCTCCATCAACTCCGATGTTTCCAGTTGACTTTACATTGAAAAATTGTCGCCCCTCTCTCTGTAACTATTGTAGTGAGCCTCATGATTTTAGTCTTAAAATGTTAGCCGGCTCTAAATGATCCTGGTGTTTTTATTTCTCTGTTCTGTCCGTAAATAAATTCCTATTCCTAATATGGAACTCTGCTCCAGATTTTGTCCTATAGCTACTGGCCTTGATGAATTTTATTGGACTGGAGCCAAACGCTATGGGTGACATCATACACCCTTAGTCCAATTCTTTATACAGTCTATGGTTAAGATGCATGTATCAAATAATCAAGTTTTTATGTGTGAAAAAATGTTACCAAGCTTTAAATATTTCATGAGAACTCAATAGCAAGACAAAAATTCAACATAAATAGTGGATAAATTAAAATAAAATGATTTCAAATGTATGTAGAATAAATAAAAAAGTGTCTTGGTTTTGAATTCCAAATCAATTAGTTCATGAACAGACAATGCACCACTTGACACCAGAACTTCATTCAAATATCACCTGAAGCAGCTAATAATAAAAACAGTGGACCATGTTGGACTATGAAAGAATCTATGACCTGTTGTGTGAATAAAACTGACCTCATCGTGGTCAATGTCACAGTCCCCGGTGATGACGATGCGCTTCTCAATCCTGGTTTCTGAGAGTCCACCCTTTAGAGTCTGAAAGCACAAAAGAAATCATACGTTTAGTTCAGTTGTTCCCAAAGTGCAGTCTGGGGTTAAATGGGGTACAACAGAAAAAAAGAAATTGTCTCTGTGCTTAATAGGAGTAGAAATTGGATTTTTGCTAGTATTTCAAAAAATACTTATTAAATAACATCTCAAACTGAAATATACATAAAAAGGCATATGGAATTTAAAAACACAGTGGGGCACTTACTGTATTAACACATAATAAGGTAGAACAGTGCTTTCAGTTGGAGATAATAACCAAATATGCAGGGTGTGTGTGTGTGTGTGTGTGTGTGTGTCTGTGAATGAAACAAGACACAACTCCAGGTACATTTGTGATGAGGAGAAAATATTCTAACATAGATCATAAAATGGAATAAATGGGCCTTTTATAGTTTAAATGAGGACAAGAGACAGAACTGTTATTTGAACACAAACCTTGGTAATGTGTGTGGTTGTTGTGGTACACAGCGATTCAGAGGTGATTGTCTGAGCAGTCATCAACACTCCGGGCTCGGCATCGCCATTTCCTTCCAACTGAAACAACAGAAGAAAGCATTGTATTAAACTTTTGAACTGACAGTAAATAGTAATGGATCTAGTTTATATTCCTGTGGAGAAATAAGCCATTGAAGTCATGCATTATTATTTACTCAAGCGTCTCTAGTGTGCCTGGCTGTATTGTGCACCTGTGCGGCTTCATATGTGATGGTCTTGGTTTCCGTGTGAACGATGGGCACTTCCTTTGTGGCTATCTCAGTTTTCTGGGCTGCAAACGTGTCTGAAATAGTCACCATCTCTGTCTTTACCACCGGAGGCTAAAGAGGAGGAAGGAGAAAGGAGAGAAAGTGGGGGGAAGAAAGAGGTTAATACAAAAAGGATTAGACTGTTAGTATTTTGATCATTTGTAACTAACATAGTAAAAGATATGTTTTTTGAATGCAATGAGCTATAAAAAGCTTCTAAGCACTTGGCGTAAACGAGCGAAAAGCATGCAAAAACAGCATCCCCAATAGTCTTTCATTAAAGAGCAGAAAGACAACAGTAATGAGATGGCTCATGCAATGTAGTGTGGTCCAACATCAACACAGTTACAATATGACACCCAAGACTCGAGAACACCACATTACAAACATAAATAAAACATAAAAAGTCAGTGGGATGAAAAACAAACCTGTGAATGAATGAAATGTGCTCAAAACGTAAACATGCATAGATGGCACTGAAATGACTGAAATTCTAAAATGTGTGGCAATAATGTTTCTAGTAATAGTTTTTAAAATGGCCAAAGGGAAACAACACTGCCAAACATGTGAAGGACACACAATACAAAAACATGCACACACAGTATAACAAGGCAAAAGCATGCACCCCAAAGCACGATGCAATCCCAAATTAAGCCCCATTTTTGCACAATAATGTAAAGCTCTATGGAAAGTTGGCTACTATATATTAATCATATTATCCATTAAATACGGAATTGTATAATGGTGAATATGACAGTAATGAAACACCAGCACTCAGACATGTCTCTTAACTTAAAATGGCTTCATAAACATTATATTGATATGAATAATGTGGTTGCCTAATAGTATGGGGCTTAAATATATTCATGCAAGCAGGAAGGAAAAACCAGCACTGCGGAAAGTAGGAAGTAGGAGGAGCCAAATGGGTGTCTACGTTTGGGAAAAGCTGATGGGCGTTTTCGTAGTCGCCGTGGAGATGAATTTACCTCAGTGCAACAAATAACCTGTGGGTGGCGCTCTGTCTCCACTGTCTCCACAGTCACAGGCTGGCCATTCATTTTGGGCTCTTCTTCTAGTGTAGCATCTGGAGCGTCGTCAGGCAATGGGAGGCCGTTGGGGGCTTCTTCAGGGGTCACCATGGGGTCATCCGTGCTTTCTTCCATCTCAGGCTCTGCGGCTGGTTTCTCCTCTACCACCACTACTTCTTCTTTGGATTCAACTACATCTTTGGTCTCTTCTGCTACTTCTTGTACCTCAGCTGGGGGTGTGTCTTGCGTGATGGGGGGCAAATCAGCTGGTGTGTCGTTTTTCACTTGCTTCTCCTGCTCTTCTATCTCTTCCTCTTTCTCCTCTGGTATTTGGGTATGAGATATAGAAATGCTAACATTCGGATGGTACTCTGCTTCTTCTTCACTTTCGCTTTCAGATGATACACTTTCTCGTTTACAGGATTTCTCTTCCTCAGTTACTGTCATGGCCTCTTCTATCTTCACCACTGGCTCGCTCGGCACTTTTTCAACTGTTACGATCACAGGCTTGGTGGTCTTGGAAACTTCTTGGACAACAACGGTTTCTTCAATTTCAACTTCAGCGGTCTATATGCACACATTCAACACACACACACACACACACACGCATGTTTCACAATGAGATGCACATACACACAACAGACGCATGGAAACAGAAACAAAAGCATAAAATGATCATTGGGGATACAAATACACAGGTTTCACTGAAAATAAAGAGTTAAAAAATGACAAACTGTGGAAACTTTGAAAACACGTTAAAATGTACACAGCATGGACGGACAGATGTAGCCAATGGAGGATGAGGAAAACCATGAAATCTGTATGGAAAGACAACATTAAAAGTTAGGGGCACCTTAACTGGTTCTTTGGGTTCAGGGGTCACGATTTCGACTGGAGAAGTTTCTGTTTGGGACACGGTGACCTGCACAACAAAAATGTTTCCATGATAATCACACAAGATGGATGACATCCCTATGGCAACCTAAAATGCCACCATTAACAATAAGGGTTAAGGGTTGTACTGTATATGTAATTTAATCATCTCCTGTACATTCTATCACATTTTTCTTTCATTGCACAAAATACTTGGATTAAACATTGTTGGGGGAAAAAAACAAAAAAGACGAAATAAAGAAAGGAGCTGGAAAAAAAGAAAATAGTGTTTAGGTAAACAACATACACAAAAAAAGCATATCATCTGTTTGACAAAACATCAAACAGGTAAACGATAACAAAGCAAAGCAATTTCCTACAGCATTTTATAGACAATACATGCCAAAGGCTTCATCTAAACAGCTATTGTCCTCTATAGCATTCACAGCTTGTGCTAAACATGTACTGCATATTAATTGACCATGCTTAGAATGACTTAAAGTGCTCATTAAGACTGAATGCTTGATGGTACAAAATACTGCAAGCATTCCTAAATCAGGGAATATGGGTATTTCATCTGCTTAGCATAATAATATATGCTAGAAAAACAGGCCAGGAGCAGGAATTCCAGTTCCAGTAGAACATGACAGTGCAATCAAACTACATGCTAATGAAGCTAGCAGGAGCACCTCATTGGCAGAGTGTGAAGACAAAGATGTTGAGGTGTAAAGACCAGAGAAATATCCAGAGTTTGTACCAAAAAGAATTGATGCTATTTCATCTTCAAGACTCTACAGAGACATAAGAACACAGAGATAGAAGAGAATATAGAAAGATGTGTGCACTAGTTTCCACACAATAAGACAAACACATAAGCTGTAGATGTATCCATGGGTTTCAGAATAATGAAAAATTTTGAGTATTGCTATACCAATTTAAAATAAAATATTAATGGTAGAGTGTCGTCAAAATGTCACCTATAACAGATCTGAAACCCATGAATTATAACAAATATCCTGCTGAAAAAAATATGAATTAGTGTGAAAAATGAATACACTGCAACCACCAGCACTTTTGTTTAAGTTGCAGAGTCACAAACATCCACAGACGTACCACTGGCTGGGGCTGAACGCGTATCGTAGCAGGAGAGGACGTGATGCGTTTCTCCCACAGGTTGGGCTGAGGAGGAGAGGGGGGCGGGGCCTCCATAAAGGAGCGCTTGAGCTGGCTAATGCTAGCTTGGTGTTTCAGAACCTCATCCTGGGTCTTATCATGGTCCTATTGGGTTTGGGGTAGAGGGATGATGGGTAAGGAGAGGAGGGGAGTTTGGGTAAGACAAAGAGGGGTAAGAGGGAGAGAGGACGGAGTTTGGGTAAGACAATTTGTATGTAACAGGTGAGAGAAAGAGAGGAAGGGGTGGGGGCAAACTTGGTTCATAAAATATTACAGGAACTTCAGTCTGTCAATCAAAAGAACAATAAGATGGATGCCAAGTCTCACTGGAGGACTTAACATTTAAAAATAACACTAATTCCCTGAGGGTTTCCAGCAAAGGTACTGGCATTTTAAACTGAAGTACTATTTGTAGACTCAGTGCTGCAGTGAAACAAGGCTTCTCCATCTTATTAAGCATTTTTTCCTCACACCAACACACAACATGGAGCTGATAATGATATTACACCAGCTGTGACCTTTTAGAAAGCACATCTTCTCTGGAGTCAGAATCAGCCAAACACAGCTCGACTAGAAAATAAGTCTGTTTGCTCTACAGCACAATTGCTTCATATAAATTACAATATTGCCTGTTGTTGATAGCAGAAAAGTAATTATTGTGTAGGTGTATTAGTGCAACGAAAATATTACAGACTTATTTACTTATATCAGATTTTGAAGTGTGTTATATTGAGCCAGAACATCTTAATCTCAAACAGTATTATTGAAACTAATGTATGCCACCTTAAAGCAGGATAATCCCAGTAATTAATAAAATAAACAGCAGAATGAATCTTCTGCAGTTCAAATGCAGTTCAAATATTATGAAACTACCAAAAAATAAATAAAAAGTTCCCCACTAGTGCAGAGAAAATGTACAAGCTATGAATACTGAGCTCCAAAAATATATATAATAATGACTGCAACAGGTCTACAGACGTACACAACTCTTAATACCGTTTTCAGTTCCATGTTGTTCTATAAAAAAGGAAAACATTTTGCTTTTAGTATGTTATAGCTCACACTGTTTGCATAAAGCCAGTCACCACAGATGGATGTGGCTGCACAGGAAAACGTATTAGTTGGGTTAGGTTCCGAACACTGATTAACACTGAAGCACTTAACATGCACAAAGCATGCATAAAAACGCATTGGACATCACATTCCCACACCTCTGACCTTATCACAAAGCAGCCATTGTAAACAGACAGCATGGGAACAGGGCAGCAGCAATGTTTATCAAGTTAAAAAATACACCAGAGATCTCATTAGTGATTTAAAGATGCACTATGTAACTTTTTTGTTGGGGGTCTGTCAGCTGCTTGTTTCTATGGATATGCCATTGCTCTACCTGGAATGCTCCACAGTATGATATTAAACAGCTCTACTTTACATTTATTCAATTACACATGGTTTTACAGCTCAAAAATATCTAGAAAAACAGGCATTCTGCTTCTCCACAGATCTGACCTGTAACTTGGTCTGGTTTGGTCTCAATACAATGAACATAGAAAGGCTTAATACCATACTGTGAAACATTCCAGACAAAGCAATAACATTTATTAACAAGTATTTGATGGACCATCAGAAAATTTACACAATGCCCCTTTAACTTTTGTATCACATTAGGGTCACAACTTAGATTATTTTAATAGTCAAACAATTATTTCTATACAGTGAGACTTTAAGTACATTTTTAACTGAATATGGTGACTGAAAGCTTCCAAATAGATAATATATATGTATAGTGTGTTATTGATAAAAATCTGAAATGATCAAATTTTTAGACATTTCAATTAGATGCCACCACAGTTGTTATATATAAAACATCTTTTTGTATTCCTTTTGCAGTTTGTATAGTCCAGACAACAATTAAGATTTTCAAAATATGACTTATTTGATCATCGTCAACCATGATTAGTCGATTATAGCATATGGACAAGAGAATGTTCCCTGCTAGCTGTAAGTGGCTGCATTGTTGGAACAGACACAAAACCAAATGACAATAAAACATGTGAAAATCTTTGCATTTACAAAGCTCAGTACACAGGCAAGACATGCACAGAGGCTGACAGCACAAGAGGCCGGTCTGATACAGAACACAGGAAGTTGTAGTTCTGATGGCGTCAGAGTACATAGAAACATGTAGTTCTTATTCTCAGCCATCAGAGGGAGCCAGTACCAACCTCCAACATTAAATTACTGTGCCTCACATAAATATTGTCCCCATGCACAGAACTCTGAAAAGCAGACATATGGCAAAATAAAAAATATGCAGAAACTGTGTGAACCAAATAATAGTGAATGTCTAAAAATAATACTGAACAAAAGAAAAAACAATCAATACAAAGACTCAAAACTGAAAACCCAAAAAGCTTTAAGAACCACAAAACACCATAAATTGAAATGTGAAACCAAAAGCCACAGCCAGCAACAACAGTGCCAATACAGGACTGCATTTCCAATACAGGAAATAGGAATTCATAAAGTTAGATTTTGTAATTGCATTAAACTTTTTCTTGATTGGAAATTCAGACCATAAAACCTTGTGAAACCACCAAACCAAGTGAGAACCAATGATTGACAGACAACTATGAAAACAAGTAAGAGTTTAAACCTGAGAAGGAGCAGCTTTACTGTCTCCATGTAACTGTTGGGTGCATTAAAACCATTGAAAGAGATAGGTTAGGTTTAGCAGCCATACAACCTTATGTTTATGTAATAAGTGATTTGTATAGTGCTGACAGACCTGGGTGGTAGCAGCCTCATCATCACCAGGACTCAAATCCACCTTGAATATTAGTGATAATGGTCAAAATAATAAATATGGGAATAAAAATTAAAACGGTAAATGGATTATGGGAAATGTTAATGGGATTTATATTAGACACGTCTTAGCACGTGTATTCGTCACTTGTTGAACTCCGCAAGCTGAAAATAACACTTCTATGAGTTGTGTATATTAATCTTTGTATTGGCTAGAGTACACTAAACTAAAACAATAAATATTTAGCTTTTATTTTATTCACATTTTATCTCATGTGCATCTTGCTGTACATATAACAGATTTAAAGGTTCAACCCTATATACAGTCATATATGTTATACTTTATTATATGTTTGAACTGGCATCATACCACAAAGGCAAAACGTGGAAAAACAAATACATTTACAATACTGCATTTACGACTTATATACATTTGAACTGTACTATACAACTATACAGAAGCAACTCAAGCAAGTACAAAATCTAAAATGTGCTCTGTATGTTTCTGAAAATATAGAAAAAGGTAACGATATTAAAAAGGGAAAGGGGAAAAATTAATAAAACTGCTATTAATCCTCATCCGCCTTTGTAAAAATGCTGGCATCACTATGACTACCCTACAATATTTTGCTATATTTAGTCTACTCGTCTTCTCATTATTTACAAATTTTACATCTTAAAAAGGTATTTGAACACTACTAATTCTTCATATTAAAACAGTGAGGTTTGAGGGAAAGAACAAAGGGCAAAACTGAAGCAAGAATTTAAGCAAGGAGGAGATCCTCATAGTGGAAAAAGCAATATAGGGTGAGATGGTAGGGGTCTAGTGTATTCATTTTCTCTACGCAGCAGGATCGCACATATCTTGAGTCCATGTTTGTTGCCTTAAATGTGACGGCATGTATTCCTGCATGTTCAAATTAGCTGTAAAGTGGCTATCATCAAACTCAGTGGCGTTTTCTGTCATAAACATAGGAAGTACTGCTCTTCTTTGGCGAGGGATCACACTCTCCATGTAAAACAGTGTAAGGCCGAGAGGCGTCGCCAGAATTAGGGCCAGAACCAATGACTGGCTAGCAGTGAGCATTACGACTAATAGAAAAACCACCAGGAGAATTGGAAGGAAGAACGGAGAGGGGTTGAGGAGGTATTGGTGTAAGGAGGCGGTGAGGAGAGTGGGAGAGAGGGAGGAGCGATTGAGTAGAAAATAGGAGGAGAGCTGAGAGGAGAGAGCGGAGGAGGCAGAGGGGGGAAGGGAGTAGATGACAGGAGCTAGAGTGCTTGATGTAAGTACAGGTAGGTGTAGATGTGTTTGAACCCAAGGGAGAGTGGAAACCCAAGTTAAAAGCTTAGAAGGAAGGTGGTACGCCAGATATGTTAACAAACAATGCCACTTTAAAACTATGTACTTTTTGAACACTTTGAAGTTAATAGTGATTGATTTCGAGACACTGGCTGTGAATATCTTAACTTTTTCAGCAGCCTCACACAAATTTGAAGTGAACAGTTTCTTTGACATTGCTGCTAGTATTTTTGTCATAATGTGTACTTTCTGGCCCATAACTACCAGAAAACACAAAAGGTAGTAAAAGTACTTGATCCTTTGTTTAAGACAGTACCAGCGCTGCCAGTTTGCACTTCCAATCTCGCAGTTCTCTTCTGCTTCCAAATGCTCCGAATTACACGGCATTTGGGAGGGCTGTGATGATGAAAGGGTAAGGATGGGGAGATGGTCAAAATCACAAAGAGGGGAGAGAGTGGCGGGTAGGATCCATGAGTTGTCAGGGGCGCTAGTGTCTTCAGTATGGGTGTCATCTTCGGAAATGTCGGATAGGGCGCGCTCAAGCTCAGAAATTGTGTCCAAGGAAGGAGGGATGGAGGAGAGGGAAGATGATGAAGAGAAAGAAAGAGGAAACATAAACATGGACTAGTGTGCAGAGTGGAATAGCAGGCAAAAAAGGTAAAACAATAAATAAAAAGAACATATTGTGAAGTGATAACATGCAAAAGAAGAAACCAAATGAGTGATGGAGAAAGAGAGGAAAAGAGACACAGCATTAGTCAGTGAAAACACATCACAGTAGGTTAAAAATGCAGTGCAGAGTACATAGTGTGTCAAAACAGCCTCAACAGGAAGCCACCGAGGGGCAAGAGACTGGGGCAAGTCCACAGTGCTGGGGGGTAAGAGGGTGAGGGGGCAGGGAGCAGTGTTGGGAAAAGTGGGGGCATGCGAACAAAGAACTCTCATAATACTGCTGTCTATCTGCCGCTATGAATACTACCCATATTGTTGAACACATGATTAAATTAATACAGATAATAGAAGAAAAGTGAACAGGGCAAAATGGCCAAATTCCCCTAAGAAATAATAAACTCATTGTATATGTTCCTGACCGTAACCATACTAACATTCTAAGCCTGTAGACATGTCATAACACGTAAAAAAAAACATATTTTATACACCCTCATATGATGTACTGATACAAACCTTGGAGTCAGAGTTAAGCTCTAGATGAGGCTCACGGCCATTCTCTCCTGCGCTGGTGTCGGTGATGCTTATCACTGGTGCTGGAAAACAAGCACAAGAATATATTTTAGCAATAGGTTTGTTAATGTAACATCTAAAAATTTTAGAATCCCCATAGTCTAAAATAAAGCTGGAGAGCAGATCGTGATGGATTTTGCTGTTTAACTGTCAGACTGAAGATTTTTTATAACCTGGTTTATGGTTAATATTTTTGTAATGACTAGGCCAATACATATGCAACAAAAACTGACACAAACTTAAACATTTTCTCTGTTTGCATAAATGAACACTTGTGAAATTAGCCTGAAATTATGACATCACATTTTAGAGCATTAAAACAACCTATTGGTGTTTTTCTTGTATTGCTGGATGGCATTCTATAGGCCTATATTATTTAATACACATGGAGGGAAGCAAAAATTTATGTTGTTAAAATGCAAATTTTTGTTGTAATAAAGTTCACTAATAGAAATGATCAGGTTCAACATTTGTGAATTTACCTTTTAGATATTTCAAAAGAAACTACAATGTAATGAATAGGAAAATATAATTTTGAGAGTATGGCATTGCATCTAGAATCTGAAAACCACCAACTGAAGGATAAAGATTTTAGATTAAACCTTATAACCTAACTAATTTAAACATATGAGTGCAATTTTATTCATCATAGATTTGCAGATTTATGTTGATGATATATGTATAATAAACTAAAAACACTGTAATCTGGATGCTGCAGTGTTACAAATTCTCCAGCAGAGGGCAGTGCAACACAGCCGAAGCGTAACAAAAGCTACCATAAAAAGTTCATGCCTGCTGGCTAGATAACAACCTGAAGGATTACCCATAGTATAGTAATTACATATTTGCATCAGACAACCTGATAATTCAACGAAATAACTTAAAACAATTGTAAAAATGTCTAAAATGCTAAAGTCTAGCCTGTAATTTGTCATGAATCATTGTGTAGTAATGTTAGGGTGCACAGACCTGTTGCATTTCTTTCATTTTAAAAACCGCTTTGTTTTTTACATTCTTTTTAACCACTGTCTTTTCTATCTCCCTCTCTGTTCAAAAGGAAACATATGCTGCAGCTATTTCCTGTATCTACTGAGCCATGAGCGGTCCATATCCAAAACCACACACACTTTTTCACAGGCAAATTTCATTCATTTTCATGCATTCACAAACAAACTTTTCTATGGATCTGACAATTACCTCCATCGAGACTGCGACTGATGCGTTTAGATGAGGTGCGTTCAAAATTGGGCGCAGGTCGGTCTATGAGGGAACTAGCCACTCTGGTCTGAGCCTGTGTTCTGCCGCTGTATCTGAATTTTGAGCCCAGAGTCAGGAACCGTGCCTTGTTTGGAGGTTCTGGTGCGTTTAACCTGAAAGGATGAGATAAGATGTTAAGATGGTGACCGATTTTGTGTTGAAAGTGTTTTTATTAGCCTTTGCCAGTAAGAAAACACCACCTGCAGCCATATTGTACCACAAATTCAAATGTAAACAAATTAAACTGGAGTACAAAGGTATTAACTACTCAACTATATGACAATTTGTATACTTAGCCAATTTCTGCAACCAAATGGATTTGGGCTGTAGAAATTACAATTTCTTAAAATGTGAAAGGGGCAAAGGTCAGTCAATTATGCACAAAATAAAAAAATAAGGACTACTGTTTTATATTATTTTCAAATACATTTTAGACCTTGGTTTAATTAATTTACAACCTCTGTAAAAAAAGACTCGTGCCATATAAGCTACCTTCAAAGGCAGATGGTACTGTGTGACAATGAATTTGCTATTATACAGTGGATACAAGAGAATTTAAATAGACACTATTATCAGTGTAACTAAAAATATGGGTGAGAAAAGTTTGACAACCTGCATTAAAACAGTACAGTAGAGTTTCAGGTTTGGCAATAACATGAGGTACAAGTGTTTCTATGACAACATGCAGAAATATTGAATCTCTTCCTCTGACAGGATATTGAAGCTTATTGCACTGTTTTCTATACAGGCAAAGCAAATTGGTTATCTCTATGTTCCTTCTGTGGAGATAGACCAAAGCCTTATCAACCTTTTTTAGTCTGTGCCTTAATGAAATATATAACAAAGCTCAGATGTTTATCCCAGATTAAACAGCCAAGTATGGAAGTTTGGTTTATTCATAATTAAGAACACCCTGACCAAACAGTCATCATCATTCATGCTGTTCAGTAGATTACCATTGCTTTTGTATGTGACCAGCTATATGAAATCAACATAAACGTAATATATAACCACATTTTATATTTAAATGGACTATTTTCCAGTATAGACTGAACTGAAATAACTTGTATCCGATTTTCTTCCCATGTATTTCAGCAAAAGTTAACTTGACCCAGAACAGATACATCGTATAAACAGCTCTTGGGGACAATAAGAGGCAGCTGTGTGCTGGCTGGATCTAATTATAAAGTGTTTTACTGTACAAGAATCAGGAAGGGTGTGGTTAGCATGTTAGTTTTTAGACCTGCATTTTGCCATCACAGGTTAAACGGTTCAGAAAAGTGCTTATAAATTAATCTAATTAAGATACTCTGAATGCATAAAGGTAAGTGAGGAATAACTTGGGATCACGCAAACCTAAATATAATCTTTTAGCTCTTATGTTAGTTACCTTATATAATACTATGACCTGAATAATCCTGAGTGTCATTATTAAGCAAACAGTCTTGTCATCTACAGTGTGAAGTGTACCTGAAGAAGCTGTGATTCTCCACACAGACTTTCCACAGTCGTTTGGCCGACCGATGGTTCTGCAGCTTAAAGCCCACTGTGCTCTCAAACTGCTCTGCCTGAAAAAGAAAAATATATTGAGCAAAAAACAAGACATAATGTTGAAACGTCAGTGTGAGTACATACCTCTCCTGGTCTGATCTTGATGTAGAAGTTGTTTCTCTTGTATGAAATCTTCAGGATTTTGGGCCATGCAAATCGGTTTATTCTGAGTTTGTCTTTGTAAACCAGGAGTCCATTGGCACACACTCCTAACATGATGTCAACTGCCTCAGAGTCCTATGAAATGAGAAAACATGTTAAAGTGCTTTTGATAGTTCTCTAATTTTTGCCTAATTTGGTGGGCCAATTCGTGTTGTAAATGTAAATTATAGTTTTAGCCTGATTAAAAATCTATTTGTGAAGAAAAGCTGAAAAACAATTTACAAGCTCGAAACTTATTTTTCTGTTGTTTTAAACATCATTTTAACTTATACATTTATTTGGCAAATATTAATTTCTGTGTACATTTTGGTACAGTAGTATAGATTGGTATAGTGTACAATATGGTTGCTAGGTAACAGCTATTAAATTCCCTAGAGTGATCCGACGATTTCCAACCAGGAAGTAAAGTCTGAAATCTGAAAAAACTGCCAAACTGGGGAAAAATGTATGCAGTTTTTTGTGAAAGCTTAAACATTACTATCTTATGTATTTTAGTAAAATACAACCTGTCCAACCTGTCATAGTGAGTTTAATGTCTTTATGGGGATGCATTTAAAACTTTAGATGCATAATAGGGGTATACTGAAATATCGATATATCATATTGTTTAAATTGCTGGTACAAAATCAACATTGTGGGCTGTTGTATGGATATATTGGCAATATATATATTGGGTATTTATTTGGTGTATTTTACTAAAATATTTTGAGAAAGACCTGTCATTGTGCTGCTTGTTTGGAGAAAGGGAAGTTGTTTTTGCAATACATTTGACAATGTCACTGTTTTGATGAGTAAAATGGGTGTTTTTCAAATTAACTTTGCACAAGCTTAGTGCTTTAATAAAGACTTTTAGTATCACAGGCATGATTTAGCCTTTGTTTTTTACTGAACCGTATCAAATCAATTTCGATTGCTTAACACTGCCAGGCAGATATCCAGATAAAGTAATGTTCTCCCATCACCCAACTAGAGTGGTTAGGTTCACAATTCACTAACAAAGCTTTTAAGTCCAAGTCCATTTGGTTACAGGGTTATTGATTACAGAAGTGAATACACAGGAAAAATCTGTTGCACTAATGGAGGATACAATATGTTGATAATGGACAGTTTGACTCAGGCACACATCACATGGCGTTGGCATGCTATTAGCCACCCATCGATCGTGGTGTTGCTGCACGCGGACATGGTTCAGTACTTGGCCTGTGATCACACAAGTGCACTCACTGATGCAACCCCAGATCATTCCCTTTGGCTTTCAGATGCCCAAGTAAACAAAGAGCTGCTATTGCCAGGAGACGAAAAGCAGACAGATTTACTTTGCACAGATCACGGTCCTGGTCCGTTTCAACTTTAACAAACATTCATTAGCTCATAGCATTATTGCCCAAGTCATTTTTCAAGGTTTTTGGGAACATACAAAAATAAACCATCTATGTCAATAAGAACTGGTCCAATTTGCTTTTTTTGGCCAACATGCCTTACGCCTGTACAAAGCATCCCTGTAGTTGATTAATGATGATGATGATGAATGCAAGGGAATAAACTGCTAATTTTACATTTCTTTTTTATCTTGCTTTGTTTGTTTCTATGTTACTGCTGCCGAACCTTGAATTTCCTTCATGATCAATACAGTAGCTATCCATTTATCTAAAAGTCTTTCTGATCGGCTGAGGATGACCCAGTGACACCAATTAATGCAACAGGGTCTGGAGAGTAGAATAGAACTTGGGCATAGGCCTGTCACAATGATTACTATATTGACTAATTGTTTAGTATATGCAAGATGGATTTTTGGGGGGTGAATATTTATGATGTGTACAATTTCTTTGCACTACCGGGGAATTCTGGGTTATTTTTTAGCAATTTTTATAACATTAAATTAATAACTTCTATGGCTTATTACACATGTAAATTATCCTCGAATGTGTTTCATTTTGCTGTTTATTTAATGCAGCTCATGAATTTTTAACAGCATTGTACATTTAGAATATTTTTTGTGGTTTAAGTCTGCTCTGGGCTTTTTGTGGCAGTGGCATAAATTAGTATCAGTATTATCATTTATCATTTATATTCATAAACATCGTTTATACTTCATAAAAAAATCACACTTCAAAATTTGTTAATTGGGCATGGCTATGAGGCCAACGCATTATTTTATACACATTAGATTTTTGTAAACTAATGATTACTTAACTGGCTTAGATTCATGATACTTGTTTTGGAAATGGGTTATTATTAATGTGCAGACTAAATAGAGGAGGACAGAAATAGCTCTTCCCACATGTTTGGAATGCTGCTAAAATGGTCGACCACTTCCCTCTTCGATTGGAAAACAACTGGAGCATGAATTTAAAGGGGACCTAACATTTGTATAGGGACAGACACATGGTTAGGTTTTCAATCTTTCTGGGCCATTACAATGACTTACATTCATGTCCTGAAGACTAATCTAACCTAAACATACTTGCCAAACTTTAACCTCCTTTAACGCATTTGATCTATGAACCAAGCTGATCTAATAATGAATAAGATATCAGATAGGTCCCCATGCAATGTGTATACAGATTTCCCCCCCCCACAATGTGACAAATACATGCCCACACATTCTTGTATAATAATTGGTCTATTACACTGTGCAGAGGTCTTTAGACTCTGGAGCAGAATCACGCCTGCTGCCCATGGCTAGCACTCTATCCCACCGAGAGAGACAGCCTGTTCCCATGGTGATGGCCTCCGAGTGTTTGTACAGCTGCCACAGACGCACACATTCATACACACAAATGAACAAATACACACACATGTGCGCGCACACACACATGCACACACCAGCACTGACCACATCAGAGGCACCGGCCCTAATCCCACTTGTCAACAGGAAAAGGATAAAGAGAAAAGAGGATGCCGGTGTTACCTTAGCATGGTGCAGGTCCACGCCGTACATGGACAACTTCTTGGCGTTTTCTAGAAATTGAGCATCAGCCTGAGCAGGTGTCATACCCCTAGAACAACACAAGCACAAACAATGTTCAATGAAGATGTGGCACTCTTTGTATTTTTAATGGGCAGCTTTCGTTCATGTTTTTACATCATGTTTATACTTTGATGTGTAATCATGTGTTCTTTCTTCCCTTGTGTTTATTATACTTTTTACATTTATATTGTTGTCACATTCTAAATATGCGAAGATTACAAGTACTAAACTTTCTGTATTGTTTCCATAGCAGTTAACAAGACAAAATATCTCTTTTGAATACCAAAAAGATTTGTTTGTTTTATGAATTTAGGTGGTGACAGGACAGCAAGAAAGTTATGGTGAATAAAGAGACACTTTTGCGTCCATGTGTTTCAAAATTATGAAAATTTAGCAAACGCTGTATCATATGTCACCAGTAAACCAGAAGCTGAAATTGATGACTTTTCTGTATTCACTGACCTGTGGGACTTGTGGAGCTCCAGAATCTTCTCCTCCATTTCTTTGTTCTGATTGGGCGCAAATGTCAGCTGACTCATGTAATCGAGTGGCTTGGGCTGGTCAGGCTCGTAGTCTCCAAGTTCAGCCTGTAATTTCCAAAACACAGGTTAGTGTCAGATTGTTTAGACAGTCGCCCACATGCACAGCCCCGCAGATAACAGCACATGTAAGCTCTACCTGCAGTTATACCTGTCAAAAAAATATTCTGAAGTGTGATATAGTGCTAAAGAAAATATCCCAACAAACAATCTCATTGAAACTACTTTAAAAGACGCACTGTGTAACATTTCTAGTGGAGGGTCCTGCACATGCTTGGCTCTATGGAACTGTTCTCTATGGAAGAATTATTGTAATTTTGATATTAATGAATATTTGCTAGATGGATACGTTTAATGTCATACCCTGGGATATTCCAAGCAAAACAATAACATCTCCATGAAGACAAGTTGGTAGCGGACCCTCCGCCAGTACACCTTTAAGTGTCACTGTAAAATGTTGCTAAAGAACAAGAGGTGCAATCAATAAATAAATAAAACAGTGAAAAAATGAGATGCCCTGTATCAGATTTGTTTCCATGTGTTTAAGTAATTTTTTTTGTCTTGCCCAGTGCCAGTACAGATCTAATGTATAAACAGCTGTTGATGTCCAAATATGCCAGTTGCAAGCAGTGAGCATCAAGTGTTTCATTGTAGGAAAATCAGGAAGTGCATTGTTAGCATAACCCTGATGCCAAAACTCCGCTCTGGCTTCTGGAAGTTGTGAAAAGCACTTATAAACTGAATAATTATGCTCAGAATAACTTTGGACCACTGAAAAAAAATCTATTTTTTTAAACATAAAAATCAGGTACAGCGCTTTTAATTACTGTAATTGAGTCATACAAGTTACTTATAACAATATCTACAGTTCAAATCATACCTTAGAAGAAAGAAAATACAAAATGTTCCTCACATGTGCAAAGAAAATGTGCACACGCAATAAAAATTGAGCCTGAAAAATATTGCTACATGCAGTGGTTGATAGGGTGATACAGTATTTATTGTGATAGGTCTACCTGGAGTGTGTAGGACCCCAGCAGAGCATGTGTGACAAAGGAACAGGGCAGTTTACCGCAGGCCACATCCTCACGAAGCTGAAGACACAACAGGTACCTGACAAAAAGAAAGGAGACGAGAGAGGGATTTAAGCTCTCACTCTGAGTCTAAACAGGAAAATGAAAACCTCTTTGTACGCAGCTTTGAACAGTTCTAGTGTTCACGACAACAATGAAGTGGAGCGAAATTGCCCTCTTTTCAATCAGCTTTGCAGGATTAAATGTCTTTCTTTCAATTTAAGTTTTATTGTATGGTTTTTGTTTTTGATGGTAGAGCAGAAACCTTGACTTTCACAAACTTTTAGAGATTCACAGATAAAACTATTTACATTTGTGTGTTACAAAGCCATAAGGAGGTCATTCTTAAACTTCAGTCATCCAGTCAAAGTGGTTTTCCTCACTACACTTTACTGCCCCCAAACAATATTTCAATTCACCATTCAAAACACCATCTTTCATCTTTGAGCTTACAATTCTGTGTAGGAGGTTAAGAAGCATGACACTATAATAACCTTTTAAGTTTAACTCCAAACAAAAGACTACATGTGGTTGTGGAAAATCACCATTGTAACCATGAGTCCTGGTCATCTAAGGTAAACGTCTCCAAATGCGTGTGTGTGTGTGTTTTGTGTTTCAGGTTAAGGAGCTGACCGCCCCATTAGACATACATTCCACTCCTAAATGCTGTGTGCCTCCAGCCAACCACGTGTAATGAGCATGAATATGTATGCGTACTAGTAGTAGTGTCATGCAAAAACATGAATAAATTCAAGGGGCAGAGATTTTAAACTGTTTTTTTTTTTTTTTTGTGACAACTGGTTGATGAAATCCATTTACATTGCACACAGATAATAAAAACAGTCTTTAGACTATAGAATGAATAAACAGTCATTTCAATTTAAAAAAAAAAATCTTTACTATTATCATGTGTGGTGAGATTAAGACCATTCTAAAACTTCAGGAAAGGTATGGCTGATTCACGCCATCTACTTTCCCCCACCCTCTCTTCCTATTGGTTAACTTTTGTCATGGTCTGAGTGACTGACAGAGCCATTTAGCCAATTACAGCCAAGAGTGAACTTTCATAAGAAGAAGATAAAGTAGATTAAGTAGATCATGAGGCATCATGAAGCATAAATAAAGTTTGATCATTACCTCCTGTTGGTATTAAAAATGAAATCATGATCTGGCTTGTCAAATGTATTATATATTTTTGCCATACCTTCCACCTCTTGCCTTTTTGTGCAAATACCTTGTAAGATCTTCTGTGAGCAGTGAGGGATCGGGAGGGTAGAACTTCACATTGAAAGAAAACTGCCAGTTGTTGCCTGAAAAAAAATAAAATATATATATATATATAAATACAATAAACTCACAAACAACAACACACAAAATTTCAACTTCCACATTCATGTTTAAATATTTATCACCCATTTTGGTAAGAAATATTGGGAATAACAGCAGTAGGGGGCTGAGAAAAACTGAGCTGGGTGTGAATGAGGGCAACTAATTCAGAACAGCTTTTAGATGCAGTAATCCTACTGCATAGCATTCAAATACACACACAAACATGCAGCAGACCATTACATAACCTTTTTCTGACTGTGAAAAATAAATACTAATCTAACACTAATCTTAATCGTCCATCATATTCAAAATCATAAGACATCACCAAACATGCCACATCCAGGGATATCTTTGCGCATTCAATACAATAAAACTAATGTAGCAAAAGAATGCCCACTGGGAGCTAACATCACTACAAAATAATTTCCTCCTTCAAGGTCACCGACAGACTGCTCTATCTTTTATGCATAAATGAATACAATGACTCATCCCATGAATATGCAAAACAGGCAGTATATATTAGATGTAATCTGAAAAATCACATTTTAGTCAGGATTTCACTTATATTCCAAACAATTACAAAAATTATGAAGACAAGCAACTAAAGCATTAAATTCACATTGTGTTCAGTGAATAATATTTTATTATTATGAACTGCAATAAATAAAAATAAAAAAAATGTAAAATTCCTTTTTTCCTTCCTATCCTTCTTATACAATGTGAGTACTCATTCTCTTCAGATTAATCATAAAACAATCCATAGTAAATAGTATGTATGTGTATTATTTCCTTTGTGGCGTAACATTTGAAAATACAGAAATTATGACCAAATAATAACAATAACAATAGTTGCTTTGTTTTTTCCATAATCAAGCAGCTCAATAAACAGTCTTTCTCACCCTAGTATATTAGATTTGTATTTCGGGAGATTGGCTGGTGCTCTTCCCAATGTTCAGTGCTTGGATTCTCCCCTGTGGCCACTTCCTGTTTCTAAACAAACATCTATTCTCCCCACAGAGCACAGTAAATCCCCCGACTTCAATGCTCAGGTTTTCTTCTTATAAAAAGGCATTATATTTGTGTATTTGCTTCTTTCGCTCATCACTTTAACAAGTAACACAAGTAGGTAGCAGATTGGGCTATTCAAGTCACATTTTCAATAGGTTTACATTATACATAAACTAAAAGACTATGTACAGCCATTATACATTTTATTTTTTGAAAATTCCAGGAGCTAATCTGTTATTTGTTTGGATGTTTTGATTTCCATGTGTGCAAAGAATATATGTTCAACAACCAATAAGAGGAACTAAATCGAAATGGCCTTATTTAAACTCAATTGTACGGTTGGATTTTTTTTTTTTCCATTGGGCTTTTCAGACTTACTTTGTGAGAAACTGCCTGTTCAAGCGTGGATTACAGAATTATAGAAAATTTAATTCTATCTATCAATACAATACAGAAGTATGTATACATAAAAGACTGCAGTTTCATTATGTTAAAACTGTGTTGTCTCAGAAGGTTAGAAGAGGTTAAAAGGTGACACGAGTGCTTGAGTTAAACTTTAACCATCACACACGCTGGAAAGGTAACTGGACCAAATCCAGGGCTTCTGGGCCAAATCCCTGTCTCCTTCGGTTGAATTTAAAGTGTGCTCCGGCCAAGAGCAGCATTTAAGGGCTCAGGGAGTTTATTAGTGTGATGAACGAATTGGATTCTTATCAACTCCTTATAGAGTTTTAATTAGTTGTATTAAATTGTATGTATTTTATATATCGCCATAAACAAAGTATAATTTTTATTTAATTGACTATATATTTTCATAATTCAGATCACCAAAAACATAGCTAGACAAGGTTGACAGGCAAAGCATAGGAAATTATCATTTAGTACATTTTATCTACCTTCTCAACCTTTCTTAATCCATAACCCTAATTTCAAACCTATTTCAGATTAAATCAAAACAACTTGAACGATAATAGGGCATACTGCACAACATATTACAATAGCCATTTCTGCTATTTTAGTTGGCGCAATTATCAATTCATAAAGGCCGCATTTATTAAGAGTATAGATTGTTCTCTGCAAGAATAAAATGTATTTTTATTTTAAAATTCTTCTTTCGTTTATAACCTCATATTTCAGTTTTCTCTCAAATGTTAATAACAATGTGCACTCTGAACGGTCGTATTTTTTAAACGTATTGTGATCCTAACTGCATTTTTTTTTTTCTGGTAAGAAATGAGATCGTGATTAGATTTTTTTTTTTTTTTCAAAATTGTGCAGCCCTAACCTGTAATGTTATCAAGTTATGGTTTAGGAAATGGGAACTACACAACAACTGTGTTCATGTGTTAAAGCTTGAGACAGTTTTAGCAGTTGGAGAGAGAGTTAAAGAGAGACTCATTTGGCCCCAAATGCATGCACTCTCTCATATAAAGGCAGACACACATGGCGCTCCTAAACACACACACAAACACATGCACATATATATATACCGTTAGCCTGCTCAGTCTGTTACATTCCACTGATCCTTGGACCACAGGCTCAGCCACAGACAGCCACAAAACACAGGCATGCACGCTTAAAACACCATCTGACACTCAGTAAACCTATGGATTCAGAACACACCCAAACTCTCACTTCCTTCAAAATAACATTTTAAGAGCTAGGGTGATGTGACTTTGTAGATTTAAGACTTTAGACTGTGGTGGATATATCTGAAATTCTATACCAGTATGTCGAAGAATATTATGTAAGTTCAGGCACGAAAATTATCAGATCCTTGTTATAGAATATACAGTACATCTTGAGTTTTCAGAAGTTATTTTAATACTCATTTGATGCACCAAGATAACAAATTATAATGCCAAACTGCCATTCAAAAGAGCAACACAACTAAAACCTGACTTCCTGGGATAAGCTCCATTCGCCATTCATCAACAACCCCTAACAGAGATAGGCCCAGTTTTGCATTAATAACAATTTGTCTATGCAGCATAATCTAGCATTGTTTAAATGTAGTAATCAACATTTTAATAGCAATAATGAAATGTCTAGTATAAGATGCTACAAATTGAAACTGATCTTTGTGAAACTCAGAAGTTAAAAACTACATATACCATAGACTTTCATTAAAATGGCTGTTCTTTTTGGCTGCTTCTCAGTTGCTGCATTTTGCCAATGAACAAAAGGTTAGGTGTGGCAACAGGAGCCACATTTCTTTTAACCACACTTGATAAAAAGATCAATAAATAATGCAACAGCATGATCACTATCTGGTAACCTTTGGCTTGTGTCCACTACTGGCACAACTGCCATCAACCAGTGTCATGTATCCAACCCCATTTTGTCACGTTTTTAAACCTTGGTAACGTAACCCCAAAAGGGTGAAATATAAAACTTACTGCGGATCTGTCGCTTGATTTCTTTAGTGGGGTCCAACCAGCACTGAAAACAAAAGAGGTTAGATGTTATTTGAAGAAACTAGCCCTACCTGTTATGTGTTTTTGTGTTATTGGACAAATACTATACCTTATTGTTATGGTTGTCTATATATGTGAGGCCGAAGTAATCCTTTTCCATCAGATTGAGGTGCTCACAAACTTTGAAGAATAAGTACTGGCCTTTCACTCGTTTCTACAAAAAAAAAAAAAAAAAAAAAAAAAGACGATACAAAAGTGAAAATCGGCATACAGATTTATATTCAATATGTTCATTCATTAAAAGTGCGGTGTGTAACTTTTATGGCCGAGGGTCCCTCACCTGCTTCTCTCCATGAAAATGTTATGGTTTTGCCTAGTATGTTAAAAAATATTAGTCTTAATTGTATCCACCTCCATGGAAACAAGCAGCTGACGTTACAAAGCCAAGTTACAGGTCCGACCTATGGATTGGTATAATCTATGTAAATAAATAACTGCCACACTGATATTATTAATGCCCTACTGCCCCACTAAAAATGTCCATAACTGTCCCCTTATTGTACCTAAATTTGAAATTCCCTCCGCAAAAAGTGAGAAGAAGCTGTTGAACTACATAAAGAAATATTATAGTGCAAGTAGATTCATTTAAAAGTTGTGAATATTTGAACTGACATCTGCTTTGTTCTTTTTGTATAGCCACCCATCTCCATCTATAAGGACACAATGCTTCAAAAACTAGATAAAAGCTTCGTCTCCAAAATTACGACTATGACATTTACCACACATTCATTTCTGAAAAAGGGAAATATTCAGGAAACAAAAGCCCCACAGAGAAATGAAAGGTCAGACAGAAACGAGAGGACAAAAAAGAAAGAATGAAACGTTTGCATATTTGTTCCTTATTCTCAGCAAGCAGCAGTTCTCAGAGATGGACATACAGACAGGCTTCAAAAAACTGCAAAAAGAGAGGAAGAAAGCATGCATTTTCTAATGTCTAGGGACACTAAAATATTTGTGGTATTTTCCTATACTTGCTCCAATGCACAGGCAAACATACAGAGACAGAAATTTCATGGTTCAAGAATGTGACCGTTCAGTTTTATTAGACCACATCTGATTTTACAATTTTTTTTTAGAGTTTTCCTGTTTGCCAAATCTCAATTCCTATTAGGACAGCAAGTAACAATTATTTTTCTATAGTAAGTATGTTGCATATTTTAGCTCACTATTTAACTGTGTTCCCTATAAATACTACTCTATTGTGTGTAGGTTAATTCCAATGAGATGCTTAAATCCTGTTGTAACCAATACTAATGAAATTCTTAGAAAAGCCCATGTGACCAACCAAGTGCTTGCTTTGAACAAGTTCTTATCCATAACAAAATAGTAATTGTAAGAAGCAAAAAAGATCATTTCAATTTCTTCTATACTTAAAAAAGGTAAACCAAAATCTGAAGTGCACTTTATGTCACCTCAATAATCAATCAGAAAATTGTGACATTCATTCTCATAATAACATCACACTATGATATCGTGACATCTCTAGAACAAATATAAACTGCGTGTTGGGAGTGTGTGCCAAAAAATAAAATTTAATCTCTGGAATGCATTGTGCATCTCTCGCTCACGACCAAACTATGCCAGAGCAGGAGGGCTGGATGGATGTGTGTGAGTCCAGGACAATGGTGCTGAGCTGCTGTATCAGCGTTATCTGTTGACAGACAAAGAGCTACTGTTCAAACTGCCACAGACACATGGGCACACACTGATGATGGGTGATGCCATACTGTAGCTTAGGATGAGGCTTTGTCATGACTCTAGACCATAGACTGTAGGTAGGTGTGTGTGTGTGTATGTATATATATATATATATATATAATATATATATATATATATATATATATATATATATATATATATATATATATATATATATATATATATATATATATATATATATATATATATATATATATATATATATATATATATATATATATATATATTATATATATATATATATCACACATATATACACATACATACACCGTAGCTATAGTTAACCTGCCAGCCGCTACGTTCCAAATAAAAAGTGAACATGGGAGCTGACTTTACACTGAAAAACTGTCACACCTCTCTCTAACTGTTGTTATGAGCCTCATCATTTTGGTCTTAAAATGTTCATTTTAACCCGCTCTACATTATGCCGGTGTTCTTATTTCACAATTTTTTCTGTAAATAAATTCTTTTACCTAATATGGAACTGACTGGAGCTGAACGCTATGGGTGATGCCACACTCCCATAGTCTGCTTCTTTATACAGTCTATGCTCTAGACAAAAATGTACACTTCTCTCTCAGTTGGTACAGACCATAGACTGTATATATAAATGGTCATAGCCAACACGCTAGTCACCACGTTCCAAATATGAAGTTCGCATTGGAATATTGTGGCCCCTCCCTGCGTGACTGCTGTAGTGAGCCACATCATATTTGTCTTAAAATGTTCATATTAACTCGCTCTATATGATCCTCTTTTCTTCTCCACTATCTTGTCATTTTAAAAAATCCTATTCATAGCATAAAGTCTGGCTCCAAATTTGCCCCTGTAATCGTTAGCATCTCCAGCTTCATTTGAGCGGCTATGGACGCTACAAGCGACATCTTCTTTATACAGTCTATGGTAGACAGACACTTAGAAACCTCTACTTTATAAAATCTAAAAAACTTTGTTAATGACAATGTCAATCTATGCCATCTCATCATCTCATCACTGCATATTAATAACTACTATGTATTCTTACTGGAGTGCTCAAAATGCCATGATTTTATGTCTAAATTTCTAACCATCTTGGCTATCCATGGCTTTCAGAATGATGAAAAATTAGGCCAGTAGCTATAGTGATTAATTTAAAACTAATGTGTATATCTTATAAATGGGTAAAAAGTCCTCAAAATGCTGCAACACAAAGCTGAAACCTACAAGCCTACAACCCAAATACTTATACAGTTCAAAGTGAGTGTGTGTGTAATGTGGAATGACGAAAACAGTGCTCTGTAAATTCCTATACGTGTCACCTAAAACCTGTGATACCAGTGTGAAGGGCATGTGATGTGGGGAGGTCCTGTTTGCATGTGAGGGGGGTCTATAATGGCCCACGTGCTTGTTAGGCAGCAGATGCAAGCTTCTAATCTGGTGGGACCCCTGTAATCTGCCATGTTTGTGTGTGTGGTGGGCACTAGACAAGCCCCTGCAGTGTGCTCTGCTTTGATCGGCATTTATCCCCCATAAACCACGCCCAAACTCCATTGGACCAGATCCTGCCTGTGCCGTCGCTTCACTTTGAGTCAGAAAGTTAAATGGCTCTACCGCAAACAAGCACACTGGTATTAACCATTACATCAGGGGTTACGTACTGCCTAGGTGACCTGCCAAAGTAAACCAGACGGACAATATTGCTCAAGATCGTCTAAAGATCTAAACATATTGTGCTAATTGGTTTATTTATTTAACAAGAATAACTGGTTATTTGAAGGTGTATCATGTTATAACTTTTCTGGGGAGGGCCTGCAACCTGCTTGTCTCTATGGAGATGTCATGGCTTTGCCTAGAATGCCCCACAGTGGCATTAGACTTGTGTATCTCAATAGAGCAAGCAGATGATTGGAACTGAGTGAATGGAAAAAAGCTTTAATGCCATACAGTGAAACATTCCTAGGAAAATAATAACATCTCCATGGAGACAAGCAAGTGGCAACCCTTAAACAGGCAAAGCTACATAATGCAACTTCAAGCAAAACAAAAAATAATTTCATTACAGCTACATAAAACCTTCTGCCAGCTCCACTCCTAATATATTTATTTCAGTAACAATGCTGTGTACTACTTTATATAACCAATAAAATATATGAGATCATTATTAAATTTGTCAGATTTCAACAAACAAACAAAAAAAAAACAACCGCACAAGACCTATGGTGCAGTTTTGGTTGTCTCACCTCCACTTCACAGGTATAATCGGTCCCATCCAGGAGCGTCACATGACACACCACCAGCTTCATCTTGTTCTTCCTCACTAGTTTAAGGGGGGACTGGAAAAGTGAGGTCTGGGTCTCCTTCTCCCCTTCAGCAGGAGCCTCTGATGTCTCTTTTACTAGCTCCTTCTGCTGCTCTTCGGTCTTCTCTCCTTCTGGGACAGCCTTCGTCTCCTCCTTTGCACACTTGTCTTCGCTCTTCTCCTCCTCTACTTTCTCTTCCCTCACAGTCTGACAAGAAAAAACGACCACAATGCAACAATTAAAAGGTTACAGACTGCAGTCCCTCTGGGTAAACATATAATCAAGTTTGTGACATAATAAAACTGTCCGAAGTGTAGTTATAGCTGGTCTCCCTCACTATTCTTTGTCTGGAGCTAAACAGAGTTCACTAAAACAAAATGGACTACTTACAAAATTAAGGCGTTTATTTTTCAGGATTTTTGGAGTGGAGACTACAGTGATGTCAATGGGCGGGCCTGGGTGGTCTAAATGTGATCACTGGACAGAAATGCGAGTGTCTGAGAGAATGGTCCTCTATGTTGTATACAATGCGGAAGTCTCTGCAATGTTTTATTCAGTTATTTAAGGCATTTGAACTGAGGGGAACTATAGTGCAAAAAACAGATTTTGTGAAAATATGGAGTGATGAAGATTCTGGATATTCAAATACAACTAATATTATAATAATGTATCATAATTTATCAATAATTTGCTCTAGAATAGTTAAGTCCATTGGTTTTTGTAGTGCTCCTTTCAAAATGTCACGATTTTCTGAGTCAGAGAAAGTGACAATGTTACTGCTTTCTCTATGCCCCCTTTTTTTTTTTTTTTTTTTTTTTTTTTTTTTTTTTTAGATGTTCAAAACCAGAGAAAATATTTTACCTTTGTAAAGAAAAAAAATCAGACAGGATCAAGTAAATATTGTGCGTAATGCTGATGAATAAATAAATAGACCGGTTTGAGGTGTGATTATAAATCTTATTCTTTACTCATCTGCAGTCTTTTAAGTCAGTAGTGAAAAATTTTATTGCAATGCTGTAGTCTAGGCCTGCTGTATGCCTGTAAATTATATTTCTAAGAAAATGTATTTTAGAGTGTTGTATTTAAGTTGTATTTAAGATGTATTTAAGAACAAATAATTATAACCAGAAAGATTATTAAATACCTCAGTCTCCTCCTTGACATCTGCTTTCAGTTCTGCCTCCTTTTGATTCACTTGCTCTGAATTCTCTTTCTCTTCCTCCTTCTCCTCTTCCTCCTCTTCGGCGTGTCCGTTCACTTCTGGGGGTGCCCCCTCCTTCTGCTCTGTCTCGTTGCCAACAGCCTCATCTGATGTCGGATCGTCCTTAGTGGGTGAGGTCTGTAAAAGCACCAGGTGAATTTAAACAATAAAATCCTGTCTCTTTATAATTACATGCACATAGAATAGTACATACCTGGGTTTGGGACTTCTGCTTCTTGAGCCATGACGGCAGGTATCGGGATATCCCTTTGCCCTCCTTCTCCTTCTTGTCTCCCTCGGCGATGACTACTTCCTTGGTCTCTTCGGGCGCCTTCTCTGATTGGTCGATCTGGTCGGGCTGAGCTGCTGACTCCTCCGCTTTCTCCTTCACCTCCGTCTCAGTGCCCGCTTCTGTTGTCATAGCGACACGTGAACCTGCACAGTGACGATAGTGACTATTAAAAATGATGTAATATGAGGAGTCTACCTGCAGTAAAGGTTTAAAATGGATTTAGCTACAATTTCCAAAGAAAAATCACTTTGCTTCACTTACATTGGCACACACATACATTATTAAACACACACAACATGAATTTTAGCCTGAAGTATATTTTATAAATGACCCACATGGTCATTTTTCATTTGTAAAAGTGGGTCAAAAAAGTATGTCAGCACTATATATTAACTAACGCATTATTTATATTACAAGAAAGTATTGACAAATTTCAAGGTCACCTATCTGATTTCTATAGCCATTATAATTGTCCCACTAATGGCCTCATTTTCAGCATGTACATAGAGAAACATTACATAAAATTTCCAATATGCCTATAGGGTCTATTGTTGACGAGATCACCATGGACTTTATCATAACATATGATCAGATTTCTTCTAGAGTTTCTTACAATCTAAACAATACAGAAAAATTGCATCTTGCCCACCATCTGTTTGACATTATCATATTCAAGACTCTGAAAACGTCAGAGGGTATGGATTTAAAACATTATGGGAGTGAGGTTGGGTGATGTTAACATTGTAATTTGAACATACTCAGACGATATAATTGTCAATCCACCAGAAATTTGTTAAAAATTGTGTTAAATGCATTGGTTCTAATTAACGTAAAACTAACAGAGCAGAAATAGTTCTATTTCTTTTTTTTTTTTTAGTTTTTTTCAGTTCCGTTTGCATTTCTACTGTAAATGATAAACTCAAAGTACATTTTTACATATTTCCAAGTACTGATATTTTGATAGTCAGTCCACATCTAAGCAAATAAGCATTGTCAATAACAACATACACAATATTAAACAGACATCACACATTTTAATTCTGTGCAAACCAGCAGTTTGAAAACCATTTGAATACATGATTATTCCAACCTCTAGCAAATCTGTGTTTTACATCTGCTCTGGTATGACCTCACATAATAGCCTTTCCATTAGCTTTCCTCTTACACCCGTAAACAAAAGACACATGACTTAGGATTACATCATGACGTCCCAACCAGCGTCTTTGAGCAAGTCACAAATGCAGACACACACATTCCTACATAAAAGACACTGCTGGAGGAGAAGGGGGGAATATAAATGACTCAATTCATAATATGTAGAGTTTCTACCCCGTGGCTGTGGTCAAGTGTGCACTCTTCAACCCAAATATCTGTAGGCAGGACTGCATGTACATGTCTTATTGCCCTACAGAAAGCGTGATGGCGATTCTCTGATGACGTCAGACATTACATTCAAGGACATGTCGAGGTTGATATGCAGTGGATGTGCTCTTCACCTGCTTTTATCTTCCTAGGCCTGTCACAATAAATCCTATAGTTTACGTTTCAGTACGGACTGTTGTGGACTGTTCAGCAGTCCACAACAGATACATGTAGAACCCCCCACAATGACATAACCATAGAAACAAGCAGGTGACCGAACCTTAACCAAAAAGTTACACAGTGCACCATAAAGCTAAATCAATTGCAGTTCATGTTTTTAACAATATTGCACATTTAAAATAGTTTTTGGAGAATAATTCTGTGTTATAGTTTGGTTTCAGTATTCCCTTTTATCATCTACATTTATTTCAGCAATATATTACACAGGCCTATAGCTTGCTGCTATGTTTTGGACTAGTAGAGGTCAAGAGGTCTACAGCTAATCCTCTGTTAGTAAAAAGGAGCAGAGTTCAGACAGATTTCTTTGTGTTAAATTGCACTAAGAATCTGTATTGTTGGTGTAAGATAAAAATTCAGAAACTTTAGATGGCTGAAAATGAGAAAAAAAAATCATGTTAATCTTCTTCAGCAGATTGCCCAGCACCCCTACTTTTCATTCACTTCCAATGCCAAAAATACATTGTTTTTCCTCAACCTGTTTCGTCACGTGTATCCTTTCATCCTCTCATTCTATTATTTGGTCTGTCATTTGTATTTTACCCCTGCTACTTAGATTTTCACCCCTTTCCGCACCGCCACCTTCAATAAGGTGGACACACACACAAACTCACCCACAATACCCTGCCTGAGCCACAATGTAGGTATGTGTACTAGGGTAGGAAGAGGAGGGGGGCAGGTGTAAAAATAGCTCATCTTACGTATGATGGGCCAATGAAAACGGGGGAGATTAGAGTGGTGGATGACAGAGGTGAGGATGGAGGGAGGATGGCCGACTGTGACAAAATGAGAGAGCAAAAAAAGCTTTGTTCGTACGTTCATATTACGTCAAAGCATCTGAATGTCTGTAGTGGGGATGCGCCAATAAGATACTGGTATCTTATAGTCCCGCTGAAATATTGATGGATAGGATATATGTTCAAAGATAAAGATTTAGTCTATACTCTATTTTAGTCTTTAAATTGGTATAATAAGACGATTTACTGGCCAATGTTGGCTAAAAACACGTTGTAATACTAAATGTGTATTTTTTCCAAAGTTATTCTTCTATAGTTACTTTAAATCATAAATAACAGTTACAAACCCCATTTGGATGATTTTTCATCACATTCTGTTTATGATTAAAGGAAATAAATTACATTTTCAGTCTCTGTCCCAGTATCGGTTGATATTGGTATTCGCAGATACTTGGCTATAATACCGGCACAGAAAAAGCTGGATCGGCGCATTCCTAGTTGTACAGGCTTCAAGAGAGTATCTGCTCAAATGGAGCTTCAATGCTGAAATAACACTATGCTTTTTAAGTGTTGTACTCCTAATGCTGATAAGTTATTGTAAAGCATTTGCAAATTGTAAATCGCGTTGTTACGGTACATTTCAAACTTGAGGCTTGAGGATCAATACCACTGTTGATCACAATGACAAAAAAATATCTAGATCTTATCAAAAAAAGATATAGTGCTATTCAAGACAACTAACTATTCTGGAAAGGTTCAATGCAGATACTGATCATTTTTTTACAACCCTAACATCCCTAACATCCTACAGTACAGTATACCTGCACCTTAAATGTCATACTAAATAAAACCATATGCTGATGCTGCTCTCCTCTCTCCCCTGAGACTCTGAAAGCTGGCATCAGACTAGAGCTTTTTACAACATGTTTGTCACGGCTGTTTCAAAATGGCCCTCTCTCTCTCTCTCTCTCTGCACCACGGGGACCTTCTGCTACCTCTCACTCTCTTTTCTCCTCTCAGTTCATCCTCCTCTTCATTTGCCCATAGTGCCCCTCTTTCTCTCCTCTCCAAACTCATCGTACCCCCACTCTCCCTCCCTTTCCAAATAGCTTTCTTCCGGGCCTCTTTTCAAAACTCTACAATCACCCACTGGAATTATCAGTCCAAAGACCCCTCCTGTATCCCTGTCCATCCAGAGTGTGGGAAGAGCAATTATACGGCACAATATTACATGTACTAAACCCAGAGAGACTTTGAAAACTCTTTGGTTAAATCTTATGCTTTGATCAAACTATTCCATTTCTTATCTGGGCTTTGCAGTAAAGTACATAATTAGTCATGTTAAAGATGCACTATAACTTTTTGGTTGGGGTTCCATCACCTGCTTGTTTCTATGGATATGACATTGCTCTGGCTGGAATGTTCCACAACATGGCATTATACAGCTCTACCTTACATTTATTAAAATTAAAGGTAATTTTATACCTCAAAAATACCTAGAGCGGGTTGCCTCTCCAAAGATCTGACTTGTAACTTGGTCTGGTTTGGTAAAAGGTTTAATACCACACTGTGAAACATTCCAGACAAAGCAATCTCCATAGTGTAAAGCATATGACAGGCCCTCCACCAGAAGAGTTACACAATGCACTTTTAAAGTGAAGTTTGGATTTTCCGTCTACAAATTACAAAATGGTTGTAATTACAAAAATTGCAAATTACAAAATTAATACCTTAAAACACATCTATCACATATGAATCCCTATGTCCCGTAACATTTCTAAGAGAATAAAATAATTTCTAAATTTCTTACCCTTTCACTCTTTCCTTTAAGTTTAGCATAATACTTACTTAAACACTTACATGTTTTGTACCTCTGTATCGACAATTATTTTCCATTAGGTAGTTTAGTTTTGTCACTTGGGATTAGCTATATAAAATGAGCTTTCAAAAAGGATTTGTCTAAGAAAGCAAGAGACGACAACTAAAAACATCTTACCTGTGGTGGTGCTTTCCTTCCTTTTAACTTTCTATCACTTTCTGCTCGTCTTGTTCTGACTTGCTTTAACCTTCAAACAAGATCACTGTCTCTTTACATCTGCTTTTCACCTCTCAGCAAAAATGTGCCCTATAAAATGGCATTGCCATTTTTTCCTCCTCCATCCTCCACTTTCTCTGTCTGATCCTTGCCGTGCGACCGCTCATCCACCCCACGGGACCAAACGCTCTGAGAAACCAGGCCAGGGACTGAGAGACAACGGAAGGAGGGGGTGGAGGAGATGGAGGAGAAAGGGCATGAAAGGAAAGCCAAGGAGGGGAAACTTAAAATATCTTATTCACAGGAACACAACACTACATCAGTCTCAAATTTGTTGTATTTTTTTTTTTGTTTTGGCCAAAGGCTTTAATTGAACCAGCACAAGTGGCATGAAATGGGGTGAAGAGTTGATAGAGACATTCAGTAAACCATTACAGGCAGGAGAACTCGACCTCTACAACAGGGGCAGGTTCTAGTTTTATAATCAATCAAGTATTTGCAAGTGCATTTTTTGGATTGCCCTTTCAACTATGGTTGCATGACTGAGAGAAACTTGATTCTAACATGTAAAGAACAGTGGTAGTCCCTAACTGCTCTACCAATAAAAAAAAAACCTAACAAAATTACTATAAATTAAGTGCACCAGTTTCAGTGTAATGAAAATTGCCACTGCTTTTAACCCTCAAGCTCTCCTCGGGGTCACACTGACCCGAAGAATTTTTTTCCCCTTCCCGCTCTCTTGGGGAGGGTCAATCAGACCCAAAAATGTATTTATTATTAAGAAGGAAAAAAGGAAAAGGAAAAAAATAATATATTCGGGTCAATGTGACCCTGAGGAGAGCGAGAAGGTTTAACAAACTAAGATCCAGGTTTTTATGAGGTTGTCATGGCAATGACCTCCTCCTGACCTGTTTTGAGCAGAACAGATAAATGTTTATGAGACATGTCTTTTAGCTGCAGTCATAATAAAAAGAAAAAGAAAAAACAAAAACAAAAACGGCATGATTCAAAAGAGGCGTCCCTGTTTTTCAGTTAAACCGTGAACTCCGCTGAGGGACACAAAGCAGGAAGTGGTTTCATGGTGGCGGCATTCATGGTTGAATCTGCATCAATAAATCCCCATGGAGACAAGAGATTACTGCAGCAAAAATACAGATTAGAGTGCCAGCGTAGAAGTGACAATGGAGATTATTACCATGGATAAAACGTGTTTAAAGTGACCACTGCTGTTACATGGAGGGACTAAATCATGACAGCTACTTTTCATTGTCACGCACAGAGCACAGGCATCCGCCCCACAGCAAGGCAATGGGCTCACGAGGTAAAAGGCAAGGAAGGAACAGGATCAAAGTTCATGTATAACCAAAACAGATTTTTTTTAAATAAAATTTGTACAGTTTTAGTTTTATGTTTTTAGACCCAGGCAATAACATTCAGCCACTACATCAAAGGTGTTTCACAGTACAAACTACAAAATCTGCTGCTGGGAATATTAAAAGATAAGGTTAGTAAATACAGTATTTACATTGTAGGTTGGGAAAATGTCAAGGCCAGCTAATTGGTTGACACAACTACACCTAACATTTTTTTTTGTTTTGTTTAGGCTACATTTGAGGGAAAGGGGAATATAAAATTTTGAATACAAACATTTCCAAAACATGGAGTGGGAACTAAAGTTTAGAGACTAATTTCTTCCAATTTACACTGGTTACATTATTATGAAACAGATAAAAATTAATTTAAAACAATGTTGGCTTATCATAAAAAGCTCTACTTGTAATCCCGATTGCAGAGGGACATCTCTTTCCCTGAGGTAACTGCTCAGCACTGATGCAACACGCTGTAGCCTTTTAAACTCCATGTTGTCCTATAGTCACTGAGCCTTTGTTTGGACATAACACTGTGTAGTAATCTGGTACACTCTTGTATGATCTGTCCATCTGTCACGCAACATCTCACATAAACAGAAGGGAATATGCAGAGAGCATGCAGAATTACTTGGACATGGTGATAAAAATGCAGACAAAGCAAGCAATAAGCCAGGTTGTCATAGGCAGTCAATCACGTCTACTGTAAACCTGATGCAATAATTACTATATTGACTCAATATAGAAAGGTTCAATAATTATGGTCTGTACCTTTTCTTTGTACTAGGAGTGAATTTATTCTTACTTTTATAGTAATGATCTTTTTTACATTTGTGCTGTAGTTGGCTGAATAATTACCATCTACGATACATTGGATATTAGAGTAGAATCAGCTACTGAAGTGTTTAATTGTGCCATTTACTTATTGCTGGACATATTTCTTGCAATACGGTTTACTGGGTTCATCTTGCTGTAGATTTATTATGTCAGTGGTTTAAAATACTTTGAATATTATTGTGATTTTGTTCAGTATATATAGTATATTGTACTTCAAAATGTGTAAGTGTGACAGGCCTAATCACGTGTGGATGACGGTGTAGAAATGTCCCTGCACTATGACCCTACCAACAGCAGATTACACACGGGATAATCCTCTATGTTTTTGTGTCTGTCTGTCTATCCATCTCCATCTCAGTCTATCTCCTCTCTCTGTTGGGTCTTCTGCATAACTACACCCTTGTATCTTCTTCGTTGGCGTCTGAGCAAATACAAGCAGTTTCCCAAGTGATGTTTAACTGACTAGTACTATGTCATTACTAGTGTAGGTGTGTAATTACTAGCGTCGTACTGCTAGCCATGTCTAATCATTAACTCATTTTGTATTACATCTTTTTGACAGCTGCAAAGTAGGAACATTTTCTAAGACTTAACTATTACATTAGAAGAATAGCTCATAACTGGTTTGGTCACTGTTTTCCCCTTTTCTCCAATTAAAGCAACCAGCCAGGCATAAAAAGCACTGTGCAGTTAAAAATTTCTAGGTAGTTGGGATAAAAGGTATTTGGGTAAAGAATGACAGTAAAAAAACACAGCCTCATGGGTAATGGTGGGTGTGGTGTTGCTGTGGAGACCTACATCCCACAGAGAGCAGTGACAACAGGTGCCAAAGCAAAACAAATGACAGACAATGATTACATTAGGAGTTATATTACCTTATGAGTGCAGGAAGTCTAACATGATAAGGGATAGTGGAGGATGAACATGTGGTTTATTGTATTCTTAAAGCAACACACTGGCTATATGAATGCAAGAATACAGTAAGTAAGTTATTGGTAGAGGGAGAAGGGAGTCATGTATTCACAGTATGACTGTAGTAATTAAATAGACTTGAGTGTTTAAGTGCAAAATATAATAATAATAAATTGGTTAGAGACTCGTGACCGAATTTGATTTGTTATGATCCAACAAGGAAAAGTAGTAGTGAGCAGTATGTGTTTTAGCATTAAAACTGGGTGCAATTTCCAGGTGCGCAGACTGATAATTATTTATGAATTTGTATTGGATTTTGTCAAAATCACGGTCACTGTCTAGTCCCACCGCTAGGTTAATGTACGGTATATTCGCCAGACTGTCCATTTCTCTTGGACAAGCAGTGGTTTAGCATAGTGCAGTGAGATAGACCAACATGAATTTCTCCAAAAGCTAATCTAGTTTAATCTAATATAGTACTGCAATATAAAAAAAACACACACACATAAAATTAAGCATCAGATTGAGAACATAACACTAATCTTGACTAAAAAAGAACATCAGAATTCCGTTTGTCTATATCTATGTGTAAAAAGTGGGCATTGCACCGCAGGTAGTGACTAACCGACTGTTCAGAACTCAATACGTCTTTCTAACAAGGGCAAACCTCAAGCCATTGCTCTAAATTTAGTGGTTCCCATGCGACCACAGAAGATGTCCCAATTTAAGAACCATTTTCTCACTTACTACTCTGCGGACGTGCTGCATATTACACAAGCAAACAGAGCAAAGATACCCTAGCATTACCCAGATGTTGAGTGACTGCAGTTTACGGTCAATGACAGGGCCAGACAGATTACTCAGACGACTGTATCAGCTAATCCCAGGCCCACGACCTTTGAACTCTAAACAGGAAGCAGGAAGTGTGGCAATGGGACAGTGCACAGAACCCAAAGATGACCTCCTCTCTTCTTTCCGTATCCCTAACTCCCTTTATATTCCACATCATTAGTCCATGTTCAGGATCTTATTACAGTGGGTAGGCAAGTTATTCTGGTTTCATTGTGGTGAATATTTCTAAGATTTTTGTCTGAAATGTTAAAGTGGAAATGGATATGACCAAAATTGTTTAGCCACACCCTTGAATGCTCTATTGAGCCTTGTGTAATATAATCAGTTTCTCAGGAGGAGTCTTATTCATTCTCATTCTTCTACGGCAACCAACTGTTTACATAGTAAACACAAGAATACCCTTGAGACAAATATGCCCAGAAAGTGTATTTGAGATGACAATCGAGCATGCATTTTCCAAAATTAAAGTCCAATGAAAACAATTAGAAACTTGGTCAACTCAGCTCTTGTAGGGTTGTCAAAATATCAAGAATCAGATGCTAATCAATATTAAAACTATTGAATCAAAGCTTGTATTGAAAATTACATTCTATTTCTATTGTCTAAAGAAAGTGTTTTTTTTTTTTTTTTTCTCATGGTATTGGAATAGGTATTGTGTATCAAGTCCATTGAAACAGAGAGATTTTTTAGAATCATGGCAACATTAAACTTTTGCAACTACCACTGACTTTTGGACTTAAACTCCAAAAAACAAGGCATCTAACCAACCTCACTGGCAACTGCTTTCTCCTCCTTGACACTTCTTTATATTGGTTTCCCCTCACACACAAACACATCACAAAGTTCTTTCAACTCAACCTCAATGTCTTCTACAGACTCCTTAAACCAGCTAATTAGAGGATGCTAATGGGTCAACTCTCTGTATCCTGATCCTATTTTTTTTTGCCAGAAACACACTCCAGTTTTCAAACTTAAGCAACTTCCTCTACACCAGCTTTACTTTAAAATTTCCCAACATTCCTCGACTTTGTTCAGACAGATGCATTGCAAGAAAATGTAATATTGGTCATGTTTGTCTATTTCAGAGTTATTGCTAGGACCACTGGGCAAAAAAAAAAAGCATAACCCAACTGAATCCAGAATACACAAGTTTTAATATTAGCTCCATCAGTGATACAGAATTACCCAAATATCTACAATATAAAAGATCAAGTCAACAAATGTTTTCAGCAGGTCCTATACCTGACATTCTCTTCTTCCAGTTCAAATTGAAGCCTTTTATAGCCTTTTTAAACAGACATTGCCAAGTAATAAGCAGAAGAGACTTTTTGTCTAATCCAATCATACAGTTGGATCAGAACCATACAGAAACAAGCTTGCCTGTTACTATGGTTGAACATCAAAATAAGAGAAATGACTAAGTGGCTAGGCCAAATAGGTCAAAATGAAGTTCCTGCCTCATGGTTTAAAAGTACAGCCCTTTAAATAATATGCATTTTATTTGCATTTCCTCCTCAAACCAAATATAAATAGAGCGTTTTGCTTAGGTTTATATAATAATATCATCATCAACAATCTTATTTACACATCAGTATCAAAAGCAATACAAAGTGCATTTGAAACACAATATCTTACAGTGTGTTTGGGACATGGCCTTTCAGAACTGCAGCCATTTGCCCCACGCTGTCCACTCTCTCTGTGTGAGAATGTGACCCTCTGCTGATTAATCTGTTTTTAACCATGTCTGGACTGAAGCCAAAACCACATGCTTACTCTCACTCATACTAGCTTTTTTTGTCTTTTTCATTGTATCACTTCTTTCAGAACAGAAAAAGGCTATTGCCCCCCTGGTACTACAACAAGGATGTTCTTTTCTTCTAAGTAGTGCCCCTCCAACAAAACAAATATACCCATAGCTCACTTCAAAAACACCATACACTCTACTGCTCTTCTTCAGTGTATCTGTAGCCCTCTTTCACTTATTGCTCCACCCTCCACGATCTGAACTCTTTGTTGGGGTAATAAGCTGAACAGTGCAATACAGTTTCCATTCATGCATGGCTCTCTGATGTCCTCTACTTGAATCAAAAGTCCTACAATGCCTGCTGGGTGAGCAGACCTGCATGCTAGGGGCTATTACTCAATGTCATGGTCGAGTGCTGCTTTGTAGAATAATAAGTCTATCTAATTATTGGGACTATCCACTGCAACAACAATGAAAGATGATAGGGTGTAATTAAAAAAATACCTGAACAATAACAAAGGATAGAAGGTTGGAAATATACATCATGTAACTTTTTGGTATTGCAAAAATCTGAATAGTTAATAGTATGATTATGATATGAATCTAGCATATCATCTGGCTAGCATCAACATTGTTGTAGTATTTTATTATAATATGCAACTTTTTCAGAATAAAACCAATCGTGGGACTGTCTGAAGTTTTGCTCCTGTTGAACCCACAACCCCACAGTAAAAACACACACACATAGGGATGTTCCCATAGCCTTTCCGAATGGTTAAGCAATATCTCTCCCTTTCTGTCACTCTCACTCAGCCTCTTCCAACATCCACACATTTCCCTGGTCTTATTAGCCATCCATTTCTGCTTTTGGCCAATCAAAATAGCCTATAGGTGAAAGAATATATCAAACTGCATGGCATGTACTCATCTGCACACCTGGTTTGCTGACATTTACTGCTCTAGGCTACCTCCATTTCCAGGGTCATCCTGTAAAAGCATTCCTCAGTTGTTTTAAACCTCTTTTCAGTCTCCAATAGCACTAAACAATCACAGAAACAAAGCTTGTATCCATTCTATTTTCAACACCAGAGGGTTTTAGCTAAATTTAATGAGCAAATTCTCCCACCAAGATCAACCAATTAGGCCTTCTTCTCATTAGTGGGCTGTACAGAGATGCTACTGTTCTACACTTCCTGGTTACCGCAGAGTGCAAAGATATTACATGAACACTGAGACAAATTTAAGGTTAGATCAGGGCAAAATTACAGGTCTGTGAGACTCTCAAATACACAAAAAGAGAATTATGTTAACCCAATCATTAGGCTTAACATGAGCCACGATACATGCAGATTTCCAGGGCATCCAATAACGCAATCAGTTTCCCACAGCACCTCTAAATAACCATAGTCCGTGTAACGCAATACAGTACAAAGGCTTTTGTGATCCGTGCAACATTCAATTGGTGTAATGAGACCATGAAAAAATAGGTGTAAAATCAACTCTATTGTCATATTAGGAGCCTTTAGATGTGGAGTTGTAAGCACATTTGGTTGCAGTGGGCTGTAGGTCTGTAGCTATTTTTCAGTTATACATTTTAAATACGATTTGTTTTAGTTAAGTGAGTCTGAGTTAAAGATATATGCCCACATGATGATGATATGTGTTATATAATCAAGTCTCCCTCTGTCAAGACTTTTTATTATAATAAAAAGATGCTTCAGTGGAGGAGAAGAGGAACTCAGACCATCTTGTGCTGAGTAAGGTGATGACTAGTCACACTCACAGAGACAGGGGTTGGATTGTAAGAGGATTTCAACAGTTATAATACTTAACTGTCCGTATGCTCTTCTCAGCCATGTACAGTGGGTCTGATATTATCTCCTCTCTGAAAAAAGGGGAGGTGGGGACTTGGAGAAGACTAACTAGGCTAAAATACACCTTGATCAAAGATGGATTTTTTTTAACTTGAACATCAGCACCTCATGAGACGTGTCTGTGAAGTTGCAGAGTCCATGCAATATGTCGGTTAGGGAAAGGTCCACAGTGTTATCAAAGTACAAATACTGCATTTCTATAGTCTATCTCTGTAAGAGTAAGAAACATGTAGGACTCAATCATTTTCATTTCATTTTGGGGGGCATCGTTAAATCCCTCAAAGGAAGCAGTAGGGCACCTTCTTCTGCTCGTGTTTGTTCGACAAGTAGTTTTTAAGAAGTTACGGGCTGCTCCAAAATCACAGAGAGGGGGTGTTAAAATGCATGTTAGCCCTGAAGTTAGCGTCCATCTTTCTGAACCTACCGCCAAAGGTAACTCACCGTAAACGACGTAACTCTACTCCAGGAAATACGACATCCACCTCCACACTGAGCGCTTTTTGTTCAAAACTGACTTTTGCCCAATAATACAACTCACTCACAGTGTATTTTGAGGATTTAACATCTCTGCGGACGATCTAACCACGGTAAAGATGTCCGATGACCGAGTAACAGCATGGGGAGTCCGCAGCGGAGGTGATGCGATAGCTGGGATAACATGGAAGATAGATAGACGCCATGAACCGCTCACATCGGAGGCATGAGCCCAAAATTGCGGACTTTACTGCAGACAACTACACGTTTTTACGAATAAAAGCACACATGTATGTCTGAGACGTAAAAGTAGTAGCTACACGTTTCCTTGAGGCAACTAAACTAACATACAAAACACATGAAAATACAAGAAAGAACGCGTTCAATCAAATGCATCAGAAGGTAACATCACGTGATTTGAAGAGAGGCGAAATTAAACCTTACCTTATGTGATTTCCAACAGTTTGTAAGTGTATTTTTATCGAAGGTGGCCTCACACGCGGTTCTCCTCCAAATAGCGCTCGTCCCTCTCCCACAGCCTCCAAAAATCTCTACTACAATCCACACACTGAAAATCTGGCCCTAGCTCAAACCTACGTGTCAATCATCTGGATATCCCGCCTCCTACAGTGCAAAACATCTTTTTACGGCCTCTCATTGGCTGCCTAAGGTTACTGTACAGAATACTGCAATCTGATTGGTTATTTCAATTGTCTATTCGCTACAATGGGACGTTCTAAGCGGATGTAGTAAAGGTAAAATAACGAGACACTGCCATCTATAGGGAAAAAGTAGTAACTGCATGTTTACATACTGTGTGTTTGTATTTCTCAGATTGTGTTTTTTATTACTGGACCACAAATAAGTATAAAAAGATCTACTTTTTAAGCCATGTTAAAAAAAAATGTAAAAATGTGTCTGCGGCAATCAACAAAGTAGGCTTGTGTTTGTCAAGTTGTGTAAGACCTACCTACCTAACCCTCCTATTTGTTCCACAGTAATTTGCATTTTCCACATCATCAGAGAACCACTGTATTTAAATACGCCTTCTCTTAAACACAAAGTACTCTTTTGATTACATAATGGGTATAAACACAGGCGTTTTGCTTCACAATCACACACCATTCTTATATACATGCTTGACTCTGCCCACAAACAGATTACAGAAGCTCAGGTAATTGGCTTAAAGTGCATGCTGCATTTGCTTCCCATCCAGCATCAAACATGCTTGGTAAAATTTATGCCAGAAGAGGTAATGTGAGGTAATTCTGACTATAATCATAAGAAAAAGAAATAACTAGGCTATATATTTGGATTTCTGTTGATATGCTTTGGTAGACTAATTAGAGCATAGCATCTTTGTGTTGTGTTGACTCACCAATGGCAGTGCACATGTCCAAGTGGAAAGCATGTTAAAGAAACACAATTAAGTATCAATGTTAGATATAACTCAAAATTCCCCACATTCTAGACGTCTGTTTTAGTAATAAACATGTTCCTTTAACATAATTTGTTTTAAATAAGCCTAAACCTGTCCAGGAACTGCTGGCTGTGATTTTCAACATTGAACAGTATTGGGTTGCATTTGGCAACAGTAAAATGTTTATAGAGTTTAGACTAAATACAAATTACATGAATCCAGTGTTAAAACATGAAACCATATAGTTTTATTTTTCTGTTTATATTTATTTTCTTTATTTATTTTTATATCTATAAAAGGTAACACTTACACAGTCTATTTACTTCCTAAAACAATAGACTTCAGGGCAAAGGGAATCCAAATTACTCCCCTGCCCCTCTTTCTGGCCCATTAAAGCTTCAATTAAATTTGAACCTGATGACAGTAGCCTACCACTTGACCTCCTTTACCCTCAAATTAGAATTTAATGAAAAGCAAGACATGGAGTATACACACAAATACCATGTTGGCTATAATGCTACTGTTAATTCAACAAGACTCTATTGAGAATAATATAATAACAAACACAAAGGGCTTTGAAAAGGACCACCAAAATCTGATCTAAACAAGAACTAAAAGACTAAAATAGGAACACATGCTAAACAATATCTTAAATAGTGCAAGAAGGCATTAAAGAAAAAAAAAACACATTTAACCAAATTTACTTGAAGTGTGGAGTACCAGAATAAGCCAGGATTCCATATTTTGGGAACCACTGGACTGGACTATTTTATGTATTTGTCCCCGCTGACACATAACTCCACTGTAGCTTCCAATAACTTGCAAAATATAAAGAAAGGAAAATGGCAAAAATTGATATGCTGACCTGACTGACCTGCAGTGTCCCAGCAGCAGAAACAGAAGATAAGCTAACGCTGTAATGTGTTAACATAGTATGGCTTTAGTTTGCTATACAGGCGTGAGATCAAGGCAGTACAGATTCCCTTTGGGATTAGTGACGAGCTCTTCTGAGGGGAATTACCCATGGACCATCTGGACAGCACTAGACCAAGTCCAGCCAAGTACGAATCTCCCATTGAAAAACTATGTCACTGAAGTTATAAGTTGCATGCTAAAAAAAGGGGTAAACATTTTTAACTATCAGAGAAATATTTTCAGTTTTATTCATTTAATTGTGGTAATTTTGAATGCTAAAAACTCTATTATCACAGCAATGGCACATTTGTTCACCAAATGCAAAGTCCTATTAATTTTTGGGTCTCCATGTAACCCAACTTTTTGGTATACCACTTCCATGACTCCCATTTAAGAATAAATATTTCTGTTGTCTGGTTTCTGTTTATTTGTCTGGGTTTCAGCTTTCTCTTATATAACATTTTAAGGACTTCTTTCTTTCCATTAACATTTAATTTTAAATTGTTAATTGCTACTTTAATTGTCCTAATTTTTCATCATTCTGAAATCTATGGTTGTCTAATTGTCTTTATTGTATAGCATATTTGTAATCAGTAAACAATTCAAAACGGGACACTCATAAGCATAACAAACTGTACATTACCCAAAGTTAAGCTGGTCTTCAGGTGGAACGTGCTGTTCTTTCTCAGTTCTGTGTGTCAAACAAATGTAAAGATACTGAACAAATATTGGTATCTCCATTCCCCCCAGTTTGTTTAATGTCATGCTGTAGCTCTCTCTCTCTCTCTCTCTCTCTCTCTCTCTCTCTCTCTCTCTCTCTCTCTCTCTCTACCTCTCTCTGTCAGTCTGTTTGTGAGCGTGTGAGTGCAGTAAGGCTACACTTTTGGATCAGGTATCGCGCACAGGTGAACAGGAAGAGGAGCGAGAAACCACGCTGGGGATGGGTAATTGTCTGTTCCAGAAACATCTTCGGTGGCTGATTCCAAGAAGGCTCCATAGCACTAATGACTCATTGTTTGCTCAAGCACTCAATTCTTTGCAGGCCACTAAGTCCAGACCACACCAAAAATATTTTCCCCACATAAATAAGGAAGTTTTGATCTAATCTCTGTAATGACTATGATGGCTCTTCACTCTTCAGCCGATATGATATGGCTCATATGGCACATATAATTGGCTTTGATTTAATTTTAAAAGAGACCTCACACGAGTCTTTCAGGTAACTTTTGTTCTTTAACGGTGCAATATGGAATGTTTCTGGTGTAGGATCTGTCAAATACTTTCTACATGGAGATGTTATTGCTTTGTCTGGAATATTTCACAGTATGGCATTAAACCTTTCTATCTTCATGGATAACAATCCAGACCAAGTTACAGGTCAGGTCTGGGGGAAGGTAACCCCGCTCACGGTCAGAATGCAATAAAATTACCTGTAATTAAATGCATGTAAGGTGACGGACCCCCAATCAAAAAGTTACAAAGTGCACTTTTAAACACCAGTAATAGGGTTAAATGGTGCACTTATGCCACTAGAGGGAAGCATTACGCTGTTGTGGGTAGGAAACCTAATGTAACTAAACAAATCATTTGAGAAGTTTCAGAAGCCTAAATTAGGAACATTAATAGCCTACTTCAATGTGCATGATCATTATTTCTGAAATATTGTCAGGCTCCTTCTCAGCTATAAAGACAGATTTAAAGTCATTTCTCAAGAATGCACGTTCAATGAGGCTTCAAAACTTTAAGATCTACTTGGTCACTGCAGATTTATTCCACAACACCTGTTTAGCTGTTTAACTGTTTAACCTAGTAGTCCGAATAACTCTCAAGTACAAAGTAATAAAATGTCCGAATACATTAAAATGAATGTGCTTTAGGCCTACCATTCATAAAACACAAAAAAGCACTTATATAAATTGTCTTTCTGAGGCTTTACTCACAGTTTAATGTTTACGAAATAAGAATTGTTTTCAATAAGCCTGCCACTTCTGCCTCATGACCCTAACGAATCTAAAAGATGTGGTGTGTCTAATGAGTGTTGGATGCTTTACTGGCTCTCACCTGTAACCATAGAAACATCCACTGCTGTTTCACTGGGCCAGATCCTGATTCAAGTTAGTTTTACTGCTGCATCTCTGAAAACACAATAACATGTGAGAATCAATATACTTTTTGGAGTAAAACAGCTGTAATGAGTGTGATAGCCTCATTGTCACGGCTCTTTAACTTAATAGACAAAAACATTTTACCACTTGATGACAACATTCAAATAAACAATTTCCCGAATTCACTAAACTACAGCCTACACCCTTGACAGACAAAGAAATCACTGAACTGTGCACAAAATGAAATACTGAATCATTGTCTGATCTGTTGTATTGATCAAATAAAATATAATATGATAAGATACCAAAACATTTAAAAGTTTGGACATACCATCTCATTCAATGTTTTTTTTTTTTTTTTTTTTTGAATGTTTACTACTTTATATGAAGCAAGGTGTAAGAAAAGTTAAATAGGTCAACAAATATATATATATATATATATATATATATATATATATATATATATATCCTCAGTGTTGCCACTCTTAGCTTTATTTACAGTGCTGCAAACCCTTGGCCTTCTCTCAATTAAATTCATGATAAATTCTCCTGAAATGTCTTGCACTTCACAGGTTGTGTGAGTGCAAAAAAAAAAGTTTACTACTTTCCATATGTGTCCATTCATATATTTTGGTGCCTTCAGATAGATTCTACAATATACATAATTAAGGAAACAAAGAAGAAATAATGAAAAAGTGTGTCCAGACTTTTGACTGATGCTGTACTGGGCATAAGAAGGCCTAATGATAACTGGAAGCAATTAGGTGTAGTCTTTTTCCTCTGAATTTGCTGCAGCTACACATCATCATTAGGCTCAATTAACACAATGCCAATTGCCAGCAATAAAACCTGTAAATACATGTTTTATTAGCAACTCTTGGGTCTTATAAACAAATAGGACAGAGCTGTAAAAATCTTTATCAGTGTAGCCTATACTCATCAAAAACATGTAGTCCTATAGGTTTACTAAAGGTCCTACGTTACACAATAACACAAAACTGACTCTTGTGAGCTTTAAGCCATGTTATAATGTTTTTTTATCTCCTCACATCTCCTGAAATTGTGTTTTGTTTCATTCACACAAGTTCACACATTCAAGTTTTCACCTTATGTTCAGCAGAGATGGGCAATGTCAGGGTTGAAATGATCCAAATGATTCTAGTGAAAGGGTATGGAGTAAAAACACAGTGGAGCGCTTCTTGTATTACCAAATTACATCACAAGGTGGAACAGTGTTTTTCATATGAACAAAGAACTTAGCCTACCTTCAGGGTTTGTGTGTTAAACGTGTGAATGAAACAAAACACAACTCCAGGTACAGTATGTTTATAATGAGGAAACAATATAGCATAAATCAGGTTAGAGTTGTACCTTATTATGCCTTGCTATGAGTTGTTCTAACGTTTTACCAGGGCATTTGTAATTAAACAGCAACTAAATTTTTTATCTGATGTAGAATAGTCTGCGACAGACTAATCTGACATCTCCAGAGCACAGAATAGACCAAGACTGCTATGCATAGTGCTGATAAGTGAGAGGAGGGAGGCAGGGAGAAGAGAGACAGCGCGTTTCCGGATTGTGCCGTCAGTCAGATCTAGCTTTTACTACGAGCAGCATGTCAACACCAACCTCCAGAAAAAAACTATTTATCGTGAGGGCCACTGTCAGTAACAACGCCCTTTGATCGCGACTTCCAAAGCTTTCCAACTCCGGCGACGCAAACGTGAAAGGATCGCCCATTTTTGGTCCAATTTTTGAAAACTTTTTTGGCGTTGGAGCGCAGAGCAGCGTCGAGACCGTGTGTTAAAGGGAGCAACCAAAGCATCGAAGAAGAAAAAAGCGTGAAATCTTAATATAGTAGTGTTTTTTTTCTCTCGATTGGTTGTTGTTTTTGCAGTACGAAGAACCAGGACTCGACTTGGATCTGATGCTACTGGCGGTACACGGTGATAAAATTTGACCTCCCCGGATTGAAGCTTTGGAGAGGCTGGGAAGGTATGGTAACCAAGACCTGATAAATTCACAGTTTTTGGATGTTTGCTACCATTATTCTGTTCTAGTTTTGTCATAGCAGTGGTTGATTATCACACAATTAAAATAAATTATGAACTGTGTACTTTCAAAGCCTGGGCAGGAGGTTTTCATCAAAATAATGGCAAAAACTGGATTTTCTTTGGAGTTAATTGGGCTCAGTCATGCACTCACATTGTAAATTGTTAGCATATTTTTGTAACTAGCTTTCTTTTTGGTCCAGGGACTGCAGTACTTATCCAAAAAAGTATTAGGATTAAAGAATATTCTGATTTGGGGGACCATCCTGAGGTAATTTGTCTCTAATAAGTGAAAATGAGGCTACTTCAGTGTACTTTATGCATGGAAAAGGGGTACAATAGATTGCTAAGAGTAATGGAAAAGAAAAAATCAGTAGCCTGTTGTTTTGTCATAGTCACTTAAGCTAATTTGCATAAGATAGGTCATTATTGCATTATTTGAATGACACTGGCCTTTATTGCGCAAAAATACAAAGTGGTTGCTATTTGAACTGTGCAATTAGACAGTTTCCAAGTGCTTCTTTTCTTTTTCTCTTTACTGTGTCTTCTGTCATTGCCCACTTGTGCAATCATGTGGGCAGTTTTAATATTCTCACAGTCCCACTCACTCTCAGAGCAAAATGGGTTCTGTCTGTGCAAAGCTTTTCTCACCATTATCTGCTCATGTTTGAATGTAATATTTGTCTTTGTAGTTACTGTCCCCTAACCAGGATGAAGCCTTGTTTATCTGGTTAAATATTTGGAAAGACCTTTGCTATACGCTCTTCTTGGATCCTGTAGGAGACCGCATCATCATTGGAAAAAATGAAAGCACCATCATATATAACATGAATAAGATTAGTATAAAAGAAATTTGGAAGTAGTGTTGTTGCAGTACTAAAGTATAAAACAATTTTGGTCAAGGAAATAGTTTATTATGCAATACCAATTTCAATACCACAATAATATTAAATACGCTCTTTCTTTTGACAGTATGACATTTTAACACACAAATAGTAGTTTTGTTATATTTTACAAGGAGATATTCTTTGCCTGCTGATATCTATCATTGCCCAATTAAAGTGTGTTGAAGGGATGAGCAATATTGAATAAAATGACATGTGTTTCGACATGTGTTACAACGTGCCTGTAACTGCCTCAGATCAGGTTCAAGTACTGCCGATTGCATAATAATAATTATTATTATGTTAATGGTTTGAAAGAAAAACACAAATGTGCAAAAGATAAAATTTTTCTTTTTATCAAATACTTTTTTTTTTTTTTTTTTTTTTTTTTTAGAATTTCACAGCTCTCCTGCTTTGCATATAAAATGTGTTTTAAAGATGCTACCTTGCAACTGCTCACATCTACATACAACTTTTACAGTACATTTTCCACATGTGATGACAAAAAATCCTTCAGTGATTTTTCCTCCTGGAAATGTCTACATATTTCCTTCCACTCTCTTAACCTGACCTTCACCGTAACTAATACATTGTCAAAGCTCCTGCAGCTCACAGAAGTCTTTATTTAGTGTGAATAGAAAGCAGGACTTGTGACTAACCCTCCACTTGAGAGGCACAGCACATTGTGTCCATCCCTCTCTCAAAGTGCGTCACTGGTCTACAAGGAAATCCCATCTGCACCACATAGTTCAGACTGCTCCTTCTGCTTAACTTATCTCAAATCAAGGCCTATCCCCAGGCTCTTGGAGGAGGCCAGGGTTCAAACATATAGCCAGGGAGACAATAGTACGGCCAAGTACCATCAACCCATGCAAAACTTAACCTCAGTAAATTGACTGCAGGGTGTATTTATTCTATGAACATTTTAGGGAAAAAATAGTAGATGAGTTTAGGACAAATTTACAAATCATAGGTTTTACTGTGTTTTTGTGGCTGTTGATCCTTGAAATTGCAGGATAGGACGAATGCTTTGATGTGGGCCCAGTGTAGTTCTAGTTTAATTATTTTTTCTTCCACAATAAAACAAATATAGTTCTTGAAACGTACTGCTAGAATAAACACAGCAGTATTTAGATTAGATCCCATTTAGTGATACCAGTGTTACTAGAAATACAATAGTAGTATCATAGTAGCATTCAGCAAGACACCTAATTCTATTTACATAGTAGATTTACATAAAGATAATCAGAATTATAATAAATTGGATATTTTTAAGTATTATTATTTTGTTAGTCTCTTTTACTCTTTTACTCTCTGCAGTGCACCTTTTAACCAAAATATCTTTAGTCAGACCTATAAATATAAATAACATTGTGCAATATAAAAAGAGTACATTCATTTTGCTGGACTAGGACCAACGTAACGCAAAGTGTTGTGTCAGCGCTCACTCAGGCTTATTTGCATTGTTAAGTTTGACACTTTCCATTTTAACAGCACTTGAATATGCTTTGCTAATGTTGATAGAATAGTGGTGTAAACAATATCATGTTATAAGTGAGCAGTACTTCTTTATTTTACATAACACAAACAAACAAAACCAGATATAAAATTGGCTAAAAGAAGGCAAAATGTGGTAGAGGAAACTAAACTTAGTGTCCGAATACATGCAAATCTGGTGTCATCATCAACATACACATAGACTGAATGTAGGAGAATCATAACATTATAAACACCTGCTGTTTTGTCTGCTAATCTGCACTCTGAGTCTATGTTTCTTGTTTTGTCTGATTTTTCATTTGTAGATTTTTCTTGGTCCTTGGTCTTTGTGTGTTTTGAAGGGCCTGGGTAGAATAGATTCATCATGTTAATGTGTAAACTTCCATAATAGAGCTAAGTACTGGTAGTAATTTAGTAAGTGTATTAAAATAGTGAATGAGTAGTAAAGATACCAGTTTGGGTTGCATTTATGATGGTCATAAAAACAAATTAAAGACCTTATCTTCATCAGTTGGGAATGTCCCTCTGGCTGTATTTGTTTCTTAATGTTTAACTGAATTGTGATCTATGGGGTTAAACACTAGATTAAATCCTTGTTGTTGTGTTGCAGACATCCTTGTGGTTGTGTAGCTGCTGACTGAATGCAGAAGAGGCAGAAGCGCCCTTGACTCAGGGGACATTGTCCGATGTGTGTCCAGCTCCTGAAGCCCATGGCCTGGCCGCGGGGATGGCAGCCTTTGCCCTGAACCTCAGAGTCATGAACAGGTCACTATCACAGTGCATTCCTCTTCACACAGGGCTATGCCTAGAAGCACTCTTGTTTGGTTAGTTTAGTCTGACAGGCGGTTTAACAAGAAATATGGGCTCTCATTTCATTTAACTTCACCAGTCATTGAGGAAGAACTCCTGCCCTATTTTCCACTTAGTGCTTTCCTTTGTTTGCTCTGTAATTCAAATTTCTAAAATTTATGAATCAACTGAAAAGTAACTTAACATTACGAACAACTAAACCCTTCCTAAACGTTTCTCATAAATGACATGCAATCATGTAGATAGTAAACAGCAGTGTTATTACTCAAGTAAATATACAAATACTGGGACAAACAATTACTCAAGTAAAAGTTTCACATGAAAAAATCTACTGCAAATAAAACTGTGTAAGTACCTGTTTAAAAATGTACTTTAATAGTATAAGTAAAATGTATTTTGCAGAGATTTTTTTAGAACAATTAAAGCATCAAACATAGTGATTTTGATAAAGAATTTAGTGAATTTTAAGGGATTTAATCTATTAATACATTTTTTTAGCTGTGTTTTTTGCTCAGATTTGGGACAACTTTCAAATGTAGTGAAGTAAAAGAAAAACAGTTTCCACTGTAAAAAAGTGGACTTTTTTAAAATTTACTTTTGAACTTTTGTACTACATTCCACCACTGCTAAACAGCTGTAAACAACAACTGTATGTGTATAATTATGATCATGAATGAATCATGAATGACATGAATTACATGACATAAAAATCTGTATTGTGCTGTTTTCATGTGTTTTTCTTCTTGTCTCTTTAGCAGTAATCAGTTCCACGCTCAGCCAGGCTCCTCTAACGGCTCCAGAGCGAGGTCCAGTGCTGTGGGTCGGCCCGTGCTCCCCGTCCCCGACAGAAGCACCTACTGTCCTCTGCTGGGAGGCCTCTACAGCCCCACCAGTCCCTCCAGCCCCACCAGCCCTACGGTAAGAAATATATATCACTTAGTCAAGTTGATGTGTTAATTAATTGCCAAGATGAGATAGGCCTATTGTTATACTATTTACGATACCTGTCCTGTTTTTTAAAAAGCAGGTATCTAAAGCCTAAAACCTGCTATTAAAATACGCAAATGACTATGTTCTATGATGTTGTAGCAGTGTTTGATAGGAAAAGCTGAAAGAAAGAAATGTATGGTTGTCTCATTAATCCAAAGTTTATTTGTGCTAACCCGTCACATGAGAAAAGTATATGGGGAAGCACAGTTTAAGGAGATGTACTTTTAATCCTGACTCTATGAACTTCACCTTGAAAACTTAGTCCACTACTCTGCAGAGCTTACCTTCATAGTATTTACCTTACATGGTATTCCTGAATCACTCCCCTCTTCACCCTTCTTTTTTCCTCTCTGTTTTTGCTGCCAGACAAGTCGTCAAACTCTGGGTCCAGCTTTTGTGTTCCCCTCTCCCTCCTCCCCCTCTTCCCTGTGCCCCAGCCCTAGCCCGCCTCGGCGTGCTCGCTCCCCTTCTCCGCGCAGTCCCGAGCTGCTGGGTGTCAATGTGGGCCAGAGGGTGCGCCGCCTGAGCTCGCCCGGCTGTGAGGACCGAGGGGAGGCGGAGGGGCAGGAGGAGCGTCCGGGGGAGGGAGGGGAGACCCGTGAGGGCCGCAGACGCCAGGCACAGCTGCTGCAAATCCACCGCGAGCTGCAGAACGTGGAGGTGAGACTGACCCAGCGGTTTTGTGTTGTGTAGGGTGGGTTGATGCCCAAATACTAATTAATACTAAAACTATTATAAACACTAGATAACCAAAAGGTAAATACGCAAATGCTGATCCTTATCATATCTATTAGACCCATGAACTCTTTTAACAATATCACTTTTAGCTGCACCCATTTGTATTAAACAATATTGGCCTATAGAATGTTGTGTTGTTGAATGTTCACAGATTTATTGTATTATGTAGCTTACATTTGTCTATAATTTTATCTGGTGTATTCAGAAAAGTGTTGTAAAAATATCTGCAAATACTGTGAGCTGGATTACGTCTCTACAGATCTGACCTGTAACTTAACTTGATGGTGATACAGAGATACATATTTGTAAAACCATATTGTGGAACACTGCCTTCAGCGCCAAGACTCTCAAATCGACATCAAAGTGAACACCTGTGGTATAATATATCAAGGATGATAACCAAACTAACTTAAATCCTTTGTTGCCTTTCTAGGTCAGAGGAAAAGTCGGTATTTTTGAGGCCCACATCTCCGGGATCCGTGCCCAGGTTAACAGCGAACTCCAGCGCAGTCCTCGGTCTCCACGACGATCGACTAGCCACGCCCCTTTCCCGCTCAGCCAATCCCAAAACTCTGCACCCCAATGCCCAATGACACACCCACAGGAGAGCAAGGTTCCCTGTGTGGTCCCCAATGGAAGAGAAAGAGAGGAAGAAGGGGAGAGGAGGGAGGAAAGTTCTGCCAAGTTACCCACGGAGAACCAAAATGGACGCAGTATGGATACAGTTTCTCAGAATTTATTGTCAGATGGGGAGAATATAGAACGACTTGGAGGGAAGGATGGAGACGGAGATGAACTTCAAGCTAAACGAGAAAGGACAGAGATAGAGAAAATGGAAATACATGAAAATGAAACGCAAATGGAGCTAGCAGAAAGTGGTGTAGCTTCTTTATCGGACCTACCAGATCAAAACCACTCTTTCACTAACACTCCTCCAATCCCAGCTGTTATAATCACGGACCACGAGAGCCCACTTCCAGCTTCAGAAGGCCTCAGCTCAGACCAGCCAATGTCTTACACGCCAAGTCCAGGCTCGAGCCCCATTCCTGGGCACAACTTTTCAACCCGCTCCCTCAGAAAGCTGTCTTCATCTTCCACCTCCTCTGCTGGGTTCTCCTCATCATGGGAAGAGTCTGAAGAAGACATCTCCAGTGACAATGAGAGGGGGGACCAGCTACTCAACCCGACCGTGCTCAGTTCTCAGCAGAAAGCAGTAAGTACAAAATCAAACGAAAAAAACCAAACAAAAAACTTAAGATCTTATTTTGTATTTATATATTTTAAAAGGCTTGTATAGAATTATTAGTAGAGTAACATAGCTCAAAATATGATCCAAAATGTGTTTTTTCTATGGGGATTGTCACTTATGTCAGTTCAACACCTGTTTATCATAGCTGTTATGATAGATCACTGATTGCTGATTAAGTTAGGGTCTTCACAATGTTTGTTGTTTGTGTTTTGCTTTTAGTGGAAACGGGGGAGTAATGGAGAGATAGAGCAGATGCATGTCTATTTGCTCCATTGAATTGCCTCATGTGGCTAAAAAAAGTGTTGGTGAATTGAAGTGAAAATTAATTGAAAACTTATAGGCAGTTGTATATTTGTTTATTTGCTTATTTATTAACACCGAAATTATGTGGGACAGAATATGATTCAACATTTTTTAGCAATAAAGATGCTCTATGTAACTTTTCTGGTGTGGGCGTTTCCACCTGCTTATCTTTTGCTTTGCCTGTAATGTTCCACTGTATGACATTAATTCATTTATCTGGCATTTGTTCAACTACCTACCTTTTTATTGTCTCTACATGCTTTTTAAAAACATGCATTCCTGCTGAGAACTGGGTAACCTCTCCACAAATCTGAACAACTCAGCCTGCTTGTCCTAGTAAAGTTTGATTGTTTTAATGCCATACTGTGCAACATTCCAGACAAAGCAATTACATCTTTATGGAGACAAACAGGTGTCAGACCATTCACCAGAAAGTTACATAATGGACTTTTAAACCACAATGCCTGTTGCAACCATAGACTCAATAACTCATGGTGACAAGCAAAGTTACCATACCTTTTTATCCACATAATATAAAACACACATAGACGGTGATGGCCCAAAGGGAATTCCGTAGCTATTTAATATTGTCTTAGTCAGAGTGTGAGACCTGATTTAGCACCCATCCTGTCAGTTGTTGTAAAGTGTTCATGTTGATACGTGCATTGCGTTTGGAGTTGCCCGTGCTTGTAGCCTGCTGCTGTATAAAACTGTCCTCCCCTCCCTGAGATGTGGATGACATTCTCCCAAACAAAGCCAGCTCTGTGCCTGACCTGTGTGTGAGGGGGTGTATGTGAGGGGGCGTGCGGGGAGTACAGAAGGAAAGTGGTGTTATTAAAGGAAAAATATAAAATTCGAGAGAAACAGTCATAGGTACTTTGGTAGAGCTGAAAAACTGAGTTGAAATATTTGTGAGTTTTCTGGCAAGCATTACGATTAGATTTGCAATTTATGTTTTAATAACGGGATTCTCTTCAAGTTCACATTTTAAATGCTTCAAGTAGGACTGATAAAAGGACTGAAATATGAAGTGAAGACATCTCCAGTATCACTTTTCAGGACATGTTTGTACAGATCTAAACTACAGGGTTAGCGGTTTTTATACAGAATGAAACAGGAGATTTTGTTATTTTGTTTGTGAAGGAAATTATGGTACTTCTTGTACCATATAGATTTGCTATTTGTGTTCATTCAGATTTCAATTTGATGGTGATTACTCTTGCAGGGCTACTTTTTTTTCCTTTTTTTTTCTTTTTTCTTTTTTTTTTACAGTATTTGGATCTGGTTCAAACTGGAGGCAGTAACATTGTGTGTAGGTGGAGGGATGCAATTTTTGTTTGTAGCAATAAGTTCACAACACGACCATCTCACTTCTGCTTTGAAATGCTTTGGATTACACTGTTCTTTGTTTTAAAAGAAGATGACACTTGCTGGTTTTCACACTGAATAGATATGAGGATGAGTCCAGGTGTCCAAAATTAAAACAATTTCAGATTTTGGAAGAATTGCAACCACCAGTTATAAAATGCATTGGCAGTTTCCTTGTCAGAAATGCCTGTATTTAATTATAATTACTTTTATGCCATATAGTTATGCCGTGAATATAGACAAAGCTATTCATACAACATATGCAGTTTGTTTGCAAGAACCTTGCAGTTTTTCTCACCTTTATTTAAGAACATTGCATATTCCATACTCTATTGTACGTCCATGTGCACAAACAAAGCTAGCACTGCCATGGTATTTAACAAAATACCGTAGTGATATAATAATTAAAAAAAAAATGAAAAGGAGCTTGAATTATCATGTTAACTTTCTAAACTTAAAAAAAAAGATAGAGGTATAATATTTCTTTACAAGATGTGTATCACAGTGCAGCTGATATGTCCCTTCCTCCTTGTCTTGTCCCTATGCGTGGCTTCATTTAAATGGCTGTGAATATTAAATGGCACTTCAGATGCTCAGGTTTTCTTTCTTAAACCTGTCTGGGCTCCTGCAGGTGTCCTGGCCTGCAGACTTCATTTGTTTAAATGAATTTGGCTGCTGGATTTGAATAGGGTTTGTTTTCATGTTTGCATATCTCCTGCATTCTTTGTTTTCCACAAGCAGCAACAAATGCTTTTGTTTGTCAGGATTAAATGAACCACTAAGATACATGATGATAAGGATGTTACAAGCAAATTTCAAAGTTTAGTTATGATGACCGGGCAAGTTACAAAAGCCAAACAGCTGGCTAAAAACATAGAAAACATTTAATTTGAATTAAAATGACTTGATTTAGCAGGTTATTGTATTATTACAACTTTTAATATTAATATGTTGTGACAGGACCTGATAGAGGGGTGTCAAAAAATGGATAATATCACAGTTAGTTGTTCTGGAGATATGAAAAAACTGAATGTCGAGTATGTTGTCTAGAATTAAACTATGACAAATGACAGCAAAAAGTGAAGGCAAAAGCAGAAATGTCATGCTTAATCTCCCAAATAGGGAATAGTGATATTTCTGCTCTTTTGTGGTTACCAGTAATTCCATATCAATCCAGTTCTTCTCTATACAAAGTCATTTACAGATGCATTGTTAAAATATCATCTATATTATGAGATGTGTATTTGCCATGTTGACACTTGCACATTTTAATATAATTGTTTGTCTTATTGTAGCATATATAAAGTGAAATTAACCTGTATCTTAACCTCTTCTTGACGGCTCCAACCTGCACATTGAGTGCATGAAACAGGCAGAAACACATAAAGTATGCTTGATTGTGTGGGAGGTATGCAGGAGAGCAGGAGCGGTGGAGACACAGAAGAGGATCGAAGTAGGAACATAAAACAAAACAAACCTGAGATTAAAATGAACTGGAAACTATGCCTTAAAACCACAAAATTATCTCTCTAAATTCCCAGTTAATCTTTTGCCTTTTCTTAAGTAACCACATAAGAAGTGTTCAGGCTTAGTCCATGTATGTCAGGGATTGTGGTCATTCATTGTAGTGTAACCTTCAAAAGGTTTTCCAAAGAAAGCGTGGCATTTTAGTTTTTTTCCCCAGAACACAGGTGCCCACGTAATAAGCCATCTGCTCAGACATGGTCATTAGTTTTAAGATGATATCATTTAGTTTTCTCAGAGCATAGCACACACTGTTAGTTCAGAACAGAGCCATATATAGAAGAGCTTTGGCAGATCTTTCAGCGTTGGGCATTTTTCCAGTGAAAGAAAGAGGGCTGAATCTGCTGTGGTGGAGCACTGGCAACTTAAGGACACCTGTGCTTAGATATAGATCAGTTTTCAGTTGTGTTAAACCTATAGGCCTGTCACTATAATTACTGTATCAACTTATTGTTCAATATCTGAAAGCTGGAAGAACATTTATTTGAAGTACGTTTTCTTTGCACTACTGCTATTTTTTGTTTATTGTTTGGCAATACAATAAGATTTAAGCTGTAAAAGGTTGAATAAATCACTACTATGACTCATTACAGGTGCAAATTAAACTACTAATTGGTTTCATTCTGCTGTTTATTTATTGCAGCTCATGGGATTTTAACAATATTGTAGATTTAGAAGAGTTTGTGGTTTAAATCTGATCTTGGGTTATAGTGTCAATGGCATAACAGTTTCAGTATTATTATTTATTGTCTATATTATCTTCAGTAATATATCACACTTCAAAATGTGTTATGATGAAACCTGTTCTTTTAATTGTATTTGTTGTATTTAAACCCCTGAACAAGTAATTGATAGAGGCTAAAATGTAAAGTGGTTGCATTTTATACCTTTTTGCCAAATCAGTAGAGAAAGCTTGTTTTGGAACAGCTTCTAATAGAAATAGGAATAATTTTGAATAGGCTAAGCTATTGTCCATTTCGTGCACTAATAACTGAATAAAGAGGAGTAGGGCTATAGGGCAAAAATACTGTATAAAATAGAATAAAAATGAAATTGAGATATAGGTGTTTATGTTTCACTTTGTTTACAATACATACATTTGGTAGCTTCAATGCAATTGATTCTATCCGTCTTTGTCTAATAACTGATTGATAGGAGGACTAGAATAGTGTATAAATTGTGTAAAATGAGCCCTTTAAATTATTACTGAAATAAATTATTGATTATTTGCAGTTTTAGAGATCAAAGAGCAAAGACTGATGAACTTGTGCTGGGTCATTAGTCAAACTGACAGACGTGGTGCCTCAGAGTTTGTTTGTGAAACTTTAAAAGATGCTCCTCACATAAACAAACAGCTGCACCCTTTTCTCACAAACATCTCTCACAGCAGAGACACGCCCACAGTACAAACTACTACATCCCAGTACTTTACACTGTAAGTACACTCAACAGTTTCCACACTGTGACCTCAGGCCTTTTGAATGCATTTTATAAATTAAACTGTTGATTGACTGAAGGTGGAAGAAGTAGGGCAGCAGTAAACTATATATTCTAGTTTAATAGTAAAATTCAAAAATAAAAGCTTACCCTCATTGCTACTACTGCTATTACTGCTACATATGGTAACGCAAGTATGTAAATTAGGTCGTTTATTTCAAGTAGTATAGCTTCACCATTGTTACTATGGCTACTCTGACTACTGCGACTTCTACGGCTAGTACTACTGTTACTACTACTACAGCTACTACTATTACTAGCTCTACTACAGATGATAACGCAAGTATGTTCATTAAGTAGTCTATTTCAAGTAGTATAGTAGTATAGTAGTATATCTTCATTGTTACTACTACCACTGTGACTACTATTATTATTAGTACTGCTATGACTACTACTATTACAACTGCTATGACTACTATTATTACGACTACTACAAATACTGCTACTACAACTTTTAAAGCTCAAGGTGACTGTAAGTACTTTCCAATGAATACAAAACAATAAAGCTATGACTACTTTTACTTCTGTTAGTCCCACCACTATTGTAACTGTACTGTAGAAATGCCTCTAGTTTCACCTCTGCTTTCCTCTGGTCCCACACTAAACTGATCTGTCCATTCGTCTTCGTTTTGAGCCAAACCTCCATCCCCTCATGAGGAATACCAAACATAGACTTTTTCTACGTCTGACCAGAGGCTGAAAAATGAACTGTAACTCAAGTGAATGTGAAGGCCTGAGCCACGGGCCGTGACAGTGTTTGTACTACAGTGGAAAAAGTTCACTACCACCGCGAGCCCGTCACTATGACAACCACGTGACGTCAATTCGAGTTTCCCTCTAGCAGCTGGAAGTCACTTTATGTGTCTGCTACTGTCGTCGTAGAGCTGGGGGGGACGCTAGTCAAAATTTTGTGCTCAAGATAAAACAAAACTAGAGGGCACTGGCTAATATTGCTTCAACACCATTTTGTTAGTGATGGTCATGGGTTCAAAACCTCATTTCTATATAGGCCATTTTATGGTTTATCACCATATCTGTGTATTTAGGGTTGAATAATTTTGGAGAAATACAAATACAATATACAACTTGAAATTAAATTGGCAGCTAGAAGCATTTCAGAACATGTGTTGGTTTTATAAATAAAGGGCCCATATTATGCCATTTTCTGATCAGATATAGTGTTATTTTCTTATCAAAAACATACCTGGGGTTGTGTTTTGTTTCATTCACACATGTTTAATGCACAAACGCTGAATAACTAGGCTGAGTTTGTTTCTCAGATGGAAAACACTCCATCTTGTAATGTCATGTGATAATACACGAAATAGCCCACTGTGTTTTTAAACTCCATACACTTTCACTAGAATAATTTGGATGATTTCAGCCTTACAATGCAATTGCAATTTCTACTGAATAAAAGGTAAAAGGCAGCTCTTAATTTGGGGACTATACCGCTTCATGACATCACAATGTGGAACAGAGCATTTTGAGCTTTGGAGATATAGACAGACTACAATGTTTTTCCTTTAGCCCACATTTTCATGCTTTAATGTACTTGTGTTTTAGGGTGAAGCCAAGGTGACGCAGATCAAAGCTAATATTTGAACTCAAAAACAGTGTCGCTCAGTCTTGAGTTTATATTTTTGCATCATCTGATCAGAGAGTTTGGGGAAACCCTGCTACATGTGAATGTCCTGGTGGCAAAAAAGAAGCATCTGGTACAAGCTGTGGCTTTCACTTCTAAACAGAGACATATTTTACCACATTGGGTTCAGTTATGTAAAGAAAATAGACTGTGAGAAAAGGCAGTAACAGAATATGCATTTTAGGGAGAAAAATCTGACACATTTACACTGCCCAGAAACAAGTGCACAGGGAAATTGTTAAAATCCACACAGAATATTAAGAAAATTATGTAAATAGTTTTATACAAAGTCAAGTGTGAATTTAAGAAGGCATGGAAAGAAACATATACTGCATTGTGAAATCTGTTTTAGAAAATAATTAGAATGCAGGTTAATCAAGTGCTGAAGGTTTTTCATAGATGAATTCTCTGAATGATATATTTACATAACAAACAAAATTATCTTTAGATTTAAAAAAAAAAGGCAGAGGTATTGCACTATTTATGCAAGGCTGATGTTGTGCACTGCAAGACGACCCGTGTTCTTGCATTTGGTTTTATTTTTGCAAACTCAATTTTGCATAAGCAGAAGAGACCTTGTGGTAAGACTTATTAGGTTGACTTGGTGGTTCCCTGATGCTGCACAGTCGAAAACATCAGCGTGTTTCCCTTTGCTTTCACATTTCACTTTTCTACTACAAAATAACCTCTCACCTTTATTTCACGAGTCTCATAATGGAGAAGTAACTACAAAAAAAAAGTGTTAAAGCAATTTTATGCTTGAACAACAACAAAGTGTCCCAGTCCTTCTCTCGTACAACCAAAAATGACCACGTTTTCTGGTTTTCTGGACATCTCAAAGCATTTGCAAGTAGGAGTTAAGAGGAACATTAGCAGAAGTGAAAAAATGGATGACCAGGTAAATATTGGCACTATGATCGATTTATGTTTATTATTTAAATTTTAAATATATCCAGTCGTAAATGGTGTAGGGTCGGTAATGAATTTCATATTTCTACCATTTACATTTTGATCATTAACCAAATATTTTCCCATGTGGATGTATAAAGTTTGTCTATATTGTGACAAATTCGTGTTTCTTCTGAACAGACTGTGCATCGAGTCAGAGGTTAAAGTACAAGTTTCAAGGAATTTAAATGTCTGAAGTAAAAAGTTAAAACGACCACATTGCGAGCTGTTGTTTACGGAGGGCAAGGCGTGTTTTTTTCTTGTCTTTTGTTTGTAGTCACTCGGCAGCGGAAATGGAAAATACTGTCGTTGAGGCACGGCACCCCCCCATCCCCACTTCCTGTCTGCAAGAAGTTCCTTCGCTTACTGTTTCCTCTCTCTCTCCTCTCTTTCTCTTTTGCACTCTCTCTTCTCTCTTTCTCTCATGCTCTCTCTTCTCTCTTTCTCTCTTGTGCTCTTTCTCTTTCTTCTCTCTCTCTCGTACACTATTTTTCTTTGCTCTTTCTCTCTTGTGCTCTCTCTTTCTCTGCGCTTTTTCTTTCTTTCTTTTTCTCCTGCTCTCTCTTTTTTTGCTCTCTCTCTTGCTCTCTCTATCTCTCTCCCTTTCTCTCTCTTTCTTGCTCTCTCTCCCTTGCACTCTCTCTCTCTGTCTCACTCTCTATCTCTCTCTCCCCACTATTTCTCACTCTCTATCTTACTGGCCTGAGGTCTCTCTCAATGGAAACTTTACTGTGGCTTCCTTGTACAGCTGCTTGGGGTTAAAGATAGGAGACCGCATCAACTGAGCCTCTTCAGTTTTTAAATGAGCATCAAAATCATGAGATCCCGAGAAAACTGCTTAAAAATAATATCACAAGTTAATTTTGAGATCCAGCTTTGCTAATGTATTATGTAAGAGGTGCAAAATAGCGCTTATTACATTTTAAACCACACATCCAACATTACATTTCATGGATAGTTTTATTGTTATCTAATTATAGTCACATTACAATAATTTGGCATGTTATGATCTACTCGTATAAATCTATTTCTTCTAACATCATCTTTTGACTGATGCACTGCTCCGAGCCCCTTTTAGAAGTTATGAGAAGCACATTTAAGCACAAGCATGATTAATTTCCTATTATGTAACATGAACAGATGATTTGGAAAATTGTTTGTACAAAACTCTCAGACGTTTTGAACTGGCATTTATATAGCTTATCTGTTTATATTTGATTGTACCATATATTTTTATATTTTATTTTACTTGTACATGTACCTATATGAGTTATTGTGTTCAAGTTTTTACTGTACAAAACTTGGCCTTGCTGTGAGTAGGATTGGTCAGTCTAATCTCATGCATTTGAACTGTCAGGTAAATATCTTGGGATCTTCTGTTATTTTATAGGTTTTGAATGATACTAGAGATAGACTGATACTTTGTTTTGGTCAATCTGCTGCCTAAAAAAATACACACAATGCTTTATATTAACACTTTAATACAAAGACATAAGACGTGACTACACAGCTCTCTTATAGGTTTGTGGTAAAAAAGAGATGTGGATAAGTTTGTATTAAATTGAAATTACATATAATATTGACTCAAAAATATCAATGGAGCTTATCTGTCTCCAGTTGTATTGTATTCTATATCAGTATCCGCACCAACCATGAAAAAAAACAACTAATTGAGCTCTAAATGAAATCACATTGTAACTGGTAAAGGTCATATATTACAGCATATTTGAAAGATGCTCTATAGACACTCTGCGTCACTGTGGCTTTGAGGGTCATTGCATCAACTTTGTGTAAGTTGCTGTTTATGAACTTTCCATTTGTTTATTTTTTTAACTTGTGTCACAACTTCCAACAAAACCCACAGCAGTGCGGTTTTGCAAGGTTACGTATTGCATTGTCCAAACAAGCATAAATGTAACTTTGCATTGACCATAAACACGCTGTAGATTTAAAGGTGCACTGTGTAGCTCTTCTAGTGGAGTTTTTGACAATTGCTTGTCTTCATGGTGATGTTATTGCTTGGCATGTTCCACATTATGGCATTCAATAAATATATCTTGCATTTATTCAATTACAGGTTTTTATGTCTTAAAACTACAACAAAAACATGTATTATTACTCTGAACAGGTTCACTTCTCCACAGATCTGACCTGCAACTTGGCCTGGTGATGTGGGCTTGGGCTTGTCTCCACGGAGATATTTAATAAATGCCAGACTGTAGAACATTTCAGGAAAAAACAACAGGGAGTCAAGCAAGTGGTGTAACCTTTACCAGAAAAGTTACACAGTGCACCTTTAAACATACACTGGAGCGCCGCTGCCAATGACTTCTCCTCTCATCTGAACCAAGCTTGATTTGCATGTCCAGATTCTGTTTGTCCTCACGTTTTGCCATCCAAATCAGCCACAATCATGTATTATTCATGACACGTTCTTACATTGCAAAGAGGAGTACAGGTCGGCCAGAGACCGACTTGCAGGTCATAGCTAGACTTTGTGTCTTTTTTACAGTTTTACTTTTTGAATGACAGCGGCAGGTCAGGGTTTTGCAATGTGGTCTTCTTGGCTTTATCTTGTGTGGAGCGTCATTGCATCGGTCGGAGCAGTTTTGATTATTGCAATATTCCATGTCCGTCCAAGGCCGCCCCCCCCACAGGTATGCTCACCTCATGGGAATCAGCTTGTCATGTCAATCACCGTTTTCATCTTTGCACTGTTTTCTCCTTATAACCTCATATATCTGAGAGATATATTTGTATTACTATATTGTTATATATTTCACAATTTTACTTGTACATATAATTATGCCTTATTTCACACCAGTCTCTTGCTATTTTGGCTCCTACAGCTCTTTGTTGATGTATGAGCTGCTGTGTCTAAATACTTTCCCTTGTGGATCAATGTAGTTTGTCTAAGTCCAAGTATAGCTTAGCATTATGTTGTTATTATTGGGTAGTAATTATATACTGTAGAAAATAGTGCTACCTGAAAAACATTTGTAAAATAGGTGGTGTTTTTTTTTTCCTTCCCATAATGCATTTGACAATTACATGGCATCATTATTATAACATTAGTTCTTACACATACTGTATGTTGTAATTGTTCCTTAATTATCTGTCTTTTTTGCAAATCATCTTTATTTTATTTGATCAGTTAAGTTTGTTAGGTGGTGCAAAGCATATTTTAATAGTTTTGTTGTTTCTTTCTTGAGCAGTAATTACAATGAGCAAATAACTTAATGTTTGCAATAGTGATATAGTCACTTATCATTTTATTAAATTTTTTACATTAATGAACAAAAATGGCACATACAGACATGAGACAGGACCCAGACATGAGACAGTATTTAAATGAATGTAAATTAGATTGTGGATTGTGGACAGCCTTTTCACAGCAGCTGCTTCAGGCCATATGCTGCCACACCCTTTCAAATTAAGTTCATTTCCAGGACAACAGTGAGCTGACTTAGACACCTCCCTCTAGGGCTGTACAACTAATCCAATTTTGATCACATTTAGATCCAGTTTCTTTCAAATTGTCAATGATGAGCTTGTTTTTTAATTCAGTGGTCTATAGGGTGACCAGATTTTCAAAATTCAAAACTCAAATTCAAAACTTGGATACACCTGGGTTGGGATGTTTGGTATAAATAAATCAGTGAAAAGAACACATAACATTGTCCATTCTCGACTCATGTGTTGGTCAGTTTATAATCAGAGGAACTTCTGTCTTCTGCATTTTGCACCTTATGGTCATTTTCAAGCACGGTTCTGTGTGTTTTAGCTAAACAAATTATTATATATACCCCTCTTTACTGCTGGCAAGTATCAAATTGGTCAAAAACAGGGACACCTTGGGCATTTCTTGTATAAAACTGAGACATATCACAGGTTTTGGATAAATCTGCTGGGACAGGGGACACAGTGCTGATAACTGAGACTGTCCTCAATCAGTAAAAGCATGTGGTTTGGAGTCCAGAATTTGTTACCTTTTTACGGTTCAGGTTCTGTACATATTAAAGGCAATGATATATATCTTGAATGCACTCTTCAGTTTAAAGTGAGACATAAACTTTCATGTGAAAACTACAAAATTGTCTATTCTGGACCAAAAGATGTTTTACATGTTACAGTTTAGAAGTTGTTTTTTTTTTCGTATCTAATTCCAAGTCTGATTCAAGTTTTTATGAGGTGAAATTAGATTTTTTTTGACAAGTTTTCAGTCAGATCTAGTTATGTCAATATGTCAACAAAAAGAAGAAAGAAATTTTAAATGTGGCTCTTTTCATGCTTCTGTTTTGAATGTCCCAAAAATTGGCTGTTCATCAATGCATTATTTTTTTTATATAAAACCATTACATGATGATGGAATACTTACTTATAATACATTTTTTTTCATACATTCATGTCAGTAAACTACAGAAAAAAAAAATCGAATTGATGTATCTAAATGAATTTTTTTTCCTATTCAGCTGTACTATACCTCAACTATAACATTATCTTCCCATTGGAGCAGGGATTCCCCATAGACAGTACGCAGGACTCAAGGTGCCTGGGTTTATATTGTCATAATAATACATATCTGCCCCAGTCACTTCCAGGTACTTCTAAGCATGTCTCCATATCCAATAGTTCTTGCTTGTGAGATGATTTGTGCTCTGTTTACTAGTGTTTGACTTTTCATCTTTTAAGGTTACATTTATGGACTGATAATCTTGCCTTAATGCAGTTCTCATTTTAAAAACTGCTTTGCCTTGTATCCTCTTCAAAGCCCCCTTCTGCAAAGCTTGTGACATACAGTTATAATTACTCATACTTGATACTAACCAGACACTTTCTCACAGAACACACAGTAAGCGAGCTGCGTTAGATAGATGATTGTGAGTGTCCAACTTTGGCTTTTCCCCAAAATTTTATGTAATCCTTTAACTTTTTTAGTTTAGAAAAGCAGTAATGGCATTCTTCATATTTTCCATGTACATTTAAGTCTCTGGCTGTGTTTTTAACCTTACAAAGTCTGAGGGTCAAACTCCTCTCTAGCTGACCTACCTTATAGTTTCCACCATGTGACCAGTACACGTGTGTTGTAGTTTTTCTAAGCATAATATTTCCTCAACGCTCCCCTTCATTGGTGCAGACAGAATTTACCATGTGAGTAAAAGTTAGTGTTTTGTACCATAGATAGACATGGATTAAGCGTGCCTTCTATGGTCTTTCTCTGTTATAGCACCCGTTTTCCAGTCTTTCCTCTTCTTCATCCTCCTCTTCGCTGTTTCATGTATTTGGAGACATAACATTATCCCTCTTAAAATGGGCAGACAGGGAAATCCTTTGTAGATGAGATCACGACATTTGTTTAATCAAAGCTAAAAGTGGATTCGGGGAGTAGCATAAATTGTCTGAGTTTACGCTGTCCAGGAAGTCAAGGTTCAAAAGGGAATCCCATACAAAAATGTCTAAACAAATATGTAAAAAGACAGGTTTAAAAGTGATGAATGGGTTACTTTAAAAAGAGCTGGGACTTAGTTGCACAACCGAGCTTTGTCTGATCCCACATTATAAGTTCTCTGGAATTTTTCCATCTGATGTAATGGGATTTCTTCAAGTTTGAACCAAAGTCACAGCTGGAATCAGACATCGAGCTTGAATGGATATTAGTTTTCAACATGAATTCATTAGTAGTGTTGTCTTGATACTAAGATTTCAAGGTCTATTTTGATACCAAGGAAAAGATTAGATACTCACACCACAATATACCACAATGATAAACATACTAGTGGGTGTGATCATTGCCTTCTGTTTGTAATGAAGATTATGTGATATGCCAGTTGTTTTTCCTTTTATTGATAGAACTTGGTGCAAATATGAAACTTGAGCATTGATCCGATGATTGAGTGTAACCTCATACAATACTAACATGACATTTCAAAGTACTTTCTAGAAAATATTAGAGTTGTTTATGCAGTCACTGTCAGTGCACATCAGCTCACTATGTTGAAAGTTCAAACAGTTTGCTTGTTGTATCAGTCTTACTATTCAGGCTATATTCTGGCATCAAAATTACAATTCAATAATGGTTTTATATGATTAAAAAATGTTGAAATATTGAAAATTCTGAAAACATTCTCAGGTTAGCAGGCAGACTTGATGATCTACCTGTAACAGTTACTTCTAATCAAAAACAAAACGTCTGCTGTTTAAAGGTGCACTATGTAACATTTTTATTTATATTTCTAAGCTGCTTACTTGTTTCCATTGAGATGCTATTGCTTTTCCTGAAATGCTCTTATAGTATGGCGATAGACTTTATCTATCTACATGGAGCCAAACAGGAGACACCACCAGGCCAAGTTAAGGTGTGTGGAGGGGCAAGCTCAAAATAAAACAATAAAAACTTGTAATGAAATAATTGTCAGAAGTTAAATTGCACATTTAAACAAATTGCAGAAGTGGACAAAATCTCTTGATGTAAACATGTTTCCCTTTACCATTGACGTGTGTATGTGAGTCCCTTAGTATAATGGAGGAGCCCTTTCGTGAAAAAAAAAAACACTTGTCTGAATGCATGTGTAACCAAGGGAAACCCCAGTCATAACAACAAATTAGAACATCCAAAAATAAGGCACTCAAGTGAGAGAGAGACTGAAGAGCAGTTTCTAATAGGCTACCTCTCTCCTGCCTGCGTGTATGTGTGTGCTAGTAGGTGCATTTAAAGTCATGTTTTGCTTAAGGCCTTTTTAAACAAAGCAGTCGGAAAGTGCTGGATCAGTCAAAAGGCTTTTGAGGAAGGACCTTAAATTACAGGTGTTCGTTTCCTGGGTGATATTTAAACCCGCTGCCCACTGTAAATGGGGGAACACTACACTTACTAGACCCTACTTAAGTCTTGTTGTTCTGCTCTGAGGTAGTTAAAGGATTTCTAAAGAAAAGGTGGTAAGAGATGTTTTGACACTAATTATGTGTTTATGTTTCTTTTTTTTTTTGAATAGCACAAATCCTGGAAGAAAATCAAAAACATGGTCCACTGGTCGCCATTCGTTATGTCCTTTAAGAAGAAGTATCCTTGGATACAGCTGGCGGGGCATGCAGGTACATGGCTGTGCAGAAGCGACATTGCATTCCTCATAGTTTTACAACACTCCCTTACACAAAGCACAGTGTAGTCCAAGAAATACACACATCTCCTGCATAATAAAAAGTAGAAAAAACAATGGTTATATAGACCTTGATATACTTCCTTATCAAAAACATACGATACTTGGAGTTGTGTTTTGATTCATTCAAACATGTTTAACACACAAATCCTGAGAGAAAATGCTCTGTTCCACCGTGCGCTGTCATGTGGTAATACTGGAAGTGCTCCACTGTGTTCTTAAACTCCATACAATTTCACTAGAATCATTTGGATAATTTCAGCTCAATCTCTACTGAACTAAAAGTAAAGGGTAGCTGTAGACTTTTGAGCTTTGGAGATGTAGACAGACTAATAATATAGTCAATTCACACTCAATCATGTGTGAATGTAACAAAACACAATTCAACTTATGTTTTTGAGGAGGTAACAACATTATAACATACCTAAAGATCGAAAGAGTAAATTTTGTGTAATATAGGACCTTTAATGGTATTTAATCACAAAACCTTTGTACCTCACAATGTTTAAATATATATACTTCTTAAATGTGCGCTATGTAATTTATGGTTTGTCACCTGCTTATCTCCATAGAGCTTTTTCCTTAATCTGAAATATTCCAAAGTATAACATTAAAAGTGTGTTCATTTACTCAATTACAAGTGTTACTGAATGTTTTTCTTTGGTGTCACCTGCTTGTCTTTATAAAGAGAGACAAGTTTATCCACATACTATGGATCATTTCAGGCAAAGCAAAATACCTATGTTGACTAGCAGATTACATGATGCGCATTTTAAAGCAATTACTATTATAACTTTGTATTGTATTATAACACATTGGTTGTAAGCTAATGACTCATTTCTCATAGTGTGGATTTTCATCAAAAGTGTTAAACTTGCAGAACTGGAAAGAACAGCCTTGGGCCTTTTTGTTTAACCAGACAAATATTTCTCACTAAAGTAACTTAACCCAGTATAAACTACACAGTCACCTCCTTGAGGCTGTGTTTTGTAATGTTCTGTTGTTCTGTTTTTTCCAGGGAGCTTCAAGGCCGGAGCCAACGGTCGGATATTAAAAGTAAGAAACCTCTTCAATTTATTATAAGCTAGTTGTCAACTTGTTGCAACACAGTGGATGTAGGTTTATACTAACACATAAATAAGTTTCTATTTAAAAAGCAAAAGTAAAATTCATCATTGATTTGTGTGGACTTCCAGTAAGGGAGTACGTTTTTTTTTCCAATGTATTGATATTATGGCTTACAACATTGGCACAGTTAAAATGACAGTACAGCAGACTGTTATAAATTACTTCACATTCTTAATAAAATGTAAACATACTTTTATAATTCAAGATGAGTAATACTATTTTGAATTTAATTTCAATTTAATTGTATTATTTTTTTGGATATGCCAAAAATGATTATTTACCTGCTGGGTGCTTAAAAACTAAAGCAAAATTATTAAAGCATATTAGTATTAGAAACTTTCTTATGCCTTTTTACTTTTACTACTACAACTACTACTACTTATTATTTGTATTTTAAGTTTTTTTCAGTGCATCAAAACAATAGGGTATAACATCTGGTTACTCTACCCACACAAATACTATCTGCAAAAGTATTGATTATGTGAATCACTGAATCACTATAAAAACTTGTTGCTAACCCTCCCTCTGCAGAAACACTGTGAATGTGAGCAGCGCTGCCTGTCCCTCCTCATGAAGGACGTGCTGCGGCCTTACGTGCCTGGTTACCATGGCGACGTGGAGAAGGACGGTCAGAAGTACAACCAGATGGAGGATTTGTTGGCTGAGTTTGACTTTCCATGTGTCATGGACTGTAAGATGGGCGTGAGGTGAGAAAAACATCCTAGGAGGTGTTTTGAACAAAAATCTGGCACTTCGTATCACACTATTCTTAGATTGTCTAACATTATCTAACTATTTCCCCAGCTATGGGGCAGACATGTTCAAATCAAATACAGCCTTTACTGATAACAGTTCTAATTCTGATTTATTCTAATTTCAAAAACAGTGGACATGATGGTCAAGTTCTTTAATTACAATTTGTGTTTTGGTTCTAGACAATTATCTAATCAGAAAGCAGAATGAGTCTCATGTGAGTCTCTCATTTGAGTTGTCAGATTTCATCACTGAAATCCAGCTGGTTTAAACCTAAAATGTTTTTCTCTAATCTGAATTCTCTCTACCTAAACCCCAGCACAGAAAACACAGCCTCTGCTGCTGCAATATATACTGTCCAAATACTGAGAATGAAGAAAACCTGTATGTCTTATGCAGGTTAAAGCAGTGGCAAATAGGGCTGCACCAATCTAGTAGTTCCAATATCGATTTCAGTACAATAGCTGATACCCGATATCAACCGATACCATTGCGGAGACTGAAATCAGTATGTATTTCCATAAAACAGAAAGAAACTGAGACAAAACTGATGTTATGTGTTATGTAACAGCTTTGTCACAATCTTTGATTTTTCCTTTTATTTGTTCACTTTCTGGGCCATCTACAACCAGGAAAATAGTCTTACTGTTATTATTATTATTATTATTATTATTACATAATTTTATATGCCCAATCAGGATATTAGCTGAACTGACCGGATTGTGCATCCCTACAGTTGTGATTGTAAACAAAAAACAAACTGTAAGAGCACAGGTTTCTTACTCTTAGACTAAGACAAACTTTATTGATCCACAAGGGAAATTACTCAATCCACAAGGGAAATTACTTTACATACAGCTCTTTTAAATATTGAAATGTTCCAAAGCCATTATGTACTTCATGGGTCTCAAATTGCATGTTCTCCCTGTGTTTTAGTGGATTTTTTATTTTTTTTTAAAAGTAATCTAGTTTCCCCCATCACCATCAACCCATAAAGGGCACAGTGGTCGGTGCACAAATGAGAAGGCTGTATGTTCCTGTTCTAAAGAGAGTGTTTTCTTAGCCTTTTAACTTCTATACATGCCATTTTAGTTTATATTTATGCCTGTAATGTCTTTTTTGTTATCTTTTTTCTTTTCTTTTTCTTTCTTTCTTTGTTATCTTTCTTTTTTTTCTTCTGCACATATCTCACTTTTGCCCACTTTTGTCTTTTGTTTTAGGACATATCTTGAGGAAGAGTTGGCCAAAGCTCGCAAAAAGCCATCTCCGAGACCAGACATGTACCAGAAAATGGTTGAGGTGGACCCCGGTGCCCCTACAACGGAAGAAAATGACCAGAAAGCAGTGACCAAGCCTAGATACATGCAATGGAGAGAAACTATAAGCTCAACGGCCACTTTGGGGTTCAGGATAGAAGGAGTCAAGGTAACACTAACCAGGACCCAAATGTATTTCCTTCCGTCTTTTCTTCTACGTGGGTGTTGTTGTCCCTCGCTGATCATGACCTCACTTCCTGTTTTGACCAGCAACTTCCTGCCAAGTAATTGTTTGCGCAAAGCCTTTTTTTTTGGGTTCAAGAAGTCTGTCCATGGCAGCTCTATAGGCCCCAGCATCTGGCTCTGACACAGCACATGTAACTCCCCAGCGCTTCACACTGTCTCTGGTCTTATTTACGGGTCATGGCCAAATAAGGACATCCCCGGCTTTCCTCTGGTCTGTTGCCATGGTACTGAGGGCTATCCCCAAAAACACAAGTAAATTCGACAAGACTTAGCTTTGTGCGTTGCTTTATTGGATTACAAGATTTATAATTATAGATCAGGCATGTTTTCTAAAGGTCTGATTTTAAAAGCTTTATGCGTAAAATGGAAAGCGGGGGCTATCTGTCTTGACAAGAGAAGGAATATTTCTGTAAATAGTACTGTGTTGCCTGGCAGCTAGAACATCAATTATAGCAGGCTTTTCACATCATTAAAAACAGCTTTGCTCATATTGTTAAGCATTATATACATTTGAAGATGCACTATGTATATGTTCTACAGATATGTCATTGCTCTGCCTGGAAGGTTCCACAGTATGACATTAAACAGCTCTACCTTATATTTATTCAATTACACGTGGCTTTATAGCTCAAAGATACCTAGAAAAACAAGCATTCTGACTGTGAGTGGGGTTGCCTCTTCACAGACCTGTTACTCTGGCTTGGTCTCCATGAAAATAGAAAGGGTTAATACCATACCGTATAACATTCCAGACAAAGCAATAAAATCTCCATCAGAAAAGTTACACAATACACCTTGTAATAAAACATTTACACTTTTAACTATTTGTGCAAATACTTGCCGCCTCAAATTATTCATCATCCACTATTAACCTTACTGTATGCATCCCCCATGTTGAGAATATAATATAGGGTACTCTATGTCCTTATTTATAAAATGTCCTTATTTATAAAAATTAAAAAAAAAAATTCTTAAAATATGGTTTATTGTGATGCTGATTATAAAATGGGACATACAATTTGATGTGGTAATGTAGGAGTAGTTATAATTGAAAGAAATACAACGTGGCAAGGATAGCAGGTTTTATAATAGTTTTATTGCTTGCGTTAGACCATACATTACTTTAGAGTGCTTTTATTGTCACTGATAGGCTGTCAATGCATACATAATCACATTTTTGTGCAACTGGCTGTCTCTTTTCGGATTTTGGGCTAATTGGCTAAAAATAGCTCTCCTGACACAACAGTTTGTTCAGCTTGCCTGTCCCCCTCTCCATTTTTTTTCTTCTTTTTCAAGCTCATCTGTTTCTTGCTTAAAGATGCACTATAACATTTTTATTGCCTTACCTGGAATATTCCATAGTAAAGGGAATAAAAAAAAACAGAGAAACATGCACCTTACATACTGCAAATGGGTCGCTTCTCCACAGATCTATCCTTTCACTTTGCCTGGTAGCATCTCTTGTTGTGTCTGTGGATATAGATAGTTTTAATGTCATACTGTGGAACATTTCAGATAAAGCAATCTTCATGGAAACAAGAATGTGGTAGAGGATCTATCTATCAATCGATAATCTGACATTTGTATTTTTTTTGGCTCTTGCATTTAGAAAGAGGATGGCACGGTTAATAGAGACTTTAAGAAGACGAAAACGAGAGAGCAAGTGACTTTGGCCTTCCACGACTTTGTCAAGGGAAATAAAGACATTCTGGTGAGTGTTTGCAGATAAGAAAGTGTGTGAAAATAGCAGAGCAGTGGAAAAACAGATACACAGTCACGACCTTAAGTTTGCTGTGACTGAAGAAAAGGGAAGTCCTTGGGAACTCCCTGAATCTCACTCTTGTGTTGAGCTGTTGCATAAAATCTAGATATCTATAAAGTAATAATAAAATAGGAGCTGTGTAATTTTGAAATCCTACTAAAAAAAGTATAATCTTAATTTTTTTTTTCTTTTAGTTTGTCTGGTAATTTTTACTCTGTGCAACCAGTCTCTAATTAAAATGTTGCTTGCTTTGTTTCAGAAACTTTACCTCGAAAGACTTAAAGAAATCAGAGACACACTAGAGATCTCTCCATTCTTCAAAACACATGAGGTAAGGGCAAATTCTTGAACAAGATTAGTTTAACTTAATCTAATTTGCATTTCTATTCAAATATATTGATTACTGTATATACTGTATAATATTTTATTTTACATTCAACCCATTAAAAAACACAAGTTTGTCTCTGAAACAAATTGCGTCATGGAAAGTGGACAGCAGAAGCCTTGGCCGCACATTCAGTTTCACACTTAGACAAACCACTCATTAGACACAGCAGCTAAAACAAAACAGGAAGTAAGACCAAAATGCACTTGTATTTTGGAAAATACTATTATTTTTTTCTGCTAACACTATTATTATTAGGTTTGCATTAAATATCGGACTATGACTAATCAACTATAAATGGACCCTAACATAACATATGTGGGAAAAAGAGGTTTGATCAAAAAGACTGCACTTTCATTAAAACAAAATTGAACAAGAACAGTATTTTCAATTTCAAAGGTGCACTATGTAACTTTTTAGGTGGGGAGCTGCCATTTGTTTGGACAAATGGATATGTTATTGCTTTGCATGGAACATATAACGTGTATCTTGCGTTTATTCACTCGCATGTGTTTTTATTGCAAAGAACAATGCCTTGGAAAAACAAGCATTCTTGCTGTGAGTGGGATTGCCTCTTCACAGATTTGACTTGTAACTTGACCTTGTGGCTTTACTTACTTGTCTCCATAGATATGTTTAATGCCATACTGTGGAACATTCCAAGCAAAGCAATAACGTTTTCATGGAGACAAGCAGATGGTTCTCTAGAAAGGTTACATAGTGTACCTTTGTATATACTCCAGCTTTTAATATTCTCCATCTATCACAATGCCTTTTGATGGAGAATTTTTTTACAGTTTTGAATCTGGTCACCTCAAATATTTCAAAGGCACAATAGAAATCATTATTTGTCCAGTGTACCAACTGACAAAAATTGATTAGTCAAACCAAAACAATCATTATAGTCTTACTTGTTTTGATACTAATATTTGATACTGTGTTTTTGTAGGTCATTGGCAGCTCCTTATTGTTCGTCCATGACAGTAAAGGACGGGCCAAAGTCTGGATGATCGATTTCGGCAAAACCACCCCTCTTCGCGAAGGAGACGAGCTCACACATCGGGCAACATGGGTGGAAGGCAACAGGGAAGATGGCTACCTGTATGGACTTGATAGTTTGGTGGATATCATTTCAAATATGGTGGACTCTGAGACATGAAGAGTAGGGGGGTGTTTTTATTTTATTTTAATTAACAGAACACTTGCAACCTCTTCCACTAATCCCGCACGTGTCTTGGGACAATTTGGACTCACAAAAAGGGCTTCTGTTTTGACTTTATCGAATTGGAAATATTCACATCATTCCCTTAATAACCAATGATCATTCATGGATGCAGTCTCTTCCATTGTGTCTGATATTTGACTGCTTCCATAATATTAAAGTTATATTTGTGTTATGCTCAAAATACAGGTCTATATGCAAGACAATGCAGGTGTAAAGACACTGTCAGCATATAAAAAAGTCAGTAAGTACATTTCTGTGGAATGGCAAGTCAAACAGATTCACCTATGTAATTAAAAAACATGAATCGCATACAAACATATAACCTTTCAAAGATTTTTTACACAAACCAGAAATATAAACATAGTGAATCTAAGACTCAAAGAAAAGCACTAGCATTATGATTTCAATGTTTGTGTTAAAAGAAAACATTTTGAATAGTAATTTTCTATACTGAAATAATTTTTAACACATTTGTGCTACAATAATACTTAATTTGTATCTTTCTAGCTACAATTTGACTTGGCATCTGCAGTATAAAAAATATGCTGACGACTAGTGACCCTTAACTTTTAACTACCGAATGTCATTTCCTCTGAAGGGAGTTTTAACTTGAGTTTTAAAGCGGAAAACTTTTATCTGTTTCCACATTTGCTAGTACCACTTACTATGGTGCCCTTTACGTCCCCACTGTAATGAGCTAAAGTCTAGTTAACCATAGAGCAAGTCCTCACTCCATGTGTTGCTTAACTGTCCCAGGAAAACACTTTTTACACTGTGTTTGGATTGTTCACATGTACAGTAGTTACCTGTTTTTTTTTATGTAGTACTCAAATGGAACACTTACAGCCATGAACAATGTTATTTAAGCTATACAGTGCCTTGCCGAATGCGAAGCCAAGTCAAAAAACTGAAAATATTTTAAGGTTTTTTTTTTTTTTTTAGTTTTTTTTTTAGTTGAAGGTGCAGTATGTAACTTTTTCAGTGGAAGGTTCGACACCAGCTTGTCTCCATGGAAATATTAATGTTTTACCTAGAATGTTCCACGGTATGGCATTAAACCTAAACCATATGTCTTTAACTATTTAGACATGCAAGTTAGAGTCAAATGTGTGGAGAGATGATCCCATTTTAAAGTATTTTTGAGCACATGTAATTGAATAAATGCATAATGTTCACGTTTAATGCAATGCTGTTGAACATATAAGAAAAAGCTATAAAATCTCCATGGAGACAATGAATTGACGGAACCCAACTAGAAAAGTTACCTAGCCTACCTTTAAGTTTATTCCTGCTGGTTAGTCTTATGTGAGTGCATGTTTATTATACATGAAAATATGTTTTAAATTTGTAGTTTATAGTCTATTTATAACATTATGTTGTGTTTTAGACAAAGGTTTCTGTGACATGTGAATTATGGACTGTTACAGTGTGTATAGTTTTAAGCATGTTTTCTGCAATGACAG